>NW_010972504.1:2818684-2820312 GCF_000737465.1 Haliaeetus leucocephalus
GGGCGGGGCCGCGGGCGGGGCGGGGTCTTCCCATCCGCAGCGCTCCCTCCGGCCGGGCCGCTCTGGGTCCGGTACCGAGCATCGGGCTGCGGTCCTGCACCCTGCGGACACCAAACCGTGTGCTGAGGGTGGGATCTCGGAGCGCCGGTCGCCCGGGGAAGGGGCTGGCTCTGTGTCCGACCCTCGTCTGCAGGGAGGAGGCGGAGAGCGAGGTGCAGAGCCGCCTGCTGTTACCTGCGACTCGCTTTAACGTTGTTCCTTGTGGATCCCTGGCGTGAACATCCCGCTTACCCCGCTAGGTGCTGTACAAACCTCGAGGAAGAGCTGCTCCCTCTTGTTATCCCCGGTAATTTTGTGACGTGGTGTAAATCGAAACCATTCGTGTTCGAACCCCGCAGTATCACAGTAGGTAGTACCCGAGGATTTTGAAGAGCTAAGACTTTCCCTGTCCCTGCAAGGAATTTTAAGTATTGTCAGCACTTAGGTTAAAGACTGTGAAGCTGAGACACAGGATAAGTGACACCCAGGGGCACAGCAGCGAGTCGGGGGAATAGCTATGGGTTGCCCTTTCCAAATGATGAAGCCCCTTCACTGTTGGGTTTTTTTGTTTTGTTTTGGTTTGGTTTTTCAAATGTGAGGCCTTACTCTAGGCCGGGACTTTTTGTTCAGGCTGAAAATCTCATGCTGCTTACAAAGCAGGGAAACTCTGCACTCACCTCCTTGGGTTGATGGGGCTCACTGTGGTAGCTAAGAGAAACTCTCTTTTCCTATAGGGGCACTGCCTGCCTCAAAATTGTCCTTCTGCTTGGAAGTATTTAACCCCAAACCACTGTCACCATCAAACCCTATAGGTGGTTCGAGAGAGCAGAGGCAAACACGACTCCTCTCTCCAATCAGCGTGTTTGCCCTGTGCATGGGGCAGCACACTGTCATTTTTGTTACTCTCATGCTTTTTTCCGTCACAGGGTGCATGTGATGCCGTAAGGAACACCAGGCATTTTAGAGTGACCACCATGAGCCTGGAAATCCACTGTTGCTGGCCGAGGATCGCTCCCGGGCGGCCTGCGAGTCCGCTCCTCTGCGGGGTTCGGTGGGGCGCAGCCTCTGCTGTCAAAGGCAGCCCCAAGGCCACCCTCAAGCTCATCCTTGCCAGGACTCTCTCTGGAAGCCACAAGCTGCCTGCAAAGCCACCGTGAGGGCAGAAGACCTCATGCACCTCCTTACCACAGCAGCAGCATCTGAACACTGTGGCCCTGCCAAAACTATTCCTCCTGAAACGAGAACCTGTATCCGAACGGAGGCCAGCTGCTGCTACCTGCTAGGACTCGACTTTTTTTTTCCCCAAGTGTTGGAGAAATCCGGACCGTTCCCAGCGTAAATTATCAGGGGAGAGGAAACAATGGCGAACTGCGGCGGGGTCCGAGGCATCTCCTCAAGGACCGGCTCCAGCAGTCGGGACGAGGCAGCAGACCCGGGACAACCCGAATCCGGGCGGCCCGTCTCGTCCTCCCCCGGTCCGGGGGTTTATCGGGGCCGCCCCACCGGGGCAGCCAGCTCAGCCGGGTGCGGGGCCGGGCACTGGCCGCCAATGGGACCGGCTACCGGAGCCGAGCCCTCGGCGGGGCGGG
>NW_010972504.1:2820401-2837776 GCF_000737465.1 Haliaeetus leucocephalus
CGGGGGGGGCAGCTCTCCCCGGGAGGCTGCCCGCAGCGGCGGAGGGGCGGCTCGGCGGGGGCAAGGTCGGCCTGGGGCGGGTTTTCTTCTTTTTTTTTAAATTTTTTATTTTTTTCTTCCTCCCCCCCCTGCTCCCCACCCCGACCCGGCGGGATGAAGGGAACCACCGGGCCAGACTCGGTCTCCTCGGCCCCGGGGGTTCCCAGCCTGTTCCTGGCTCTGCTCCCCGCGGTGGAGTTTGGGGAGAACCAGGCTGGTTTGTCCTTGGCCGGGTCGAAGCGTGGGGCACCCCCCTTTATCGCTGAGGGATCTGCTACACGTGGCACTGGCTGTAAGTGTCTGGCTTATTTAGCATGTTGGAGTTGTCCTGAAAGGCTTCGTGCGTCCAGGTTTTTTGCACGGACGCTGTGAATGTAATTCACGGCTCTGAAGAGGTTACAGGTGTTTGTTCGTGTTGTTCAGTCACAAGAGGAGAGTCATAACCCTCGGCTGAGTTCCCAGCTCCTGCTTGTTGGCTGACCTTGGGCAAATTACTTTCTCTCTATGTGCTCAAACTGCACATCTGCTGATTTCATGCAGTAATTGAGCGCTCTTAGGGAATTGAAAAACTATAGGAACAGAAATGCAAAGCGAAGCTTGAAAATGACGTTGACCTTGTCTTTCAGTATGCTTCACTGAAGGCCAAAGTCAGGTCTCCATTTTCTTGCAGTAGCTTATCTGGGATGACAGCACTGTTGACGTGCATTTTGCAACAATGCCTTGGATTGACGAGGCACTGACATCTGTGACAGGTATCTACAAAGTCTGTTAGTAACGGAGCATGCCACCGGGTTACACATTTCCCCTTAGCACCGCTCTGCAAGGTAGAATGTTACCATTGCCCCCACTTAGTCGGGAAACTGAGGACCAGAGCACTCCAGCAACTACCCCAAGGTTGCATGAGAAGTCTGCAGCAGAGCAGGAGACCCTGCTCGGATCTCCTTAGTCCCAAGCCAGCAGCTTAACCACCAGACCTTCCTGCCCTCTGGTTGTGCTTTTCTTCGTGTTGTTAGTTCAACAGAACTGTTCACTCTGAATTTGCAAGATATGTACTAAATGAGGCTCCTGAGCTAAGGAGTTTATAGTTTAATTCAGTTGTCCTGGGGGCACACTGAAGGGATGGAGACTTCCTGAGCTGCTCTGCAAGGAGACCTTGTTGGAAAATCAGGTTTTAAGACTTTCTGGAAGAGGTAAACAGAAGTGTTTTGTAGCCAGAGGGGGAAGGCTTTTCTAGCCTCTGAAGCTTGTAGAAAGAGGAGACAAGAGTCAGAGAAGCAGAGATCAGAAAGAGATCATAAAATTAGTGTGGAGGAAGGAGTGGAACTGGGTGCTGCCTTGAAGGTGATGGTTCAGAGCGTGAATTTGTGTTGTGATGAAAACTTGAAGCCTGAAGGTTGAGATTGGCCCAAACACCTTTCTTACCTCATGTGTGAGCAGTGATGGTCTCTGCTCATCATGACTTGTTGATGCAGAGTTGTGCTGGAGACAGACTGTGGGCAGCACTGCAAATGGCCCTGAGCAATGTGGCATCTTGCTCTTCGCAGGTTTTGAACAATGTGGGGATTATTTCTTCTCAAGGCGAAGAGCCTTTATATCACATCCAGACTGCTTCTCAAAAATTCCCTTTCCAAGCTCTCAGGAAGCAATGATAACAAGGACTGGATTGACTGGTTTGCAGCTCTGCAGAAATCTCATGGACTTACTCACTTATTCTGGAAAAGGTTCATAGGGGACTTTGGCATAGGTTTTCTTTATCTTGGAAACTCACTTGCTGCATTAAATGTAAACAGTAAAAAGATCCTGCCTTCTTGGGTGGTTTAGGTGTTGCAGGAGGAGGATGCAGCCTTGAGGCTGCCCTTTTGCAGGGGCAGGGACAGCATGTGGCTGCTCAGGCACTGTGCTCATGACCTCACGAGCCACACAGCAGGGCCTGTGGGGTTTGATGTACTGAGTCGTGGGAGAGCAGTCACCTTCTGGACACCACACAGGTCTAACCTGGAGATATTGTGATCTTTTTCACCTGTTTTGAAACGTGGTGTTGGTGTCCTCAAGGGCCCTGTGAGCTGACCCCAGACTGTCTGCGATGCTTTCTGGAGGTGTGACTGAGCTGGGGCAGACCTGCCTGAACTGGTTTTAAACTCACTTGTTCAGACACCGATAGCCAGTGTAACCACAGCAGCATGGTTGCTGGTGAATGCTCACCAGAGCCCCAAGCAGTCTGGCAGCAGGCGCTCTCATAGCTGTCTTGTTATCTGTTGCCAAACTAGTTAGCTTTACTCCAGCTGTGATAGGTCTGCGCCAGGTTGTGGTTGTACCAACATTTGCAGTGTGGAGAAACCAGCACCCTCTCTTGGATCTCAATTAACTCCTAGTTGTAAGCCACAAGTCATCTTCTCTGCCATCTAGCAGCCCATACCTGCCCTCTGGCGTAGTGGGAAGAGGGATGAAGTGTTTCATTGCGTATTTTTACCTTAATAAACTCCCCAGAGAAGTTTGCTTCTGGGGGGAATCTAGCTCTTTGCAGCCTATTGGCATCCTGCATAGGAAAATGGTTAGCACGTGGTTTTTGAGCAACAGACTCTGTAAAAACAAAGGCCACTGACTAGTTTTGACGTTTTCTTTCTAATGCACAGTCCATTTTATTCAAAGGTTGAGGTTTTCTTGTGTGTTTTTTAATTTGGAAATAACCTTGGTGGTGTTCCCTTGCAGATGAACCAAGACTTCCCCAGCCTCCGGAGCCCCAGCTGAGCTCTTACAGAGGCTTCTGATCCAGCCGAGCCAAGAGCTTTGTGTGGGCAGAGGACGTGAGTCAACAAATGGTCTCTGTGAGTTGCCAGGAGCTGCTACCCTCCTTGACCAACTCTTCCCTCCTCGAAAGCTTTGCGAGCGCTCTGCAACGCAGCATGCCACCATCCCTTCTGCCGGGACACGGCAGCGGGAGGGCGTCTGGCCACCCAGAAGACTCTGGCCATCTCCTTGCAGGCAGCACCAGCCACCCTGAAGGCACCCTCCTCCCCGTGGCCGGTGCAAAGGGGGAAGACGCAAAACCCCAAATTTGCGAGGCTTACCTCAGGCTGCCTGACTTCTGCAGCAGCCTCTCCCAGGACTTCACTCCAACCCTGGAGGAGATTGAGGAGTTCCTAAGGGAGAAGGCCGAGTTCCTCAAAGACGAAGAAAGCGAGCTTCACCCAGCTGGAGGGAAAGTTGAGTTCAAATCTGAGATCAGCTTAGGTAGCTCTGGGGGACAGCCTGTCTCCAGTGTGGTTCAAGAAGATGATGTCTCAAACGCTGCTCAGCCTGGAGGGACAGCTGATGGTAGTGACCAGGCAGTAGCCACTGGGAGCATTCCTGTTGTCCTCCAAATCCAGCCTCTCCAGATGGACAGTGGCAGCCCGCTAGCACAGAGTGCTACCGGTGGTGTCAGGGTGGCCCAGCTGGTTATCAACTTGCAGGGCCAAAACGTGTCCCTCCTCCCTCAGGTCCAGCCCCCTGTGACCATCATGGACCAAAAGTACGTCAAAATTGCCCCCCTGCCAGTCACCATGAGGCCAGGGGTGCTGGGGGATGTGCAAGAGGTGGAGGCGAACCCCAAGTATCAGAAAGCCCCCCCTTCTCTCGTCCGCATCCATAAGTGCTCGCACCCGGGCTGCGGCAAGATGTACACCAAGAGTTCCCACCTGAAGGCTCACTTTCGTCGGCACACCGGTGAGAAACCCTACACTTGTGCTTGGCCCAACTGTGGCTGGCGGTAAGTGGGAGCCATGGGACTCTGTGCAAACGGGTGTCTGCACCAAAGGCCTGCTGTTGCTTGCCAAGATGCGGGAGAGCTCTTGGCTGGTGAAAATCCAGGATAAAATCACAAGTTTTCTTTCCTGAGTGAATTATAGGTGAGAGCTGGAAGGAGGCCTGGAGGAGTAAAGTTTGTTGAGCGCTTTGGGTAGTTTTCACTCAGTCCAAAAGTGCTGAAACCTCCAGCTGGGGAAGCATAGCTGACACTCTCCCAAACACCCCAAATCCCCCTTGAACTGGATGCCTAAACACCCTCTGGCAATACAGCTTTTCCAAGTGATGTTGTAATTTTACAAGCTTTCTCTGTCTAGTTCAGGATAATTTCTGCAGTTGGGCTACAAAAATGGCTTTTCCCATTAATACTTGTCCCAGGAAATAGGAGTCTCACTGCTTCCTCAGGAACCAGTGCATAATTCTGTGTTTAATGTTTAGCAACCCTTTGCTTTCTCTTGCTGTTTGCCTGCCCTGGCTGCTTGTATCCTTCAGACACCTGTGGGCCTGTAGCGTATCCCTGTGTTGCATTTACTTTTGTTTGCTCTGTGCATGATGATAGTTGTCATTTTCTTTCATCTGTGTTCCCTAAATTAACCCTGCTTTTTAATCTTGCTGCACTTCTCTGATTATTTTTCTGCTGTGGTGTTCTCTTCCCGCTACCGTGTACCTGTCCTGGGGGGCAGGATGCTCAGTACAGCCTTTGGCAAGAAGGGCTGATAGTCCTCAGGTCTTGCATAGCACTTTTCATCAGCAGATCTCAAAGCGTATCACAAAGAAAACTGGTGCTGGCAGCACTGAGCTTTCCTCGTTTCTTTTGCAATGCTTTGGCATACATTCGCTGCCTTGCTTCCCCGGATGGTATGTTATGGCTTCTGTCTCAGGGTGGTGAAACTCGGGAAGGTATGAGACTAGATCTGAATTTCGGGACTCCCTCTTGCCAAGCTGCTGTCCCTTTGCCATCAGCAGTTGTCTGTGTCCCTCCACTTCACCTAGAACCGCAGTACAGGTTTATAGGCATTGGCTCCTTTTGTAGTACCAACCAGTACTGCTAAACCCTCCTGCACCTGATGCTCAGACCCTGGGGACTGAGGAACGGGACAATGGCAACCACACAAGCATCACTTTTCCCTCTGGGAAGGAGGAAGGGGATGGTGCTAGCCTGTACCATAGCATCCTGCAGGTTGTCCACTGAACTGCTGTGTTCTGCTTCACTTGCTGCCCTGCCCTCCCCCTCCATGGGAGCAGTTATACTATCGAGTGATGTACTCGGCTGGGGTTCTCCGGGCCATGCTCTCTTTTCTAGATGTGGCCCTAACTGCAAATATATATGTCATTTCTCCTGGCCCTGCTTTCTATGAGGAGCTGAGACCTTGGAACTCGCTTCTCGCAATAAAGCTGGAAAAGAAGTCAGTGGTTTGCACAGAAGACCTGAGGATGGCCTTGGGACACATTTTGTTTTTGCAGAGCCTTTTGTGAGCAGCCACAGTATTTACTGTACCAGGTGTGAGCTTGAAATCCTATCGCTGGGTGTCTGGGGTTACATCTGAAGCTCCCTGCTTTGTGCTTCTTTGCGTGGGCATGTTTCAGCCAGATGGAAAAACCCTTCCGTCCTAATACTCCTGCCATCTGTGTTGGCTCCTTGGAGGCAGAACAGGAGTAAATCCTGTCCAGTCCTCCTCTCCAGCACTCCCCTGACACTCGGACATGCAAAGCATACTGAAGTCACACCAGCTCCCAGGCCTTGTTGAGATCTTTGAGGTGGCACTCATAAAACACCTGCAGACCAACTTGCTGCAGGTGCCCCCAGGTCTGGATCTGTGTGTGCCAGGTGGAAGAAAGGGTGCAGGAGAATTAAGTGGGACATGCACGTGGTTAAAGGGACTTTCCAGGCTGTTCAGCTGATCTGCCTCAGATGTGCAAATTGCACAGACAAGCAGTCAGAACACTGGGTATTCCTGTGGTCCTTGTTACTGCATCCTCAGAACAGCAGTCAACTTGCTTCGGCATGGAAACCTCTGCTGCTGTGCTCCAGGCCGGGTGCGTTTCTTTTCCTCCATTGGGCTTGGTATTTAAACCAGCTCACAGGCAGCTTCTCTCTCCCCAGCTCCCAGTCCAGCCCAGGCTGACAGTCAAAACTCGCTGCCATTCTGAGAAACAAGGGGATGCTCAGAGTTTGCAGGGAGAACCCATGCTCTCTCAGGAAAAACAAACCTCCTCTCAACAGTGATGCTCTTCTTGGCTAGATGTGGGAGTTATTGTAAAGCCTTTCCACCCGGGCTCCTGAACTGTGTCCTTTAGTCACTGCCAGCTCAGGCTGATGCCCCGAAAAGCAATTTCTCTCACCATCTGGCCTAGGGGCTGTCAGCCCCAAAAAGGTTTCAGCAAGTTGAAAACAAATGAAGGCAGTAGGTGGACAGTGTTCTTTAAGAGCAGTGGAAAGAAATTAAGATCTCAGTGGGTGGGTGAATTCTTTTTCTCTTTCCTATCTCTAAATAACCCCTTGGAGGGGTTTATTCCTTTCCATTACTCTGGCAGGAGCCTGGGGTACCTGTGTCTCACTGGGAGATTGGATGGAGCAGAGCAGAAGCGACCTGCCTAGGGTCACCCCAAGAGGCTGGGGCAGAGACAGACCTCAGCCTCCCACGTGCCAGGGTCCTCATGTTCCCTGTCCTGTCTAGCAGCGAAGGCTGGATCCACCATGCTTCCCTTCTCCTGCAGGTTTTCCCGGTCGGATGAGCTCTCCCGTCACAAGCGCTCCCACTCTGGTGTCAAGCCGTACCAGTGTGCCGCCTGTGAGAAGAAGTTTGCCCGCAGTGACCATTTAGCCAAACACGTGAAGATCCACCGGGGCCAGCCTTACAGCCAGCGGACACTTCAGGGCAGCAGCAGAAATTAAGTCTCGCTGCTCATCCTTGCGAGGCTGAGTCCAAGAGGCCCTGAAGCCAGGCAAACAATGCAAAAAACACTACGCTAATGAAAAGGGGGAAATGACTCTAAGGAATTATAGGAGATCCAGTGTTATACCTCTATTCAGGGATGACCTGGATTCATTCACAGCCTGTTTCTGGTAGTACTGTCCCTCTCTCAAATATAGGTGATGGAAACCTAAGTTAATTCCGGGTGAGCATGTGTATGCAAGGGAGTGGGGGCTGGGGTAGGGGACAGCTTTACAAGATCCCTTTGCACAGCTTGTAGGTGTCACCTGCCTGCTGCAGCGTGACGGGCAAGAACTGGCTTACAGCTCTCCATCCCCGCTGTGGGGCATCCCCTGGGCTGCTGCAGCTGCGAGTCACACCGGCATCGCAAGGCTCTGGGTCAGCAGCATTTCGGAGACAGCCAGAGAAGATTTGTTCTGGCTGGACTTGCTCAGAAACCCACGTGCATGACCCCATCTGGCCCGATGGCAGCCAGGCAGAGCTGTGGATGGACGGGGCAGGTGTTTGTGTGTTGTGCAGCAGCTGCGGAGGCTGAAGGCAGACGGTGGGGACAGCTTTTCCGATGTGGTTGAGATGGTGGTTGTGTTGTCCCTAACTCTGCTTTTCTGTGCTGGTGGTTTTTCACCTGACTGGTATCGGGCACGCTGGCGTCCTTGGGGAGCATGACGTTGCGGCTACAGTTGGAGGGGGGTGGGAAACGCATCTGTTCAGCTCGCTCAATGGTGTGTGTTGAAATGGGATCAGGAGAAACGTAAGCAGCACCAGCAAAGTCCTTTTTTACAGACTGGCATGAAAGAACAGCGGTATGGAGAGACACCAATGTGTATGGACCCCAGAAGAGCTCTGTGCTCTGGTCAGGGGGAGCAGTGCAGCTCACAGGTTGCTGACGTCCTTTTTGTATTTGACTTCTGGTTAATTAAAGGCCAACTCCTTGCCACTGTGCCAACTTCCCGAGCTTTTGCAAACATCTGGGAGGGAATTAGGTGCTTGTACAAACAAAGAATAAGCGTCAGGAGTTTGAGCTAGGCAGTGTGCCCTTTCTACGTGGCTTTGCCAGCATGTCTCAAGCTGATACTTAGCACCTGCAGGCTCTTTTCAGCTCAGGTGTGCTCGTGCCATTCTGCTGCTACCCCAACGCTCTTCCAGAGTAGGACTTCACGCGCTTGTCTCAAGCTGCCCTTGAGCTGGCTTTAGTGTGGAGTGTTGGGTCATACCCAAAATAAGGGCAGGGCAATAAGCTAAACTCTTTTCCCTGCCCTGTGGAGGGCATATTTGTACAGCAAAGAGGTTGTTCTCTGGTCCCTGCAGCCCTTTTCGACTGATGACTCCAGGGAAGGAAAAAGCCAGACTGGTGGGGATGGATATGGTGTCCTGCTCTAAGGGTTTGTACAAGCATCTCTGGAGGAGATTACCAAACTTCTGTGCAAGAAACACAAGCTTGTAAAGCAATCTGTCCTAGTGAAACTGTTGTGTGGCTTGTTGGTGGCTGCTCCTTCCCCAGTGCAGTGACTGGAGCTCTTCCAGCTTTGTTGAGAAGCTACTGCAGTGTGGCTTCAGTAAAAGAAGGAGCAAGGGAGCTGAAAATACTTAATTTATTCTTAGTCTAGAATATTTAGGGATGCTTATGCTGCCCCTGAAGGAGATGCTGCTGCTGCGGAGATTGGAGACGGTTGGAGTAGGGCACCTTCCACCATGTAGGTTCTCTGGTACACTGAGGGTCCCTATGATGAACTTCTTTCTCCTGCTGTTTGTTCTTCCAATGCTGCAGGGCCACAGTCCAGCCCAGGACTGGGTGCTGCAGGTCGCTATACAAGCACCAAAGAGAAGGGTCCACTTCCCCCATGCCTTTGGCCCCTATAAATGGCAAAAGTATCTCTAAAGTGGAAACTTCAGCGTGCAGAAATGATGCATCTGCAGAGGAGAAACGTTACTAAAGCTGGCTTGGTGTTTGGATTCTTCATTGTAAAAACAAGCAGGCCAGCAGCTGAAGGAAGGCTTGCTGGCCAGCTTCCAGCCGCAGCGTAGCAGGGAACTGACTTGTGGCTCACCCAGCTGCAAGGCTGTAGAATGAGCCGCAGCTAATGAATCTGCTGTTAGGTTTCCAAAGAGCTGGCGTGCCTGGGTTGCGTGTTTCTCGGAGAACACCTGCATTGCTTACTTTCCTAATCCCCAGGCGGGAGAGCAGGGTTTACAGCAGAAATAGCTGGAGCCACGCTGCTTGACTTCAGATCCAAGCTTTCCCCAAAGGTCTGGGAGGTCTGGTTTCTGGATCCCAGCTGAAAGTCCTTCATCCTTAGCTCATAAGTGGGTAGGTGTGGATAGGCTGAACAGAAAGTAGCTGCTTGCAGCATGGTTTCTTTCCTGTGTGTGCAAGTGGAAGTGTGTAAGACCTGCAGCCCTATTGTGGGCTCTTTGGAGAGAGCTCTCCCCTCTGGGGAAGGAAGGCAGCTTTTGCAACGATTAGCTGGAAATCCGGGCCGGCCTTGGGGAATGAGTGCTTTCCCAACACACCGTGAGTGCTCCCACCTCTGCCCTGGCCCGGCCAAGCATGACCAGATGCCAGCAAGAAACACAGCCCGAGTTCGTGTGATGCTGAACCTTTAACGATGAGCCAGAGGAGACAGGTATGCAAGAGCCTATTTTGGGTTGCATTTTTAGTGGATTTTTGCCTGACTAGGAGTTTACTTCATACCCTCTTTGCTTGAGGGCTCTCTTTGGAGGCCATAAGCCAACATGACTCATGCCCGTCTCGTGCTTTTATCTGTCCCCCTTTGCTCTTCTCTCTCGCCCCAGACTCTTTCACAGCACTCCCTGTTCTTTTTGGACCTGCCCCATCCTGCCTCCCTCAGCTCTCAGCCGAAGGCGACTGGGGAGATTGCACGTTTCCAGACTGTGGAGCAAGAAGAGCTGTGCCTCATTGTTAGTCCGAGGCCCTTCTCTGTTCTCCAGAAGCTTATCTGCTGGGCAGCTCCCGCAGAGTCCACGCCGGTCCCGGGGTGGATCTACCATGGAAGACAGGGCTGGGAGCGTTGGCAGCAGTGACTTGCAGCTTACCTGGTTTGTTTTGCCATTACTTTTAAACAAACCGCAAAGGGAGGGGAGAGATTTTTATAAAATAAAATACCCTAGATACGTATCTCTTGTGCAATGCGTATTATAGTCTCACCTGCTTCCCTCTGGGGACTTTGGATGAATGGCTTAAAAGGTTTACTGAAGGCTCTGTAATTACCTATCCTTTGCTTCAGTGCGGATATTTCTCCACAGCAGAAGCATTCGTTGTGGAAGTATAGGTGAGATCCGTGGCATCAGGAGGGATGAGGGCCCTTCTGTCCTCCCATGGATGAAAATACACAGGAGTTGCCAAGAGGTGACATAAACTGCCCTTGTGTCACTGGGGCTGCTGGGTTGTTATAACCCTGGCTCCATGTCAAATGGTGCTGTTAAGTGAATGGGGCCGCGTGCCTGCCATGGTTTCCCTGTTGGAAGAGTGGGAATGGGAGGAACTGGTTGCCTTGTGCTCAAAGTGAAAAGGCTGTCAGGTTGCTAAGCAGTGCTTTTTAAGAAATGAAATGCAAGCAGACAGGAGTTGTAGCAGGGCAGGACGTGGGAGAGCACAAAGAGAAATTCAGGCAATGTTTCTAAATTTGCAGCTGTGGCTCTGGATATAGCAGTACGCAGTGCAGAGCCCTCCATCTTCAGCAGCGTAAGTGACAGCACTGACATCCCCAAGCTGCAGCCCACGTGGAGCTCGTGCTGCCTGCTTGTCCTTTGAGATGAGATAAGGGCCAGCGCAAATACACAGTTTGGTTTAAGGCCTCTTTGGAAATATATCTCTTAAGATGGATCATAGCGTTAGGTTTTTCTTTTTTTTTTCCCCAGTAAAATCAGAACTGGATTTTTATTAATGATTCTCCCTTCCGGAGTCCAGTTTTATTTGGGGCAAATGCAATTCTTGGCGTCGTTTCTGTTTCTCCTGGTGGTTAAGCAGCAGAAGCTGGCTTGGGGCAGGGAGCAAACTGGAGCCTTGATTTTCCTTGAAAGGACAGGAAAAGGCCTTTGTGGGCATGGGACCGCACAGGCTGGAAAATGGGCAAACATTTGCAGGAGCGAAGAGGGTCAGTTGAGTTTTCCTCCGCTGCCTGGCCAGCTAGCCACCAGCTGGGCCAGATCCTGGTTGTGAGTAACAAAAGGTTGGAGCTCGTAATGGGAAACAGGTGGAGAAGTTTTGCAGCCCTATCAGCAAGGTGTTAACCCTTGGGTGGCTCAGCAGCACTTCTTGGGCTTGAAGCTGGAAGCAAAAGGGCCAGGAGCCCCTTGTTGGTTTGCATGTGTCGCGGGAGGTGGTTCAAGCTCTTCTGGAGCCATGGCTAGGCACAAAATGCGACGTTTCCTTAGCAAAGGAGTGGGGTATATCATGACCTTGTGCTGCAGCTGATGCAATAGCTTACACCTGATGCCCTGCTCGCCTTTCCTCGCTGTCAGCTGGTGAGCAGGCTCTGGGGGAGCTCCCCTGAGCTACTGCCCTGGGAACAGAGGGGTTAAGGGCACAGTGAAGCCTAATGAACAGAAGAGCTAAATTAAAACAGCTGGCTGGCTTGACTTGGCCTGGCCATGCTGGATGACTTAGTGCTTCATAATCAGCTTTCCAAGTAGGCACAAGTCCACTCGCAGGGTGGCTGGAGCAGGGAAGAACATCTCTGTGTAGGAATAAGGCTAATAAGTTTTGGCTTTTGTTCATCACTTGCCCCACAGGGCTCAGTGATCCTAACCCCCGGCTGGATGCTTGTTTTTAGCATGGACTCCGGACAGGTTGTTTGCAGGGATGCACCTTTCCTAGGAGCTGCTCTCCACTACCTGTGCAGGTAAAACAATTTGCTTTCCGATGTTTTGTCTGAACTGCCTTGCTGGGGGAAGGTTCCCAGCTGATGTGATAAATTCCTTGGCTGGAGCCCTGTGGGAGAGGATGGAGGTGATGGTATCTGGTCAGCTGTGCCATTTCTTGTTGTTTGATCCAGAAAGGACTTATCCTCCTTCCCTGAAAAATCCACCCAGATAAAGCCTTTTTTGGCTTAGAAAGTATGCGGTGGGAGGGGGGGAAATCAGATATGCGATTCGACATCCACGGATCTGTGTTCGCTTTTGGAAACGTTGGTTTTTCTCTGTGAATTACACCAATTTCTCCCCAACTGCCGTTTCACAGCTCCTTGCTAAGTGCTGAGCGCGCTGCAGTCTGCTTCTCACCTCTTCTTTTCAGACCTTGGCTTGTTTGCACAAACAACAGGCTCTGAAATGAAATTCTAGATGTCATTGAAATGGTCACGTCGGGTCCTGACTTTGCCCTGTTGTTACCAGCTGTGACGGTGCTGTTGGGTTGGGCCAGGAGGAGAACCAGTGAGGTTTTTAAGAGTTGTATTTGGGAATTTTATTCAGGATGTGGGAACTTCACAAGGGGAATTGTGCTTTTAGTAGGAGAAGGGCTGTGTAGATAACACGGTGGAAACTAGTTTGGCAATGTTGTGTAATAACCAGAGATCCTCTGGTGCACAGCTTTAGGGCTTAACTTTCATAAGCAGCTGAAACCTCCTCCAAGCCCATCTGAGTCAGTGGAGACATAGCCCTTCTGGAAAAAAAAACCCCAGCCTTTCTCCTCCTGTATCTAGTTCCTCACTCTGTAGTCAAGTTCTCATGTAACTAGGTAATTCTGCTTTTTCCTGAAATGAAATATTGAGTGTATCTTTGCATATTAACAGCTGTTGTATGATCTGGGCATTGCATGTCCTATTCAGCAAAGTATTTAACTCTGGAGCATTTACTACAGCAGTGAACTCCCCTGCATGGCTGTCTGCTGACAAGCCTCAGACTTGCCCCAGTCAAATATCTCCTGGGGGAGTGGAGTTGGAGACTCGTGGACTGGATTAGCCACCCTGTGCCTGCTGTAGGATGCTGAACTTCCTCTCTCCCTCTTATCCGCCCTGAGCATGCAGATTGCCCGGTCCTCACGGCAGGGTCTCTTGCATTTGTAGACTCGGAAATAACAAAGGTTTGAAACCAGCGCAGATCTGTGGCTTTTTGAGAGCATCAGCAAACACCAAAGCAGAGGCAGAGCTGCTCTCTGCGAAGGAAACCCAGAGAACTGAAAAGCCGGAGTGCAAAAAGGCTTTATCAGGTCTGAGAAATACAACATCATTGGCAGCTTGGGTGTGAAAGGGATCACGAGGATGGGAACCGAGTTACTTCTCCATCTTCTTCAAGGTGCTCCTTTCAGCTTCAACAAAGGCAGCTGGTGTTTGGGGGCCCCTCTGTGCCTTGTAATACTCTGTGGGCATCCTGCAGCGCCTTTAGGACCTCTGTGAAGTGATGCCTTCCCACACGAGCAAGTGCCGCCGCATCCTGGGACGTTGGGGGTGGCATCTCTATAAGGAGCGTTGCCTTCATCTGGGTCGCAAAGCCGGGGGCTTTGCCGTGGGTTGCGAGCGGGGTGGGAAGCTGCTCTGAACCAAGTGACAGCAGATTTCCTGCTGTAAACTTGTCAGGTTGATGACTAGCACCATCTAGGCCTCGTAGGCAAACTAGCACTCGTGCCCACTTTTGGGTAGAGCTTCTGTAGGGTAAGAGGGCGGTTGGCAGCCCCAGAGCTGGCCGGTGCCGCTGCGGGACCGGTGCTGTTCCTGCCTCTTGTGTCCGGCAACCCGACTTTTGCATGGGGCACGTCTGAAAGCGAGCGGGGGTCTTGCCTTCCCCCCCCGCTTTCACCTCCGAGGATGTCTTAGGAGCTGGGGTATAAGGCGCTAGTATTGGTAACTGAAGCCTTAGTGATCCGAGAAGGCGTTGAACATGAAGCTTCCCGAGAGCATCTCTTCTGAGAGAGCAGTGAGTGGATTTTCGTTGTGAAACTTTAAAAATGAACAAACAACCCTTCCTTGATCTAATGGCTTTTCCCCTGTGAGTGTATCCTCTCGTAGCTGTTCTGCTTATTTCACGGCTTTTAGATTCCCAGTACTCTTGCAAAGCTTGGTCTCAGAGTTGGGAGCTGTATTAAAATAGCACCTCCATATTCTGGAGCAAGGCCTCATTAGGGTCTGCTTAGCTGTTGCATAATTTTCTGGCTTTCCTGGTGCCTGTGCTTCCCCGCTCCCTCCCGTCGCTCTTGCAAGCCAACAACCATGTGATGGCAAAGTCAGAATCTTGCAGTAAGATTTCTCTTTTTCAATAAGTCAGTGTTTTCAGAAATCTCTGCACTTTTCTGACTGGGTTGTCCTCTGTTTTCCTAGAACTGGCAGTTACGTATCACTTCATGACTTTGTCCTTGCCTCAGAACTTGCAAAATCTATTTCTAGGTGCTGCCGTCTGATTAACCTTCACCAGAAATCCTAACCGAAATGTATTCATTTGACTTCCTTTTTCTGCTGCCTCTTTCTCTTTAAAGTGCCTTTGCATGTGAGCTGCTTTTTAAAAGGTCTTTGCGTATGAGCTTTTTCCAAACCCTGCCTTGTTGCCTGCTTGGTTTTATTCCCTCCCTTTTTCTGTCCTATATTTTTTCCCTTGTGATGTTGTCTAAGATAGGAACAAGCCCACGTTGGATTGCAAACCCACGGCAGGGGAAGCAGAACAAAGTGAGAGTTGCACAAAGTAGGAAATTTATTCTCCCTCTAAAAAAAGATGCTTTGATTGTTTGTCAGTGGAGTTACCCCAGCTGATACAGCTGTAGCTGAAGCCCTTTAGGCCCTTTGGATGCTAGGGTGGAGGGAGTTCATTTTTGTGTGCTGTCCCTCTTCCAGAACAGCCTGCACTGTCTTTCTGGGTTCAGCTCATGCATCATTTCCTAACTGAATGGTAGGGAAATATGAAATTTTTGGGTGTGCTGGTAGATCTTGCTGATGGCAAGTGGAGACAAAGCCAGGGAAGAACCTGGAGTCGTGGTCGTGTGCTCAGAGATGGAGCTCTGCTGTTTGCCCTGCAAAACATGTTTGGACCCCACTTGAGTCTGGCACGCGTGCTGAAATGCTGGATTTGTGTGATCGCATGTCTTGTGAAATGTTCCTTTTCGGAGCGGTATCATTCTCCCGCTTTGCAAGTGAGTTATCCTCGGTGCCAAATGAGGAAAAGATATTCAAAGAAACGGCATGGCATGCGCCAGTCCCGTACGTTGTTCATCACTGCAAAGGCTACAGGAGCTCCCGGAGAAACCAGCTGGTTTCAGGAGCGCTCCCTGAGCGAGTTGTGCAAACTCAGGTGCCGGCCCTTTCCCAGACAAATGGGTTTAGCTCTGTTTGAGGTGCACACATGCAGATGTTGGCAAACCTCCCATGTGTGACTCTACAGGAAGAGCCTGAGCGAGCACAGGGCTTTTCTTTATTTTCCTCTTTGTTTTTTGATTCGGTGTGGGAGAAGGGAGTCCAAGTTCTAAACAGAGCAAGAGGTTAGGATAGAGCACAGCAGAAGAAGGGGAGAAGGTTGGGCACAGGGAGACGCTTGACCAAAGGCTTGTGGTGTTTGTTAGCAAGTCTGGCTCACCCATGGAGTGTCTGTTGTATTTGAGTCATCTGCAGCGCAGAAGATCAGGTAGAGGTGAGGAGGCGATGGCTCGGTGCCATGGGAAAAGGGCCTCCTGAGCTCCAGACCTTTGTTCCTGGGTCAGTGCTTCCTGGCTTGGGTATTCCCAAGGGAAAAGCAGTACTGATAACGTGAAGTGCTCTGTGGAAATAAAGATCGATGCTTTCCACAGAAAAAAAAGAAGAAAACAGCACATGCTTTCATTTCAAAGGCACTTTAATTATTCTGAAAGCTAAAGAAACTGACTCTGGAGTTTTGTGGGGGATTTTCTTGTCCTTTTTCCTTACCTTTTTCTCTTTTTCCCCTCCCTGCCCAGACTCTGTCATGCTTCTTTTTTTTTCTTTTTGATAGTGGAGGTGGGAAAACCAAACCATTCTCTTAACTACCACATTTTAAAATAAAATTAACTTCTGTAAATAAATAAATAGTGGTCAGTGTGGTTGAAAACTTCCTCTCTCCCTATGACAGAAAGCATGCTTTGGGGAAAAAAACTGTACTTCTTCCCTGTAGTCAAGACATCTCGATTGCCTAAACTTCCTTACTTTCTCTGCTTTCATCTCCCTTCTGATCCTCTGTGACTGTGCAGTAAGTGCTGATAAAGGGTTATTTAAAGTTATTGTGAAATGCAACACTGTGTTCCCTATCTTGCTGCTGAGTTTACAAACCTCCTTTCACTTTGTTTGGTCGTCCTTTGGCTCCATGAAATGGGACTGGCTGAAGGAGATGACCTGGTAATGATACAGCATTTGCCTTCATAGAAACAGCATTAATTGCAGCTGGAGCTGCTCAGGCTTAACCAGGCTCTGAGCTAGGACTTGTGTGTTTGGGGATGATGGTACATCCCAGACAAAAATGTACGTAGCTGTGCGGTGCTGTGGCTTCTACCCACGTATCGAGCAGGACTTAAGTTTGTGAGAAGGCAACTGGGTGAAACGTGCAGAGAAGACTTTGTACTAACGCAGCTAACCTTTTACCGGCATGTGTCTAGGAAACTGAAAGCTGCGTGTTTTGGCATGTGCAGTGTTTGACAGTGAAGTGCTGCTTAAATGTTTTTCTTCTCTGCCAATGGGTGGGAATCTGATGGCGAGGCAGCGAGGGCTGTTTGCTCATCGGAGGCAAGTGGGAGAGCGCTGCCTTCTCCGTGCTTCACCTTCCGCTCCCGATGCCTGATCCAATGGAAAATAACTCTGCTCTCGAACCGGTGTGAAGAATGCTTTTTTAGTGGATACCTCAGGACCAAGACTGCTCATCTGTAGGCCGAGGCGGTGCTCCTTAGCAATAAACTGTACCCAGCTGTGGAAGAGCAGTTTCCCGGGGACTTGAGTGTGGGCATGGGTTGCTTTAACGAGTTTCAGCGCGATTAAGGCTTCTGCTGTGTGTGCAGTCTCCATCTGCCCTCCTGCCAGCAAGCCCGGGATCGCCTCTCCCTTCTGGGGAGCTCGAAGGCATCGTGCCTTCGCCACCGGCGTGCTGGGATCGGGTGAGCCATGGACAAGATCCAGGAACGGAGAACATCCACGAAGCCTTGGCTGAACCCCGCGGCCTTCTGTGGGGAATACATCCAGGTGGGTTTCTTCAAACCAAGAGGCCCGGTGCCGCCGCGTTTCCCGGGGTCGAAAGCACGAGAGCGCAGTAACGCCTTTCTCCGGGGGGAGAAGTATTTTTATGCGCGAGTTTGTCGGTGTGGGGACGAGCGGGGAGCTCCGCTGAGGAGAGCACTGGGGTGCGAGGGGGGAAGCGCTGGGGTCTCCCCTGTTCTGCTGAGCCCCGGCACCCTCCTCCCTCGCCTTCACCTTCCTTTGCCTGGTAACCTCCCTTGTTTTGCCAGATTTCTCTAATTTTTAAACACTTTTGTTTTTTAAACGTTTTAATGTTCTGCAGCTCCAGCCCGTGCCCCGCCGGGGCTGGGGGACCCCCGCCGGTTCTCAGCCCCGCTCTCCTCACGGTCCCCCCCGCCTTCCCCGGCCCGCAGGCTGCCGGGGGCGTCTGTGTGCGGTGTGTCCCGCCCTTATTCGTAAGACTCGACTCGAACGCCTACCCGGGCCGCGGCCCCCGCCTCGGGCT
>NW_010972504.1:2837786-2838137 GCF_000737465.1 Haliaeetus leucocephalus
CCTCGGGCTCCCGGCAGGCCGGGCCCGCCTGCGCCGAGCCGAGGGAGCGGGCCGGGCCGGGCCGCGGGCACATGGCTGCGAGGGGCCCGGGCGGGCGCTAGGACCCGCGGACTACGCTCCCCAGAGAACCTTGCGAGGGGTGGGCGGGCAGAACAGTCCCATTGGTCGATGGTTCCTGAGGTCCGCTCGGGGATTGGCCGGTTACTAACGAGCGCTCCGCGCCCCCGCGGGACCGTGGGCGGAAGTGTGGGGTACGGCGGCCGCGGAGGCTCCGCGGCGGAGGGACTGGCGCGCTTCGCGTCCCGCCATGTAACGCGCCGCCGCCGCCTTCCTCCTCCTCCTCCTCCTCCG
>NW_010972504.1:2838147-2880150 GCF_000737465.1 Haliaeetus leucocephalus
GGTCGGTCGGTGGGTCTGCGGGGCTTCGCCTCTGTCGGGAAACCGGGAAACGAAAGCGACGGCGAGGGCTTGGAAGGGCGGGCAGCCCGCCCCGGGGCTTTGATCCCCGCTGTGCCCGGTTCCCCCCTCCGGCTCCGCACCGGAGACGCTTGTCACGCAGGGACGGGGGAGGGTGAAGCCGTCCGGGCGTGTGTGTGTGTCGTCGTGGTTTGATTTTTATTTTTTGGGGGGGGTTGAGCAGGCGAGCTGTCCTCGGGAGGAGCGTCCGAGCACAGGTTGTCGCCGCTCGGTGCTGGCTGCCTTGCTTCTCTCTCTGCTGGCGGAGGTTGGAGCTGGAGACTGGGATCAAGGGATTGGTTTTGGGGTTTTTTTTCTTTCCTTCCTGGCTCTGCTACTATTTTTTTTCTTTTTTTTTTAATACTTGTGTACTCATCTCTCTGTGAAATGGGTGGATGCCTACCCACATCAATACACGAGTCCATGGAGAAAGTATGCAAATACATGCTGTTACACTTTTATTATTTTGTATGCATATATACATACACACACACATATATACGTGTACCTGTGTATTACTTCCACAACACTTACCTTATTTTCGCAGACAAACATGTAATAATCCCCATTGTGCTGCTGCCTGGGGGGGTGGAATCCAGAGTTCTGGCTTCAGTGGTGTCATTTTTAAGTAGCAGCTCCTGAGAAATACAGGAATCGCTTTGTAGGCGAGTGCTCTGTTCAGTGGGTGCAGAATCTTGTCATTAGCATTTCTTTATCTTCATCGTATTCAGAACAAACACGATCCCTGCACCAGGCGCAGCCTGCCTGACAAAGCTGCGTGTTCGTGATTTTTTTTTGTCGGCCTGTTTATTTTTAGGGTCTTAGCGCCTGTTTGTAGAGAATAGTTGTTCCATCGTCATAGCAACTAGGCTGAGTGTATTATAAACATTATTAAAGGAAACCTTTTCCATCTTAAATGAGACTTTCTTTTCACAATGAAGTTAGGATCAACATAAAACGTTTAAGCTTTTTTTGGGGGTTTACTCCATAACGTGATGTGGAGACCTGACCCCCTGTTCTTAAAAGAGGATGCTTTTACTTTCAGCAGATGTATTGTGCCTGTTGAAGCTAATTTAATCTGCTGTTGGTAAACATTCCCCTCAGCCCATTGTGGTGGCAGATAAGGAGGAAGCAAGTGTAATCTACTTAGAGAGGAGCTTCTGCGGAAATAAGTATTTCTATGGCTTACTCGGAAACAATCACATCAGTGTCAGAAACCAACCAAGGAACCGATCAAAGGCATTTCATTTTTTTGAAGCTTACTGTTCTCTCTATTTGTCCTAAACTTTCCTGTGTTCTCTTCGGTCTCATGTCCTATAAAAGGAGGGGTAGAAAAGGGAGACTTTTCATCAAAGTACAGAAAAGCAGGGAGATGAGGTCTGCTGTCCATAAAACTAGCTATGCTGAGCTGTCAGTCCTTAGCCAGGGTGGAGGATCGGAATGATTGTAGCAGTGTACGTGGACTGTGCTTTGCAGTCCCCTTATTGGCCGTGTTCAAACAAGTTAAACATTTTTAAGTGTCGGGGTGTGCTAGTCAAAACCACATTAGATAACAAAGCGGGCACCATTGTCTCTGTATCAAGATTCAAAAAAAACCAAAAAGCTGTTTGACTCATCTACTTCTACCAACTTGAGTCTTCAGCCATAAGTACAATGGGAATGCTGATGCCGCTGTTCTCCGTCGTGGCTTGTTTTCTATTGCTTGTTTGCTAATACAGAAAGGTGGAGAAGACTAGAAAATACTTACTAAGAGAAAGAAACACTTCTCAGGAGTCGAAAAGCTGAAACAATTTGCTCTTAAAACCCAAAATATTTGCTAACACCTTAATTTCAGGTGAAGTAACTTAATTTTTGAGCCAAGAACCCAAAACTTATTGCGATGTTTGTTTTGAGTAAATAAAACTGTCAAACTTGGAGTGGGATAAGGCAATGAAAACTCTGGAGCAGCTCTTATCATGAGGACATCCTCCAGCATTTCCTTCCAAGGAGCTTCCTGCCTTGATAACCACGGCTTCTCCTTCAGAACAAGCTGATTTTCCTGACTGGTTTGGAAACAGCGGTGCAGTGAATGCCAGAGCCAAGGGGAAGACAAGAATTTATTGGAGTCTAGGGTGTTTTTTTTCTTATTCTTGCCTGATTTCCATATTTATTAAAGAAGGTATAATTTGATTACTGCTTGGAAAGCTGCCAGGGTTTGGAGTTTTTTAATGGTGGTGTTGCAGATGTAGAAGTCTGCATCTCTACTTTAATTCCTTGTAAATAGTAACTTTATTTTACGCGCCTAATAGGCTTTTAACTGGTAATTCACCTGTATTTGGGAAGTAAACTAACAAAACAAGTGATAGTGACAGGAGTTAAAGTACTTTTACAATGCTCTGTGTGTTCTGGAAAAGGGCTAAATACCCTTACACACTTCCCACCCCATCAGAGTATGTCAATAGCTAGATACTAGCACCTTGAAGAGACTGGTTTTTGGACAGTAGGTTTTTCACACGTGTTGGGCAGCAGGCTCTTTCTAAAATGAATCAAAATTGATAAAATCCTAAGAGTACTAGTTCAGGTAAATTGCAATATTGAAAATATTTTATGAAAGGTTTATTAGTAATAGGATATTTTAAATGCTGTGCTAATGAAATTGTTGCTTTGTTGTGTGTTTATAACCACTTAGTTAGATACTTCATCAGCAATGTTATACCTCTTTGTCCCTTTACTGAAATAAAAGGGATAGGGCAGCCATTTATTTAATAAGGCATCCATTTATTTATTTATTTAGTTGTCCGGACAAAGACACTGAAAAACCTGATCTAACTTTGAAATTAACCCTGTTTTGAGCGAGGAGTTGGGCCTGTGACCTCCAAAAATCTCCTTCAACCAAAGTTATTCAGTTGTTTGTTTTCCTGGAACAACTATCAAGGCCTTGTGTCCACAGGCATATTGCACAATGCAGCAGGAGTTATTGTCTACAAATTCCTTCTGTTCACACACCATGGCCATCTTAAACTATTAAGAAACCACGGGAATAGTTTTGCACAGTAAAGTCTAAACAGTTTGGCTTTGCTGCGCATGTGCGGAGTGCTTGTGTGTTGTATGCACAGCAAGTCTGGCTTTCCTGGAATTGTGTAAAGACTTAATTTGCTCGCCTGCTGAATGTCTGACTTGCACCATTAAGTGTGAGATCCCCAAGACCATCTCTGAGTTACCGTTGCTGCCTTTTTTGGTTTTGTTTTTGTTTTTAACAAAGTGTCTGTGATCTGAGAAGAGGTTTCTGTGTCACCCTATGTGTTTACCTCTGCTCTGTGCTGCTTCCAAAGTCATCTTTTGAGATGTCACTTCTGTATAAATACCTGGACAGCTCTAACCATGCCATTTAAATACGTGGTAGTGATGATTTTGTCCTCACTGTGTAACGTCTGTGTGACATCCTTTGTTTCCTTTGCACCGTCCTTTGTTTCTCTGTGGGTTCTGACAAGGCTGTAGACCTGACAGCTTTATTCGGTCCATCTGCAGAAGTCATTAGGCTGCAGCAGATGCTTATAAGAGGCTGTTAGAACAAATTGAGGTGAAAGATTACTTGAGCTGTTCTTGGTGGTGAGTCAAAGCGCAGGAAATCTGCCAGAAGACCTTGGAGGATGGGGGTTAGGGCAGGACCCCCCCACCCCCCAGGTCCTGCCTCTGCTACCTTCTCAGGGCCTGGCTGGCTGCTGCTTTGCTGGGGCATAGCGAGGTCTCCCCTCTCCTTTTTGAGGGCGAAGGGATGAACACCCGAGTGTGTTTTTGCAACAGTAAGTATAGCTGCTGGCCACAGGAGAGATTACCGTATGCCACTTCCTAAACTGTTCCTCCTGACTGCTGTGCCACCCTGTGATTGCGCACTCTCCTTCCACAGAAGATGCAAAGCCTTGAGGCTCTGTAATCAAATGGATTGCGTGGAGCACGTTGTGGCGCAGGTGCACGAGGAGAAGTCACCGGAAAAAAATGCTTATCTCCTGTCCTGGCTTTTTTGTAAACTCAAGGCTTTGTAAAGTCAAGGCCTCAAACAAAGCTACAGCAACCTCAAACGAAGCTGCAGCAGCATGGGAAAGCTCAAGTTTGCAGCGCTTGTATTTAGAGTACTGCAGCCAAATTCTGTCAGCTACTCAGTATACTTCAAGGGTCATCCGTAGGCGTCAGAGAAGATCTCAAGACAATAATTGTGCTCTATTTTAGCATACTCATTACAAAGTATAACTGCCCTCTGCCTCTAGCAACTATTTTTTCCTCGTACTCAAATGGTGCAGAAGTGGAAAGGCCATCGTCATAAGCAGCAGTATTGCCTCTCTGCCTAATTCCCTCATTGTCTTTTCAAATGAGACCTTTTTCTTTCTCCATGGACTCTTATAAAGAAAATAACCTTCAGCAAAAAGATGGTTTGCAGTGGTGTGCTTGTAATTATTGGTGTATTCATCTTGAAGAAAAAGCAATCAAACTGCTAGGCTTTTTACGCTGATGGGGAGCTGTGCTAGGAGATTGATGCCTTTTCATGAAAGGAGATGTAGTTCTGAAAGAAGTTGAAATGCTGCTTACAAATTAGGAGAGAAGTAACATCTCACCATTGTTAGTGTAGAGTAGGAGTGGGACAGTGGGTTCCTGTCCTCATCCTGATTTCTTTAGTTTCTCTAACTAATGAGCCTGTGACATCTCTGAAGAGCGTGGGTTTTGCTGCATGTCTGGATAAAAAGGACAAGAGGATCTTCTGAATTTCTTCCAGTGTCAGTGCAGGAGGGGGATCCTTTTGAGTACATGGCCCTGAAAATGGCTATGGTATGGACAGGAGCCTCTCTAACAGCTGGTCCCCCCCATGCCAGGGCAGCTGAAGATGTTCTGTAAAATGCATGATAGCACAAGGAGCTTGAACTGCTGCTCAGTCCCTGTGGTTGCAAGGTAGAGCCTGATGAAAGGCATCAGCTGCCTTCTGCCCCAGGTGCTGAAGAAGGAAGAACCTTTTTAACATGTTAGTGGGTTCTTCTTAAACAAAGAGAGGTGCTCATCTCGCCTATACTAGTTTTAATTTTACATCTTGTGTGATGTTTTTTTTTTCTTCTCCTTTTTCCTGAAGAAGCAACAATTCTTTGATGTAGTCTTACACCGTATCAAAGCAACTTTAATAAAAAAGTTAAATGAGGTGTCTTGATTCATAATGCAACATTGTCTCCTGTATATGTATTATACTTTCCTAGTTACAGCTTGCTCCTGGACTCTGAAGGGGCAAGATCCACCTGTGATCCTGTTGCTTTGACCAGTTTAGAGGGTTATTTTCTGGTCTTCTCTTTGTCTGTATATAATCTTGAGAAAAACTCTATACTCCCAGTTCCATTGAGGTATCTCTCCGTTGTTTCCTGTAGATGCATGCAATAAGTGTTTAATAAAGAGGGACATTCATCCTCTCATATGCAATGTAACCTATCCATTAACAATTCCAAAGTGCTCTCTGTTCGTATTCTATAACAGGCAAGGAAAAAGTAAAACTTCTCTACCCTGTTGTTAGTGTGTCTAACGTAAGACTTTTTAAAGCAGAGGGTGCTGAGGATATGCAATGTATCCTCCACACGATGGACGGAATCATGACAACCCTAAAGCCTGTAAATGCCGGAAACATGAGTAGTAACTTGATCAATCTAACACTCCAGCACAGACTGTAACTCTGCCCCTGGGAGAAGGATCCTTCCAGCTGAAAAGCTACAGTATTTGGGATTTAGGCAGCATTAATTTTTTTTTTTTTTTTTTTTTGGTAAATGTTCCTCAGAACAACATAGCTCATCACTGGGAAAGGTGTTTTTTTTTTAAAAAAAAATCTTGTGTCTTCCATCATTTCCGTCACTCCATGAGTACTCTGTATTGCTGAACTTCGTGCTGTCAGAGTGCTGGTCTGTCAGCATTGTGCGTCTCCAATTCGATTCAAAACCAGCTGTGACCTAGGCAATAATGCTTGACTGCGGTAGAGGTTGGTGAGCTTTGAGATAATGGCAAGGTACTTCTTACTAAAGGGAAGCAGCCCAATGAAATGATAGCATTTAAATTTTGCCATGAAATCTGCATGGGTTTTTAGGAGGAGGAGAAAAAAGCCTTTGCCGCTCTGAAATTCTGCTGCTAATCTAATTTCTACGTGATTGCCTCCCGTTGCATCAGTCAGCGCTATTTGGTGCAGTGCTGCTTATGGGTTTTGAAAGTGCTGTAGATAAATGTAGCGTGGGAATAATCACTCAACTTCATTTTTCCTGCTCTTTCTCTGTTAACAGATATCACTAGTATTGACAGCTCTGCAGAATGGTAGAATCAAGTCCTTATGCTACACAACACCCCATGCATGTGCATCACCCTGACAGGATAATGAGGCTCTGCTTGTGATGCTCCGCAGCGTGCACGTCCTCTGCGTTGCCAGTAGGCAGATAAGAAATGCTGTCGGCAAACGTGAATATGGGTTGGAGGAGAAGTCCTGGAAGAGTTTTAATGTGGTTGCCTGGCCCCGAGTTTTCATACGGTTCAGCTGGCGTGCCATGGTGCAGTGTGGGAAGAGTCTCAAAGCACAGTGTTCAGCAGCTGATATTTTCTTAGAGTACCGAGCAATTAATTTGGGCAAGCATGGAGTTGTATGCATATGCTAATTAGCAAGGAAAGCACCTTAGGCCAGCATAACAAGGTGGTGTGGGTGTCCTTCATTTTGAGATTGTTCCTTGTAATTGCAGCAATTTAACTGACTTGATCAATGTAACATCCCTGTGTAGTCGTGTAAGCGTGCCATTAGGCAGGTATTCTTAAAAATAGGTTAAATGCAATGGGCTGTGCCCAAAAAAGTACCTGCCCTAGGGCACCTTATTTAAATAAGAATGTGTAGTCCTCTGTAAACTGTCAGCAGTAATCCTTTTACAGGGCTGACTAAATTCTGCAGCTCTGACATGTAGACTGTTCTCTTCCTTATATAGGGCTGGATAAGTGCTGGGCAGTAATGAGATTGGAATAAAAGGCTTTGGTAACAAAGATGAACTGGCAGTCCCGACTGAATCTTAAACTTATCCCTGCGTATACATGGACTTCAAACAATATGGGTGTGGGTCCTGCTTGCTGAAGTTGGACTTGATGACTCTGTTTTGGAGCTTCTGCTTATGAATAGCATTTGGTCGCTTGGGCTGCAGATTCACCCAGATGGAAACCCCTGTACTCTTTAGGTTTGCCTTTATTGAGGTTTGACTGTGTGTGCGTGTGTGTGTGTGGGAAATCTAGCAGTTAAGCATATCGAAACATTTTTAGTGTAATTCATCGTGATGGTTCTTATTCCAGAGTTGCTGGGTTTGTTTTTATTTCACTGGAAGAAGTTTAAGCTGCATTAATAGAAGCTGTTCTGTTGTGGAATAAGATAATCCATATGGGATACTGAATGAATATAATTTTATCTGGTTTAATTCACAGTGTATCTTATGCTTCCCTTGTGCAGACAGGATTATTAGTGTTCTGCTTAAAAATATCCGTGGAAGCACTGTTTTGTGTAGTTGGATATGGTCAAGGAAAACCGTCATCTCTACTGCCTTGTCTGTCCTTGATGAATTTACACACTGACAGCTTCAGCGCAAGAAAACAATGCTGGAAGTGCATGAATCAACTGACAGATACTAGTCCTAGAAAGTCTCAGCCTAAATGACTGATGTAGGTAAGACATGGCAGGAATCAAGAGGAAAGCAAAGGCAGCATTTGGAATCATTTTATTTACTTTCATGTTTACTCTCTTAGAAAAGACAGGGATGATGTCTGGTAAATAAAGGAGACTTGAAAGAGAGGAGATTGGGCGTTGATTGAGAGGGCTGCTTAGAAAGAGGCAGTAGAAATGTGAACTGAAGGAAGATTGAGTTGTTCTGCACTGGCATCTTCACGTAGCTTAAGCATTTACTTGATCTGCTCTGTTTTCTTAAAGATACCGAGGTTGGAGGTGGGTGCAGGTAAGGAAGGGAGGAGGCAAGTGGGTGGTTTGATTTTTACCTGGGTGCACCTGAGCTGTTTCTCATAAAGCAGCACAAGTCAGAGTGGGTGAACATGGAACAACTTAGAAAAATTTTTTTTGGAGAGTGACTCATTGCAACTTACCCAAAGTGACCTGATTTAGTTAAATGAGTCTAAATATAACCCATGTGAAAAGTACTGACATGTGGGAGGAGACGGCAGCAGTTGGCTCTCAGCCTCTCTGTTCTGCAGGGAACATATTTCACGACTGGTGACTAATAATTTTTACTCTTGCTAGCTTTGGAAATAACACCTCTGCTCCATTACCCCCTTCTAGGGAGATGAAGAAAATGCGCTGTTCCTAATCTGTTGCCTCTTACCTGCCTTTCTGAATTTCAGCTTACTGCTATGGACAGTGCTATCACCCTGTGGCAGTTCCTCCTCCAACTCCTCCAAGAGCCTCAGAACAAGAATATCATCTGTTGGACCTCCAACGACGGGGAGTTCAAACTGCTGCAGGCAGAGGAGGTGGCCAGACTCTGGGGAATCCGCAAGAACAAGCCCAGTATGAACTATGATAAACTCAGCCGTGCTCTCAGATACTATTATGTGAAGGTAACAAAGTCCGTAAATCCACCCCAAATCCTTATCCATCTTACCAGCTCCTGCCTAATGAGCTTTGTTTCCTTTTTCATTCTCTTCAAGGGGATAGGTGTCACTTCCATCTCCCAGACTTAAGCAAGGTGTACTAGTTGATGTTTAGAGGGTTTATTTTCTTTTGTTTATCATTGTGCTGCATTTCCTCGCCAGTGGTTACTTTATAAGGTTCTAGCTAGCTTTGTGCAAAATGTTACCTTCTTTGATTTATGTCCTCGCTAATACGAATTTGTCTGTGAACACTAATCACCTTTCCAAAAATATGTGCCCTTGTAAGGGTTAAAATCCTCAACACTCTTTAACACTCAACACTGTTTAAGCAACAGAATGATTATAATGATTGAGATGGTGAATATTGCACCACCTTGAGATCTTTTCTGCAATGTCTCTATGAAGGGGCTATCAAAATAAGGATTTTCAGTGAAGCAGCCCAAAGTATTTTTCTTTTTCTCCATGTATGCAGAATTGCACCTCTGATGTGGTCAGTGTGTTTAGTCCAGCAGAGTAAGATGCTACTCTTGTTTAGCTAATGCCTTCTAATAACTTGTGAGAGCCTTTCATTAGTGCACAGGTAGTGTCCAAAAAGCTGAACTAGAACCACAGTGTGGGAGTCTTACCTTCATTTTAATCAGCCGTATATCCCACAACTGCTTATTGTGTGGGTGTACAAGATAAAAAATAAAACACAGTTTCTGAGGAACCTGTCAGTTTGTAGCAGGTGGTATGTTGCTTGGAGTTTATTATTGGGTAGCACAAATCTGACTTCATATTGAGAGGTCTCAGTAATAATAATCATACGATAAATAAGAATCTTCTTGGGTCCAAACTGTGTGTGGCATTTCACTTAGGAGCAAAACAGGTTCGACACATGCTATTTTGTGGTATTGAAGTAGCTGATTAGCCTACATTCTGCTGACTAGTTCAGCTACTTATTTTCTTTTATTATCATCTTATTAAGAATAAAGGTGGTTTGATTTGAAGTATTAGCTCTCAATTCTGCTAAACCTGTAAGCTTTAATTCTGCAGGTTCTCCTGTTAGATTATACTTACTGTACCCAGGTCAGTAATCTTCTATGGGTGTAATGGGTATTTTTTTGTTTTTTAGTGGATCTTTTAAAATATGTTAAACAGCATTGCTTGGCAGTTTTTAAGGCTGTTGTTAGTATATTTAATGTCAGGTTAAGCTCGCCTGTTTCAGTGTTTTGTTTGCAAGCTCTGGAAATGATACTTCAGGAGCATAACTGAATTGCAAGAATGCAGTGTATTTTTAAAAAAAAGAAAAAAAAGAAACAATTGATGAAAGATTACAGACTATCTAATTCCTTAGTCTATTTTAGGCAGTGTTTGTAGGAAGAAAATTAATCTGAAGAAGGTCTAAATATATATATATCTTCTTACCCACAGAATATCATTAAAAAAGTGAACGGTAAGAAGTTTGTGTACAAGTTTGTTTCTTATCCGGAGATTTTAAATATGGATCCACTTGTTGTGGGCCGTATAGAAGGAGACCCTGAAATGACTGGTTTTGCGGAAGTTAGCAGTGCTCCAAAGGATGTGGAAAACTGTGGGAAGGAGAAGTCTCAGTCATGTGCTAAATCCTCCAGCCGCAATGACTATATCCACTCAGGCTTGTACTCCTCTTTTACTCTGAACTCCCTGAACTCTTCCAGCGTAAAACTCTTCAGGTCCATCAAGATTGAGAATCCAGCTGAGAAACTGACAGAGAAGAAACCTGCTCAGGATCCAACACCCTCTGTCATCAAGTTTGTAACCATGCCCTCCAAAAAGCCGCCTTCTGTCCCCCTGGTCTCTACCACTTCAGCCGTCTCTGCCACTTCCACGGCTTCTGCCACTTCAACCGCATCCTCTCTTCCCATGGGATCGGACGAAACTCTCCAGACCTTGGAGACACTTGTCCTACCCAAGTTAACTGTCCCTGAAGCTCCAGCACCTTTGCCAAACTTAACCACCAGCTTCACCCCAACTCCACCCATATCCTCAGTTTCTCCCACTCTGCAAGTTCCTTCCACACCCCCATCGCCGCCCCTGAGCTCTAATCCTGACCTGGACATTGACACGGACATAGAGTCCGTGGCTTCTCAGCAGCTGGAGCAGGCTCAGAGCCTTCAGCATCAATCCCCAGAGCCCAAAGAGCAGGATTCATCTGTGCTGGAGAAGGAATTTGCCAATCACCTCTCCAGATCGAAAAAACCCAAAGGGCTGGAGTTGGCTCCTACTCTCGTCATTACAGGCAGCGATCCAAGTCCACTGGGGATTCTGAGTCCTTCTCTCCCAACTGCTTCTCTTACTCCAGCACTTTTCTCTCAGGTAACCTAATTCCCTTCCTGGTTTTCTGTTTTTTTGGTTTGTTTTTTTGTTGTTGTTGTTTTTGTGTGGTGGTTGTTTTTTTTTTTTTGTAACAATAGTGGTTATGTTATATTTTAAAACAGTAAGGGAAGCCAAGTGGAAAATGAATAGTCAGTAGATTGTATTTGGAGTTCTGAAACTCAGGATGTCACTCCCATTTTTCTTATAAAACAGAAACTTTATTCATAATCTGTATTACTTCCACCCCAAAGTGTGCTCAAGTGGTATGTCAGCTGTACACGTCTGTACAGTATTAGCATGTGGAGGCAAAACGCAAGCCAGCACCAGCAGGATCCTTTGTAAATCTTGCCAGGGTGATATTGAATTATTTCAAAACCCCTAAACCCTGCCCTTATCCTTCAGGCTGATTCTGGAGATGCTTTAAAAATAGAGAACTACGGAGGTGTCTGTTTAGCAGCTTGCTTTTGCTTGATTTAGTAGCCGTTTACTTAAGACCAGAGTATTGTGACTTAACAGGAATGAGAACGGCTGCTTAATTTGGTGGTTATCTTTGTGTGGGAAAGAAAAGCTTTTATGCCACATGGAAAATTTGGAAGAGAACTGATTCCAACTAGGGTGTTAAATTGTTCTGTACATATCTAATCTCTTTGCTTTAATAAATTGGAGTTAGAGTGAAACTGTAGGGAAGCTGATTGAAAACTGAAGTGGCTGAAGACAGGGGAAAAAATCAAGTGGAGTTGCTCTTTTGGCACCCTTCGAAGTGTTTGGTGGGTGAACCTGGAACATCCAGAATATTCAGAAGCTGGACGTAAATGTCTTTTATCGTGGCTTACATTGTCGGTGTCACCCAGACCACGCATGTGCCCACTGTCTGCTCTTTTTAAATTGGTGGACTGAGTTTTCCAAAGTCACTCGCAGGTGCTGTGTGCTGATCTGCAGGAGGAGCCGATTTGCTGTAGGTTACAGCGGGATTTGGCAGCTGTTGGGAGAAGAGGGCCAGTTGCTCAGGAAGGGGAGGGAGAGCCGGATGACTGCTGCTGCTGTTGTGGGGTTTGGAGGGAGGAGGAGGAGGTGGGAGAAGGCGGAAGGAGGGAATGGGAGTTCCTGAAATTTGGACCCAGCCCTCCGCAGCTGTAGGAGCCGAGATTATTGCGGCTGGATTTACATGCGCTGTGTGTTACTCACAGTGCAGGTTTCACACAGCTGACTATCTTCACGTGTTTTGCAGACACCCATCTTGCTGACCCCGAGTCCCTTGCTCTCCAGTATTCACTTCTGGAGTACGCTAAGCCCAGTTGCTCCTCTCAGTCCTGCAAGGTTGCAAGGTGCTAATACACTCTTTCAGGTAAGTTCCAGCAAGTTTAGCCAATCTCTGTGCTTTTCAGTACCTTCCTCAGCAGACCTGCAGGAATCAGTTAGCCCAAATATCTGATATAGAAACAAGATAGCGATCTTTCTGTTATCTATCCCCTGTGTTAGCTTTTGAGAGCATTTAATTTTAGTGTTTACCCAGTTTTATTGAAGTCTATTGTAAATGTTGGTATTTCACAAATGTTTTAAATTAATAGCAGTCTGTGCTGTAGTTAGAGAGAGATTGGAGGGGGGGGTGTTAGGTTTGTCCTTCGTGTAAAATTTGTCTCCCTGTAACTTTACTGGTTGAGATTTTCCTAGAAATAGAATTTTGCTACTGTATTGGTTGTTTTAATTGATTGTTAACAGTCTCTTCTGTTGAAAGACAGGAAGTAAATCTCACCACTAGTAAAAAGGAAGATTGTGTGTATGATCTCTGTGGCAATATGTAGCACAGTTCTTTAAGATCTTTATATTCTGCTGTATTCTGTTGTTTAGAAATTCTCAGCTTCACAGTTTTTAATAAATATTTTTGTTTAATATATAAGAAAAAAGTCCCCTATATTTAAAAAAAAATCCTTTAGTTGTAATTACTCGTGCTCTTCATTCACCTTCCACTTTAGAACTGGAATAACCACATCTGTTGCCTGAGTCTGCTTAGGCAAAGGGTAAAATTTAACTAGTTGTCTTTTGGGTTCATATCTGTCATCTCCATGGAGATGAAGGAAGTAGCTTATATGTACCGTGAGGATAGGGAATAAACAAGTAGCTCTGAAAATGCGCTGGACGTTTTTCTCTATAAATAGCTGATAATTAACTGATGAACAATTTAGACCACGGTTTCCCAACAACCTGTATTAAAGTCACTTACTAATTCAGGACATAGGCAGTGCTCAGTGCAGAGGTTACAGACTGGGTCCTCCTGGTGACACTGGTTATAATAGCTGGATTGCTGCAGTCTGCAATGCAGTGGCATTTAAAAAGTAAATTACTTGGGAGAAGCCAAAGAGATTCTTTGAGAGTTTGGGGTTTTTTTCTTTATTGTGTTTTGGGTTTTTTTGTGTTTTGTTTTTTTCCTGGGGGAGCTTCTACGTGCACAGATATGAGAGGACCAGTAAATTAAACTGGCCTTTCCCTAATCATTTTTGTTTTGTCTCTTAGTTTCCATCAGTGCTGAACAGTCATGGCCCATTTACTCTGTCTGGACTGGATGGACCCTCTACCCCTGGCCCATTTTCCCCTGATCTACAGAAGACATAGCACATGAACTCAAGGAAAGGACGTATTGGCAAGCAAGGGAAAGATATGACACTTATATTTAACCATGTTTTTTAAATGAGCAATTTATAATTCCACAGAGATAATCAACAATCATAGTTTTTGCCATTCCCAAATAAAATGCCTTTTTTGCAAAATTCCCTTTTTTGAAGACCCAGGTTGGGAATGTATATGCAAACGCCTTAATAGGAGCTGAAGCTCCAGTCTCTTCTCTTCCCTCCTTGGTTTGGAAGACTTCACTATGGTTAAAGGGAGTTTCGGTTGGTGTTGCAGTAACTGAGTCTGCACTGATTGCAGTAAAACGGTATCAGAGAAGTCTTTTCTCTGTGACTCTTGGAAAAACCCTCTGTTCTTCTGCTTCGTGTGCTTGGCAAGAAGAAATCTAATCATGATCGAAGCTGGCATTCCAGGAAATGCTTGGAAAAGGGGTGTGTGCACTCAGCTTTGCCTTGGGGCCTGATAACTTCGGCAGCAACAAAACAGCCCGCGTCTTTTCTGCTGTAAAAACATCTTGTCTTTTTGCAGGGAGAAATTTTCAAGGAATATTCAATGACTGTGTTACTAAGATACGGACAATTTTTGAATGGCGTTGTATGCCGACAGTCCAGCCCCTCGGAGAAGTGGTCTGGCTAGCTTCTGGATGCTTCCCTGCCCTCCCTTCGGTGAGGAGGCAAGGTGGAGACGAATGAGTGGTGGGATTAGTTCCTTTCAGTTCTCAGAAAGTTTTAATGCTGAAGTCCAAACATTTCTTGTGCCAGAGACCTGTTACAAAGCCTGTAATCTCACTGCTGGAAGATTAGCAGGGTGGTGGATTTTACATGCGGTTTTGAGAGTGTGTATTTGGTGAGGTTGCTGCCTGATGCTAGAGTTTCAGACCCAAACGGTGGGTGAGAACACTAACGTGTGAGCATTAACGTTACTGCTCTTTTCCCACAGTTGAAGTGGAGAAGCTCCTCTTCTGCCAGCTCTTATCTCAAGTTTTGCGTTAGATCTATTGCTTTTTTTATTTGAGGAAGCACTCGGACCCAAAATAAATTAGGCTCCGTGTGTACGGCTAGCTGAGAGGGGTACCACGGCATAGCAACCTTACTGTAAATTTGCGCTTGCATTCCGTTTCTTTGTAGCCGTGTGTGTGGATTAATGCAAGAGTAGTTTCCAGAGCCATTTGAAACACGGATGAAATGAAATTTGTAGTTAGATTTTTACAGCTCAGGAGGCCTTTTAAGAGAACTGAGCAATGTAAGAAGAGAGACTCTCCTCTCACGGCCCCTCAGAGGCTGCATGTCTTGGTCCGTTGGCGCTGGGCCATGTGTCCTTCCACTTTGGGCATCTGATGTCAGGCAGCAACTTCTATTTGCTACTGTTTACATTGAGTTGGTGACGTAAGATAATCTTCTCCCTAAAATACCCACTAGAAAACAGATGGAGACCATCTCTTTCCTTTGGCATCCTCACTGGCTGTCTTCAAAGTTTTAATAAGCAGAGGAAGATTGTACCTTTACAGAAGAGGAGCTGACAGTGTATGCTGTATATATTGCACCTGTCTTATGGATAAGTGGTAAACTCGAGCTTTCCAGAGTTTTCCTTTTGCCACTTTTGCAGACTCTGCATTCACTTTAAAGCGTATGACAATACCCAAGACTTAATTTACTGCAGTGACGCTATCTTTCTAGACTCTAGCGTTGAAATATCTTAAACCGCTTAGTATGTTCCTGACATGACACCCAAGACAGGTGGGTGTAATGGAATTGCTTTTTGGGTATTGTTCATCCAGAAAGTCCCCTGCCCGGTGGGAGGTGGGAGAAAAGGGTATGCCTTCTTCAGGTGGAGATAGCAGGGAGCGAGCTCATGTAGTGAACTGTCTTCCTGTTCAGTTACGTCAGAGGCATAATACTGCTTCGCATTTTAGACATCAGCAGATCCAGGATAAAGTTCCTGTGCCAGCGGCTCTTAAAATGACAATGTGCAATATTGACCTTTTTTTTTCTTTTCTTTTTTTTTTTTTAAATGCAGAAAGAAAGCTGCAGTTCTAATTAAGAGCAGGCATCTGGAATTTCCTGGTTTGCATGATGGCTTATGAGTCTGCTTTAGCAAATATATATAGCTATATATAAATAGCAGCACTTTTAATGGTTGTTTTAGGTTGGCCAATTTTATGCCCACCAAGTGTGTGGACTTGAGAGCAACATTGCAGACTAGGATTAGAGTTTAAAAATAATTAATGAGCACTAAAGACTTGCAATTTAATTGCTTCCCTTTCCTTGTCCCCTATGGAGAAAAGCCAAGTTTATTTGTTTAAAAGTTGTGTATGTGCACACATGCACTTAATTATTTGTAAACTTTTATCACGTTCAGCATAGGTATGCAAGAAAACCAAATGCTAACATAGCTTGTCAGTTGTGCTTGGCCTGGTTTCATGCTCTTCTCCAAGTAGCTTCATAAGATTGCACTGCCATAGCTGGTTGATGAGATACACGTTCACCTTTGGGAATACCTTCTTCAGAGAAAGTTAATGTGAAAATGCAGCCTGTATGTGTTGGTTTCAGTCTGGTAATATCCAACTTCCTGACAGATAGCACTGAGGAGATGATTGCTTTTTGCTTCTTAAGCACCTGCCTAGGAAAATAAAAGTCCTGTATAGGATTATAATCTCAGGAGGCAGTTGGGAAAGCAAGTTGAAAGGGGAGGGGAGGGGGGAGAGGAGCGGCTTGCTCGCCTTTTCTCCATTACAACTTTCAGGTCACTTAAGTAATATTATCTTGTATATATGCTGCCTCATTAAACACACATTTACTAACAAGTATATAACTGCCAGCTTTTTTGGATCACATTCCTGACAGAGCCCAGTGTCGCTGTGACTTCTTGGAGCTTGGTTATGTGAATTGCTGGTACTCTACTAGCTCACTTCAGGAGCAGTTTGCAGCTCGTTGCAACTTGTTTTTAATGTAGTGTAGGGAAGGTGGGGGTTAATATAGGCTCTCTTTTAATTATCATGGTAGCAGTCTGTAATATGGGTATAGTACCGTGTTGGTTTAAAAAAAATAATAATGCAGCATTACAGAAACATTTTATTACAATTTGTGTTGCTGAAGTAGCCATGGTATTGTTGAATGCTTGATAATATTTGCATCGGTTAATTCATAGATGGTGGTAGAATTAGACTGGATGAGCATGGAAGCTGAACATCTGTCTTGCTTCTGGAAATCTCTTTTACGTGTCGCTGCTGCTGTATAATAGTACTGCAGAGTTAGAAAGCTTGCACTGCTGTTGCTATGTGTGCTATGTCTGGCTTTTTTTTGAGGTCCTGAACTGTCAGGATGCCACTAGCAACACGTGCTGCTAGCAGAAACAATCCGTGGAAAGCAGAAATGTGTTAATAATACCCTACGGTTATAGAACCATACTTGTTGTGTCTTACCTGTTTTCAGAGAATGTGATCCTAGTAATGAGGGTGATGGAGGAAAGTTGCTTTAGTTTTTTTCTTAACAGCAGCTTAAGTCTAGATCCTTGTTTCAGAAATCGGTTTTCAGCAGTGATGGCTGAATGTAATTCCTATGCACTGTCTTTGGCACATTCAAGTTGCATTTTACAATAGGTCAGGAAGTAATAAAATTCCTTGAATTTGAGAATTCATTGTTTTAACTTAGAGCATTCTAAGACTTCAGGATCCGTATACTTTGGTATAATGGAGCATGCATTATAATATGAAAGGCTTTGGCTGTTCAGTGGTTTGTTTAGAATAATTTCTCCCTCTGATATGTTTTCAAACCTCAGCTATCTAGCAAATAGATTCTTCTTTTTTATAGTGTTCATTTTAACCACAGTGAAGGCTGCTTATGTGCATATCTTCCTTTACACAGCTTTTCAAAATGCAGTGAGATGCATTAATGTCAAATTCCCTCATGACTTCCATGCGAGAACTTCTGCAGGTTGAGATTGGGTGAAAGAGCTAGCCTAGTGCATTGATGCAGTTTCTCAGGTGAGCACAGGTGTGGAGTTCTGATCCATTTCTGTAGCATTTTTCTAGTGCTGAGGTCAGAACCTATAGTTCTGACAGTCTGTTGGCTACCCATGGTTTATTCATGTATCTCTTAGTTACCTTTTGCTACTGTTTTATAGCATTTTTGTATGTACTCATGTTTTACTATACAATTTAACCTCTTCCATTTTTAATGCATATTTGTTTACAAGACACATCTCAGTGTTGTATCAAGAGGCTATCTTGGTATTGTCCGATATGAAAATAAACTACATCAGTAGTTAAGGAACATTGTCAAAGTTGACAGGTATTTTAAAACTTGATGTTTGAGTTTTGGGTGTCCATAACAATTTTGTTCTGTTTCGTTCCTTAGTTCTCCTGTGTCAAGAAATACACGTACCTTCTGGCCTCTGAGGTCATGGGTATGGATAGTTTATTTTGTCTTAATAATCACGGAGCATGGTATTGCAAACAAACAGCCCGAGCCCCACAGGATCTTACACTGGGCAGATTAGTTGAAAATCCATTAGAATTGCAATTATGTTGCTTAGAAGCTATTCGGGATGTTTTAATGAAGTATAGTATGTCTTGCCTAAACAGGAATTTTTATGGTTTGATTTGAATTTAATTAAATAGTAATTGGCAATGGCTGCTGTTTAGTCTGAACAGTATTAACAAATCTGCTTAATGTGGAAGCCTTTGGCTATTGTAATCAAGTTGAGTGGTGGTTAATATGTGACATGCTAAAGTTGATCTGCTGAAATCGGAGGCTGTCAGATGAAGATTAAAAGATAAAATGCAGTGACAGTTGTTTCACACAGTCCTTCAGGGCCATTACTGCAAAAGGCTTTGTCTTGCATCGACATCTGTGGTCACAGCATTCCACTTCGTTTGAGCGAGTAGTATTGAGTGTGTAGGAGCCCTTCCTAAAAGCCAATTCTGGACAGAGAAGAATTTTTGAAAATAGAACCAAATCTTTTCTCCATAGCCTGCTTTTAGTCATAAGGATACAATATAGGAGCTACAGAGTCGCAGTAATGGCAGTGCTGTTGTACTTCTGCAATCTGCGTTTATCAACAGACCTTGTATTGAAATTTCCTGACTGTCTTGGTGCCATCTAAAGCAGAAAGATTTAGCTTTGGTTTTGGGCGTCTAGTGGATCTTGAACTGAGGAATATTATTCTTGCCTTTGTACAAAGAACAAACAAAAATAAGGGGGAATATGTCCACTGCAGAACGTTGGTTCTTTCTGGAGGATGCAGCTTTGCTGACCGTAACCATGCTTTGCAAAAAAAAAAAAAAAAAAAAAAAAAGTGACCTGCAAGGTAAGAAAGCTGGGCAGGGCCCAATGTTTCTTTTTGAATGTGTATGCTAATGTATTTCCCTTTCGGGATAGCAAGATGTCTGCTTTGTATAAATTATTCTACAAAGAAAAAAAGTAAAACTGACTAGAATTTATTTTTGTTTACCCCCTCCCAAAGAATGTAGTAGAAGACTTTGACTGTGGAGCTGTTCCAGACATCTGATAAAAAGCATACTTTGAGAACTGAAAACTTGTTTTTAGATGCATCGTTTAACTGAGACTGGAATAGCTTTCTTCATGCGAACATACGTGTGTACACATGCTTACTGCCTGAGAGGATGTGTGTTCATTATGTAGTCTGGCTTCCAGATCTGCGTAAATAACGCTTACCTTGTACACTCAAAGCAAATACTGCACTGTGCAGTTGCCACTTTTAAATGTTTTGCACATGCTGGTGAGGTTTTTTGGTTTGGGTTTGTTTTTGTTTTTTTAGTACTCAAATCAATTATACCACAGTGTGAACTAATTAGTTGCCAAAGGTTATTTTTAAATGCATCTTTGACATTGTTGTATGCCACATCTTCTAAAAAAAGTGTCTTAAATGTGTCTTTGAATAGTTTTATGTTCATGGAACAAAAGTTTGGACTTTTTTTTTTTACTTAAAACACTTGCTTCTCTGTTGAGACCATGCGTTGCAGAAGGGTTTTCATCTCAAAGTAGGGTTTTTGGCAGGGGGCGTAACAGGAAAATTATGAACCTTCGGAAAACAGGGGTCTTTTAATGGAGACACTGAATGAACTGTAAGCAGCACGGTAAGGAGAGGGGAGGAGAGGTTGGAAGGCATTGTGTTCGGAGCCCATTTCAGTCCTTGAGCAGTACATGCAGCAGTGCTGTATGAATAACTGGAAGCTGTTTTGGTTTTTTTGTTGCTGTTTGTTTGGGGTTATTTTTTTCTTCTGTTTTTTTTGAACACAGGAAGGCTTTGAGGATGGCCTCTGCATGGTTCCTAGTGTGTGCTGTGTGCTGGGGGGGTTACAATACCTGGGTTTGCTCTAGGCTCCTTGAGATGTGTTGTGTTTTTTTTGGCTAGCATGTCTTAAATCTTCAGGCTTTGAAACTGCTTTATAGAATTGTGTTGACTTTTTGTTCTGCTGTTGTTCAGTTGCACAGAGTTTTATATATATGATGTACTAGTTTTAACGTTAATTCTCTGTGAACAGGGTTGAGATTATTCATTGTAGTTTAAAAAAAAAAAAATTGTATTCTCAATCTCCCTTTTAAAATCTTGTTTGTATTCTGTTGCAGTGTTACCAGATGGCCTTATGTACGTCACAGTGTTTTGTGATAAGTACAGTAGCACATTTAATGCTTATCTTCCCCCCCCTCTGTTTTTATAGCCGAGAAGTATATTCCTAATGGTAGGGATGAATAAATGGGAAAATTCTAGCAACATGTATGGTAAGGATAGTGGTTGTCTCCTCTGATGTGTGTTAGGACAGCTGGAATTAATCTGGGACTGAAATGACTCTGAATAGGGATCGTTAACCAGCGTGAGACTTTGTCTTGGGAATTCTGAGAATCTTTGAGCCAGCTGATGGCAGATGTGAATCACATGCCAGAAGCTTGTAAATCAGAATAGAATCTGTTGGCATCACCACAACTGGTCTAACTTACACTGGCTGAGAATCTGGTCTTTGTCTATGGCCCAGACAGAGTCAGGGGAGGGAAGTTTAAGTTAAATTTTAGAGAACTTAAGCAACCTTATCAGCTGTGGTAATGTGTGACAGTTGTTCTGTTTATTTTTAAAGTGCACATCTGTTTTGGAAAGTGACTTTCTGATGCCTTTAGTGTTTGCTCCTCAATTGAAATTTTAGGTTAAGCTGGGTTCTTTGCAAATTGGCAAGATGATGTCTGCAGTATTTTTTATACTACAGCAGCTCTGACATCTCTGCTTGGGGCAGACTGAGCAGATATTCATGTCAGTTAACTTACTCTTTTAACTCGAATGGATTCTGTTTTACTTTCCTCTAATTGTAGTAGAACCATCAGTGGTAAAAATTACATTGAAAGCAGCAGAGACAGCATTTTCAATTACTCTTTCCAGAACAGAATTGCATTTTTTTAATGTATATATATATAGTACCAAGTCAAGAGACAAAGCAAGTTATGTTATAGTGAGTGTCTTAACTTCCTACACTGGAGACTTTTTCTAGACACGGTCTTTTAGAGACAACTGTAATCTTACACCGCTTTGGTGCTCTCGTTACAGTTGGGTAAACTTGCCTGGGAGAGAATCGCTTCTCAGTCTAACTTTTTTTGAAAATAATACCTTATAATAAGAGTATCTTAATGCCATTGTGTTTTAAAAAAATAAATGCCGGTATGTAATGCAAGTACATAAATAGCCAAAGTTTTCAGTAATTGTTCAGTGTTACTAAATTTGCTTTTATTTAACCTTCCAAGATAACATATTAGGAAGACCTTCAGCGTGTTGATACAATATTGGAAAAAAGTCCGATCAACTTGATTATAGCAGATATGCAGTTATTTGAACACATTTCAGGTTTGAATATAATTTGGAGGCAAAGTTCTAAGATGCAAAACTTGCTTTGGAGGAAGTGCACTGTAATGACACTTCAAAGTAACAAATGCTGCTTTTAGAGTGGCATATTGGCAGTTGTTATTCAAACATAATGAAGGTCTTTCCTGAGAAATCAGGTGACTTTTCTATTGCTTCAATTTTTGTGCAAAAAAAAATAAATCAATGTATTGCAATCTTTTTTAAAAATGGGGTGGGAATAGTTAAAGAAAACTATTTTATGTAAGAACTGACAGAGGGATTTGCTTTGTATAATGCAAGCTGGCTTTAAAAAAGCATTGTAGCAAATTATTCAAGTCAATCATATGTTAATAGTTATGTGCAACCAGACATGCAAAACAATTGTATTTTTTTAAATAAATATTTTTAACAAAGTTTCTGATCTTTTGACTGTTTTTTTTTTTCAGTAGAGGAAATTGAAAGTTACAGCTGCAGGGCAGCTTGCTCTGTGATAATGAGGGAGTTCATCAGACTTTGAGCTAACCTGTCCGCAGCAGCACAGACTCTCTCCCATCTTGCTGGAACGCAGAGAGAGATGGAGTTGCTGTTGCTAGCTTTCTAGTGCTGCACAGTCTTTTTGCAAAATCAGGTACTATTCTCTTCTGGTGAATGTTTCCTTTGGTGAGTAGCTCCATTCTATAAATAGTGCTGATAGTGAAGTGGAGATTTGAATTGTCAAATACACTTCTAACAAAAGAAATGTTATTCTGGCAGTAGCATTTAGCTACATGTTATCATTCTACAAGAACATATGATACTTTTTTTTTTTAATAGCTGACAGTCCCTGGTGTGATATATGTGTAATCTTGAGTAGACTTCTTTCAAAATAAACTCCCTCATTGTATTATTTCATGCTCATTTCCTCTGTACAGGGATGGAGAGAATGCTGTCATAGTGGGAGGGGCTCTATTAATGACAGATCGGGGTTTTTTTGCTGCAAATGGGTTTTGCGGTACATGCTTTTTTCATTCTCGGTATCTCAAGGAGAGTAACAGTGGCATCCTGTGGTGCTAGAGAAGAATTACAGCACATACTGCGCTGGATGTGAGACAGGAGGGCTCCTGAAGTCCATGGATGAGTTAAGCCCAGAATTCAACTGCATTTGCCTCCTTCCTGCATTGGCCGAATGTGCGCTCAGCTTTAGGTATACAAAGTCAATTCAACAAGTCTATTCTCTTGAGACTTCTACAGAACCATCCATGGGAGCTTGCGAAGATGTTTTATGGAAGGTAAGATCTGCTGCTTGGAAAAACAGAAATGCTAAAAACGGTTTAAGTTAAACAGCTGTTGGATTCAGTCTGAGTTTGAAAGCTAGAATTGGTGAAGGTAGTAGCTGATAGTCTTGGCCAGAAGCAGCTTAAGTTACCTGAGTCCAGTCATGCTGAGAATCTAGCAATCGATCACCTTTAATTAAACACTGCTTTATATACACACGTACATATGTACATCCACATACAGCAGTTAAAGCAAAAAGTACATGTCCAATCACTCACTGAAGAAATAGATGTACGTAGCTTTACACTCTTCTAAAGCCAGTCCTTTCTTCGTAGCTTGTAATAGGTCATGCGTGGGTTATGAGAGTACCTTACAGAAGGCACCTGTTATTATAATAAGTATTGCACAGATTAAGCAGCTGGAGGCTAGCTCCCAAATACCTCTGTTTAAGCTTCAACTGGAAGCTAGAAATAAAACCACCCTAAAAGACACTGCAACTGTAGCAGCTAAACTAGTGACTTAAAGCAAAACAAACCATCATTCTTGACCAAAAAAAAAAAAAAAAAAAAAAAAAAGCTAATGATCTTAATAATCAAGAGGCCCTAGCATGCTGAATAAGACACTGTCTTAGTGAACGTGTCTGATACTGTGTAATGTACAAGAATCAGCTGTGCAAATACAGATAGGTCCCGCTACTACTGTGCAGTTGGTGGGTTCCTGTGTAATTTTTCCCCTTTGGAAGTATACACGGAGGTGACATATACTTGAGTCAGTGTTGCACAAAAATGAACTCAAATCCAGTATTGTGCTGTAAATTGTAGGGGCTTCTGTATGTTACAGGCCAAAAGAAAAATCTGTTAAGTTCAATGATTAAGCCAGAAGACATTCACTCTTATGTATGGAACAGAGAGAACCTCTTCTTTCCCACCCTCCATCCTGAATTGGTAAGAAAGTTTGTTTGCAGGAGTAATTTTTCCCATCATCCCTGCCATATACCATAGCCTTTCAAATATAGGGTCAGTCTGATGCTGACAGTCTTATTTTTGGTACATGTGACGTGGGCAGCTTGTGCTTAGCTTGATGCAGTGTTTTAGGATGTTTTCTTGATTCTGACTTACCCAATCTAATGTGCTTTTGATTGCAGAAAACTTGCATGATTCAGTCATTAAATGTGAAATCATCCTTAACAGTAATGCTTAACTGTGTGTTGTTTTATTGCTTGTCTAGGCCTTGGCCACTTCTTTAGCGCTGATACTGTCCAGTGTCATCCATTACTGCTGGCTTGTCAGGCGAGGCATCATCCATATCTGCAAAATTGACATTAGGTACTTCATCTGAATGTACCGATTCTATTGAGCTTTACAGGAATGTGCACAAGCTCTCCTAAACATGAATGTTGCTATTCTATCACCCACCACACTAGCTTGTTTACTTTGCTGGTCATGGAAGAAAGACCTCTGTTTCCAGTAACCTGGACAAGTTTTTTGCCTGTCATGCAGTGCTGCTTTTGTAAAAGAGGCTTATAAAAACAAATAGCGTACGCAGACTGAGGTGATATGTAAGAGAAATCCTTCAAAAGTGAGGCTTTTCTCAAGAGCCTGACAGCTGCCTGTGGATGGCAGACCCGCTTGTTCCCTGGATTTAGCCAGGGAACAGCATAGGGAAGCTTGTGCAGTCTGTACTAGGAGGACTTATTCCTGCTAGCTCTGCAGTAGCACAGTAGTGCTTTCACAGCCAGCATCCTATGTGCTTTATAGTTCCTCTGTGATCCACAGAGCATTCCTACTTTTTCCCTTGCTTCTGCAACAGAAAAGAAAGCAAACCCTGAGCTGTGGCTGCCAAGGCTTTGTGGGCAAGTCAAAGCAGGAAGAGGGGACAGGAAGCAGCAGGAAAATAAACATTTCCTCGCATTTTGCTGAAGTGCTGCACCCTGGTTATGTATTGATGCATATGCTATTCTTCCTCTCATTACAAAGCAGGGCTGAGTGCTGGTGCTGTCTTACCTGATGAGGGCTTGGGGTACATCCTGTGGAAAAACAAGAGGAAAGCGTAGAAGGTAAAGGCCAAGCCTCCAAAGATCATCCCACAGACCAGGAAACTGTAGCTGCCCTGATCATGTATAATCTGCAATTGGAGGGGGGAAAAAAAAAAAAAAAGGGAGCAGACATGTCATCACAGTACTCAAATACCTAATTAGCATTCAGTAAGAACTTCACTATTTATCAAGGGTAATGCAGTGCTTCTTCCCAGCAGCTGTCCAAAACCAGGACTAAGGTTTCTACTTAAAAGTTCCAGTCACTTTTTGGCATGCCTTGTCTACACTTACCGATCCCACCAGTAACTGTAGTACCATCTCTCCAATTCCAGCTCCGGTCACTAACACGGTTGTGGCACAGCCTGCAGAGAAATAGTGCAAGTGATGTTGGCAGGGAGCAGGTGAAACGGCCAGCAGGATCAGCCTGTAGCTTCTTTAAACTGCTCTTTCATGGATCTCTCCCTACAAGATTTATAATATTTCATGTATGTTCCCATTCAGGGTTGAAAATGCCTCTTCTAACCTGCAGTAGTGCAGAAAGGTAGAAGTTTAAGCCAGAAAACCATCTCCTGTTCTGTCACTTGTCTCTGTTGGCAGAGGTGCTGTTGCTTCTTGATGGAAATACTTTCATTCTTCTGTATCGCTGCCCCAGAGACAGACATTGGCAGAGACCTCCCGTAAGAGGTGGCCAAACTCTATAATTTTCAGTTCACTGATAATCTGGATGATGTTTTCAAAACTACCTCCCTGTAAGCCTCTAAAGCAGACATTCTTGTCAGACCCTGAGAGCTCTAAAGCTGCAGGAAACTAAGAACCAGTCTGGATCCCTGCCTGTAGAAGTTTTTAATATAATGAAGCCAGGATTTGTGCAGTCTGGTTTTCTGACTACAAGCTTGAATAAACATTGTATTCAAAAGCAGATCTTTCTTCCAGGCCTCCTGAAGGGGGAAGGAGTTGCTAGGCATGATGGTATCTGAGCTCGTCTTGAACACCCACCTGCTTTCAAAGTCTGCCAGGGCTGCCCGAATCCCTGCTCACCTTTGTACTGCAGGATGTCCTCAGTATAGGCAAGCATGCTGGGGAAAGTGCTGCTGAGAAACAGGCCCAGAGATGCTGTCCCCACAAACAAGAAGACAACGCTGTAGGAGAAAATCAGGAGCAGGAGGAAGGTTATCAGGACTCCGACCTGTGAACACCAAACACAGAGTCAGGAGGAAGGCAAACGCTGAGTTGTAACAGGCTCTAGATATTTTTTAATCTTTTTTTTGTAGAAAATAGTTTGGAAAAGAAAATAAACTATACTGAAAAATTGTCATAATCTCTGAAAAACTGAACTAATTAGCCAAATAAAATCCATCTACCTTTGCAGTAAAGAATTTGGTACTTTTTGTAACAGGACTTAAAGTGACTATATACAATTCATCTGTCTCAACTTCATTAGGTAGAGACTTAAGATCATATCTGAAAAAAATACTTTTTCTCTGCAGCTTTAAATACAACAGTACTGCTACTTATATAATATTTACATGTCTTAATCACTAGTAAGTCTTATTCAGCACATTAAAGAATTAACTCACTCTGAATAACTGCTAGAAACCAGTCACAGGAGTAAAGCCAAAGAGCCAACTAAATTTAAACAAGCTTGCCCTCACCTCTAGCTTGCTGTAGTGTACAAGTAATAGCAAAACCAGTCAAGATGCATTAAATTAGCCACGACACAGTCAGCAGAGGGAGCTCTGCAATACCAACTCAAGTTATTTTTTCTTAATTGTTTAGGGCCTGATTATGGGTGTGTGCATTGTACATAAGAACAATTTGGATTCTAAAGAAATGAAATTCAAACTGCAGTTTGCTATAATGCTGAAATGACTGCCAAGAGCTTACTACATATAGCAGTACCAATGAGCAAGCATTACACAAAGGATTCAGTGTTAGTCAAATGAATTTTTGTACTTGGATGATACTACCATACCATTGCCTTTAAGGGGAAGTGAGAAGGCTTCCATTTAAGGCTGGAGGCTATTCCTTCTCCTTTCCAAATATTACCAGCAGCTAAAGTCATCCTGTCCTCAGGTTTGTTAATAAAGCAATAGTGCAGTTCAGACAAGTGATTAAGCCAGTAGTATGCATCAAGGAGATGCATGGGACCTGTGATAGATCTGCTGATGCTGAGCTTTCCCTGCTCCCATGTAAGTAGTGACTATGTGCTGAAGTAGGAGATTACACTCATTTTTAAAATAATTGCTTTTCATTTGGGTGTAGCTATCGGTATCTGAGCTTAGTTTTTAAAGTGACCAGTGGCAAGGTGCTGAGCCAGCTGCCTCACCTGCCTCCTGTCTGCAAAAGGCATTGGCCTAAATCTTCAAAACATCCCAATGTGAACTGTCACTCCCGTTTTCTCACCACCCTATCATAAATTCTTGACCTCACAATATTAACTGTGAAGCTTGCTATCAAAATAACTTCTGGTTTAAATAAATTGTAAATTAACTCCCTTCTCACTTGTTTCGTTTCTTCTTTCTTTGTAAGAAGTGTAAATGGGAACATCTCACTCCCTGTTGTCTGTCACATCCTTACATGCATCTTTCTTATATATCCTTAAAGGACTCCTTCCTCTTCAAGTGAATGTGTTTTATTGATTTAAGCAACCTCACATCACATTGGTTTCTTTGACAGCTGCTGTGGTCTAAGCAGAGAATTTACTGAACTATCTGCCTTCCCTTTCCCATGGCTAACACGGGCATTAAATTCCCTGTAAATGCCAGAGAAGACAGCGTGCAAAGTAAATAAAGTTGGCAGACGCTTTACTAGACGCTTTCACAAATCTAACGTTAGATTAACTGAGGAGCAAGCTCAGAAAAGCAGTGCAATCCAGCAGTAAGTCTGAGCTACCCGGTGCATCGGAGTCAGCTGCAAACCTGCAGAGGCAGCGATGCAGGAGGAGGCTGTGGTGGGTTGACCCTGGCTGGACTCCAGGTGCCCACCAAAGCTGTTCTATCACTCCCCCTCCTCAGCTGGATGGGGGAGAGAAAATATAACAAAGGGCTTGTGGGTCAAGATAAGGACAGGAGAGATCACTCACCAATTACTGTTACGGGCAAAACAGACTCAGCTTGGGGAAAATTAACTCAATTTATTACAAATCAACCAGAGTAGGGTAATGAAAAATAAACCCAAATCTCAGAACACCTTCCCTCCACCCCTCCCTTCTTCCTGGGCACAACTTCACTCCCGGATTCTCTACCAACCCCCCCCCAGCGGCACAGGGGGACAGGGAATGGGGTTTACGGTCAGTTCATCACACGTTATTTTCTGCCACTTCATCCTCCTCGGGGGGAGGACTCATCACACTCTTCCCCTGCTCCAGCGTGGGGTCCCTCCCACGGGAGACAGTCCTCCACGAACTTCTCCAAGGTGGGTCCTTCCCACAGGCTGCAGTTCTTCACGAACTGCTCCAGCGTGGGTCCTTTCCATGGTGTGCAGTCCTTCAGGAGCACACTGCTCCAGCGTGGGTCCCCCACGGGGCCACAAGTCCTGCCAGAAAACCTGCTCCATGGGCTCCTCTCTCCGCAGGTCCTGCCAGGAGCCTGCTCCAGCGCGGGGTTCCCACGGGGTCACAGCCTCCTTCAGGCACCCACATGCTCCGGCGTGGGGTCCTCCACGGGCTGCAGGTGGATATTTGCGCCACCGTGGACCTCCATGGACTGCAGGGGGACAGCCTGCCTCACCAGGGTCTTCCCCACGGGCTGCAGGGGAATCTCTGCTCGAGTATCTCCTTCCCCTCCTTCTTCACTGACCTTGGTGTCCACAGGGTTGTTTCTCTTACATGTTCTCCCTCCTCTCTCCAGCTGCCATTTTCCGTCTGTCCCAATTTCCCTTCTTAAAAATGTTATCACAGAGGCGCTACCACTATCGCTGATGGGCTCGGACTTGGCTGGCAGTGGGTCCATCTTAGAGCCGGCTGGGATGGGCTCTCTCTCGAACACAGGAGAAGCTTCCAGCAGCTTCTTACAGAAGCCACCCCTGTAACCCCCCCGCTACCAAAACCGTGCCACACAAAGCCAATACAGAGGCGAACGCAGCTCACCCCGGACGGCGTGCTTGTCAGGCACTGCCTGGTGCAAATCTACTCCAGGTATGGCATGAGAGTAGCTGCAGCTCCGCACATCAAAACCAAAACTAGACAGCATCTTGGAGGCAAGCGGGAGAAAAACACAGTAAAACCAGCCTTACCACGTTGATGAAGACCATAGTTGCCGGCTTCATTCGGTAGGACACAGGGATGGAGATGAGCCTGCCCAGTGTGATGAATCCCCAGAAGAGGCTGGGCAGGTAACCGGCCACTTTATGTACTACGGAGAGAGGCTCTTCCACCGCGTAGCTGTAAATGAAGCCCGAGTACTCTCCCTGCAGGGAAAACAAAACAGCACGTCACATCGATGACCACTTACAGGCTTTGCAGCTTCAACTTCAACCTGTCCCTCAATTATTCACAATATTGTGATAGTGCTGGAGAGCCCACCTAGGGGTTTGCTATCAAATCTCAATGAACCTTGTTCCCAAGGGTTTGCAGCTGGACACAGGCTTCCGCCAGAAGTAGAACACAGGAGTTAACCTCTCCTAAAAGGGCAAGACTTCACAGCATTACTAGGAAAAACGCATGCTAAGCTCTTAGCTGTAGAGATGCTCTCTTCCCTAGGGGCTGTCTTGTCCTTTTGGAACTGCATATTCTCAAAACGTATCACATTAAGAACCCAGAGTTGATCATCCTTGAAGATGGAGGCCCTGGAAAGTTCCCGTATCTGACAGCTGCTTTGTGTAACCCTGCTCATCTTCCAGGACCCTATTTAACGCCCTAGTAAGACCCAGCAGTATTTTACCATGAGGGGACTGAGACAAAACTGTTGAAAGAAAAAGATTAGCAACTTGCCAGCCAAAAGCGAGCCTTCCTCGCCCAGACAGAAATGCTACACATGGCAAACCCCGTGTGACGGTGCCGGCTGGGGACGTGCTGCCGGGCCACTCCAGAGAGACTGCACCATCCCCACGTGCTCTCATCTTGGGTTTTGAGGGCTCGGGAGACCCAGCAAGCAAAGAGCCACCGTTTCTTATGAAATAAAATGAAGCTGCTCTTGCCTGAAGTGAGAAGAGACCTCCGCTGCCTACCAGTAGACAACATCACACCTCCAGCTCTAAACCGGCCAGGTTAGTAGCGGTAGCAATCTAGCTGCAACACCACAGAGCCTAGGAGAAGCCACAAACCCCTCCCAAGAAGCAGGGCACGTATCAGCCTGACTATGATTAGCTTTGAGTGAGCTACCTTGGGAACCAGACTGCTGCTCCGGCAGACCCTCAGGTCCAGCCCAGTGCACGCAGAGGACATGTGCTGGGTTTGGGCTGTTACAAGTGATTTGGAAGGAAGAAAGCCACATAGCTTTGCTCAGACAAGATCCCTCTATCAGCTGAACTCACCACAATCCCATCAGTCATGAAGAGAACAAGAGCCCCAGTGATGTGGACTGCGAAGTAGGTGTAAGAAGCCCCTCTGAAGTTTTTGCTTTGGCAGCAGCTAAATAAGTCATCATGACCTGGTAAAAAACAATGCAAAGCAAACTTAGCTGGAACGTCCCCCTGGGGCTGGGTGGTTGCCAGCCCACAATGGGGATTTGTTTTGCGCTCAGCTGCACGACAGAGATTCATAGAGGACCGTGAACAACGTGGAGCACTGCTAACCTCTGCTGGCACAACCTCTTTCTTTACCTACCTCTAAACTTTCAGAAGGAAGACTGATAACGCTTGTGGGCTGCTGTCCACAGACTGGGATCCTAGCTCTCCAGGATACTTGCTACTTCTCTGACTGTAGCTGCTTGTGCTCCTCTTCCCATTCAGGAGCTCCACATTGCTGGCCCCACTCTTACAGTCAATACACAAGCCCATCCGACCATAGCACTCGTGCTCAGAGCCCCTCGGCCTCGGTACCACCACACAGGAGAGTCCTGCCCAGGATAGCTCACATTCCTCAGATAAATGATACTTCAGACAAGCCGACTTTGGGAAAGAGAGTGATAAACACACAGCGAGCGTCACCTCCTCTGACCAGACCACTGGGAGCGACAGCCTGCCGATGCTGGGGGTCAGGACCCCAGGAATTCCCAACTCTCCCGTCCTCATGCTCATCTCGTATATTAGAGTACCAGCACCTGGAGTCCTGTGCAGGCGAGACAGTTGCTCCTGCACGGCAAAGATGAAATTATCACTGCTTCTATGGGAAGGAGGGATTTTGCCAGCACAGATGTGTCTGTCACAGATCGCCGCAGTCGGCATACAGCCTTCCTGCTTCTCTAAGGGTTAATCTCAACTGCATTTAAGAGGAAGATGGAGATCTGAAGAACATGAAACTCCAATGGGTTGTATGAAAACGGGCAGCTGGGTTGAGGAAAGAAACCACCAGTGTCTCAGCTAAGGGAAATGCTATCAGATGAGCACAACCTTCTCAGACACCAGAGAACCCGCTCCGTTAGGGACACCCACGATCCTTCCCTGCAGCGCCTCACCACATCCCTAACTGCCTCCACCTTCAAGTATTCCCTAAAATTTCCTTTTATTGTTCAGGTAAAGCCATCTCTTCTGTAATGACACTAAACGCTCCTCTGATAACCCTACAATATGATTACTTCCAAGATTCACTACTTAGCTGAAGAATTCACTTTGATACGTTTCTCTCGGGTAGCGAAGAACAATGTTACTATTGTCCCCAAAACAGGGTGTAGTCACAAGTTCAAGAACAAACTATTGCTGGAGCTTAACTTTTCCTCTCAAACAAGGGCGCTGTCCTTATTCCTGTCAGATTTATAAGAATCAGCATTCTGCAGCGTGGTGACCACTTTTAAACAGTCAGCAGAGCCAGCTCAAAACCTGACCAAAAACCAGAAGGAAACGAAGGGGTACGACTTTCAGGTGTGCTTAAATAACTTGGGAGCCCAGGTTTAATTTTAGGACAGCTTGGAGAAAATTAGCCTGGAGTCCCAACAGCGGGTTACTAATCTCTGTTCAGGGGTTATGGTCCCATCTAATTCGAGGGCAACTGGGCACCAAATTGTCTGTTTGGGTGCTTCTGGATTACGTTCTCGTGCATGTTTTGGAAAGTTTCCTCCTTAGACAATAGCGACGGATCTCACTCGTTAAACTCAACGGAGACGCTCAGAAATAGGGCTTTTTTCTCCCCCTGCTCACCCCCTGTTCCTCCAAACCCGTAAGAAAGGTGCCTCCAGCTCACCTCGGGCTGCGTGGGGTCTCTGCACGGCGGTGGGGAGATCGTCCTTCTCCGCGGGCTGCGTTTCCATGGCCAGCTCGTCGGCCGACAGCAGCGGGTGGCTGCTGCTGTTGAAGCACGGCACCATCCGCTCCTTGTAGAGCAAGAAAAACACCGCGATGGGGACCGGCAGCTGGGGAGGAACGGAGAGGGGCAGGTGAGCACGACAAGCCTTGTGCAAAATACAGTCCAATTCCCCAGTCACAACTGCCTTTTAGGAAGCTGCACTCAGCATCTGCAATAGATGTGCCCGAGTTAACCTCCGAGAGCAAGGACAGAGGCTGGTAATGGTGTAATGAGCCACTGCAGAAGGGATGGAGGCTTCTTAGGAGAGCTCGTAGGGAGATGGGGGAAAAACAAGGCAAGTGAGAGCAAAGACTCCTGCTCCAGAGCATGGCTGGGGCATCTCCTGCCAGTCCCTGGGGGATGCCGGGTGGGCTGGGGACCATTCAGCTGGGATGGGGGACAAGGGACACTGGAACAGAAGGCACCTAAATACAAACCTCCTGAGGCACCGTATGTCATGGTTTAACCCCAGCTGAAACCAAGACACTTCAAAAGCAAAATGTTCTGGTTTCCAAGTATTTGGCCATTTCTACCCAAAGAATAAAATAATAAAGCAGCTTTTGCCTGTGGAAAGCAGAACAGTTTTAATGGGAGACCTTCTGCAGCTGAAATTCTTTCTGAGGGAAGAGCAAGCTGCTCCAAGACCTGCTTTGCCCAGCTCCAGCCATTAGCAGAGGTTGCTCAGCATCTCGTAAGAGACAAGCTCGTGGTTCCCAGGCCAACAACGACAGCACCGCTACAGCCGAGCGGCTTCAAACAGCCCCTTGGTACAACCTGTGCTGAGGGACCTGGGACTGAAAAGCAAAGAGCCTCCACAGCCACGGCCCTCTCGGCTCTCACCACCTTAGAGACCCCCGCACGTCGAGGGATGCTGCTGCGCAGGCTCCCAGCACACAAGAGTCCCACCGGCACCGTTCCCTGCAGTCAGGGCTTTCTGCCTGGTGCCAATGCACACAGGGACCATCGGCTTGTACCTGCCCACTGGATCCATCACACGGCAGCCGCAGCATCAGCCCCCCCGGCACCGCGCTCCCTTCGCTGCCATGTGCCCGGGGACCAGCCTACTCCCTGTGCGCGCCCGCGACTCGCTGGTGCCTCCAAGCCCGGAGGGACTTGCACTTAATTTTTTTTTTTTGGAGAGAAAACAGAGGGAAGCAAATGAAGCTGGGTCTGCCCCTTGCCAGCCCTCCCTTCTCCTCCCGCCGCAACCAAGTGGTGTTTATTCTGCAACAAACTCGGGGAGAAAGCCAGGAAATCCTAAGTGACAGCTCACTCTCCAGCCGCCGAGCGCTTGTTTTCTACATGTCTGTGAGCAAGTGTGAGCTCTAGCTCCAAATTTCCTGCCTTTTGTTGGCTCGTGGCATGATTTAAATGTATGGAGAATTCCACCACCCCCCCGCTCCGCTTCTCTTGCCTGAATTCATTTAGGAGGACCTCATTGTTCTGGGAACAATGGGAATAGGAACAGTTAGTTCGGTCCCATGGAAGAAAAACGCATTTGCTTGATAGTTCTAATCCTTCCGGAGGTCAGGACCAGATTTTATTCTTCTAAACTGCAGATTTTGCAAAAAAATACCCACACAGAAGGACTGGCCATACAGATAACGTCTCTGGGCACTTCCAGCCTTAAGGAGCACTCAGTGCCTATGCAGAAAAGGGCCCCAGCTCCGGAGTCCTCCAATTCCCAAACCGTAGGCATATCCCTGCTCCCCAGATCCTCATCTCTAAAGCAAGCAGGTCCCTTTTGCTTTATCCAGAGTGTAGCATCTTGAAGCTGGCAGCGCTGGGTGCACGAGTACTCTGACCCCATCAGCCGTGAGCTGCTCACCAGCGCTGGCTGTTTCTGGTAGAAAATACCCAAAAGCTGGAGACTCACCCACAGTCAAGCAGAATCCTCACCCATGGGCTGCCACCACGCCAAAGCAAGCTTGGGGAAGTAGGGAAAAGCAAAGGACCAAGCTCAAGAGAAAGCAAGTTCCCAGGGCTCCGTTCCCTGTGTCCTGCAGCACCAGCTGGCAAATCGCCTGGGGGACAGTCACCTGCGGCCACCTGGCCCACCGGAGTGGCCGGCCGTAAATCTGGGATGCGTACAGGGCACAGAGCATCCACGAAAGCGGTTCGGTTATCACGCAGGCAGGTGGAGAGGAGCAAACAGCCGAACGCCAGAACCCTGCCAGGCACGTTTCACCAAGCAAAAGGATAAATCCATCCCAGAGGAGCAGCCTACCCCAACCACAGGGCAAGGACAGCTCAAGGACCATCCCTTCCACTGCCCACATGAGCATGGCCACTGCCACGAGCTGCCGGGTGGGTGCCGAGCCCCTCTCCCCATCTGCAGCTCCCATGTGCCCCAAGTGGAGAGGCTGGGTGATGATGATGAGCCTCGCTGGCCCCTGGAGCCCGGACACGTGCCAAGACACACGCCAAGACACACAGGGGCAGGGCCACCATGCTTAGGACAGGATCTTGCTACTCAGCTCCTAAAGCAGCTTCAGTTTTCTTGGGGCTGACACCTCAGCTGCCTGGGCCGCTTGGCACGAGGCAAAGAGCCATCAAAGCCTTCACACCCTGCAGGGAGCCCGAACAGCGAGAACCAGAGATGAGCTGCAGCCACAGCCCCTAAAATAAGGATGCTGGTCCTCAAAGCTCTGCCCTGCCCCGCAGAGTCGAGGGTGCCCCACGCCATCCCCAACCACACCAACCTGGACACCTCCAGCCCCCATCTCTGGCCAGTCCTCCCTCCTGAGCAGGCAGAGATTTTGGTGCAATAACCGTTTGCTCGTGGCCTTTCTTCCTAGGGCAACTCTGCTTCGCCTTTTTTGGCAGAAGGCTTTTCTTTTTTCCAAGGGCTGAGGGGCATCTGAGCATCCCGCCGGGAGCCTGCATGGGCTGAAGGGCAAAGTGGGCGGCAAGAACCCGACCGCCTGGACCCGGCGCTCCAGCTCCACTCGCCGAATTGCCGGGGATGTTCCCCTCCCCCTGGCAGCTCTTAACCACTATTATAAACTCAACAAGTTGCTGCATCACACAGTTAAGTGTGGGTATAATCCAGGCTCCTTCCCTCCAGTTTCTATTTCGGTCTCTCCCCCCAGGAGCACGGGACCGTTCCCTGCTATTGTATCCAGGCTACTTTTAAGCAACCTAAGCACAATGGAGTGTCCCGCACTTCCCCTGGGAAACTACCTTCCGGACAAACACATCCCTCTCGGAGGAACATTTTCCTGATTTCCAGCCCCTTGGAACGGTCTGGATGATGAAATTTCCGTTCTGTGGGAAACTGAATTTTAAAATATGTTTTTGTTCCAAATCTGGATGAAAAGCCAAAATTTTCTGTTAGAATGAAAAATTTTGGCCAGGAGTCATCCAAGCACTTCAGTTTGATAATGTTGAACCACTTAATTTTACTAAAGCAAGAACATTTTGCTTCAATAACATCAAAACAACTATTCCGTCAGCTTTACACATTGCATTTATGCCAAAGTCAAATTGAGACATTTCCACTTTAGACAAAGCAAGAATTTGAAATGAATCATTTCAGCTTGTGTCTTGTCAGAATACACAGAGCCCTGTGAAAACTGGGATGGAAATGCAGTTTTGACCGTTTTATAACAAAGCTGCTGGTCCTGGTTTTTATTTCTATAGCTTACTCATTTCATCCACTTCCCTGGGGTTTTAAATACCAATTATCATCATCTTGCTCTGACATTTACACCTTAAACAAGGGTCAGCAGTTTCGGAGCTGAGCTGCTCTCAGTATCTCCAGCCAGTAGGTTGGGTTATTGAGTTTAAACGAGGAATCAAGTCAGCTCCCTCAGCGAGGCTTTGGGAAAGGAAATAACAGCTCGGCTTTGGCACGGGGACGCGCTCAAGAGCCGCATGTGCAGCATACGTCTGACTCCCCGCTCCTCTCATCTTTGTTACCTAACCCTCATCCCAAAAACCATCAGTCTCCCAGCACCCCGGCACTCCCTGCCATATTCCTGGTGATCCTACGCAGCGTGTGCACACACGTGCAAACCATCCACACGTGCAAACAGCACTTGAGCGTGCAGCGATGCACAAGCTCAACCCACGACCTGCCACGCATCGGCTGCTGGGCACAGCAGGACTCAGCCTCGTGTCCCATCCTGCTCCCAAAAAGTCCATGGGACACAGCTAGGAACAGAGAGGGGTCTGCAGCCACCCTCCCGTCAGTGCTCCAGATATCAGACGCATCGTCGTATTCAAAGCAGATGTTAAATGCTGCCTTCAAAACTAAATTAGTTTGCTCGGGATTGACTGACAAAATAGATAACGCTCCGGTGTAATTAAAAGCACATTTCCCATGGCATACGCAGAGTCGGAGGTAATTAAAGCTGGCTTCTCCTCCTAGGCAGAGAGCATTCGTCTTGGTACTTCTGCAAAGAAACTCATTACAGCACCTGCCCAGCTATTTCAGTTGCCTGTTCTTCGCCTCGCATCAGCGAGCTGTGCGGGCCTCGGTCTAATGAAAGCCCCTGGGTTAGGTGCGCTGGGGTCTGTTTTAGTTATTCAGCACATGGGAAGACCAGGAGCACAAAGAAACCTGTTCCCTTTGCCTAGCGCAGACAGAGTGGTGGAAGATCAAGGGCTGCTCGTTGGTCTGGGACAGGGAGAAGGAGCATCCTTATGTTTTGGCAGAAGGGCAATGGCTAAACTTGGACTGGGAAGGGGCAGCAGGTCCTGGGGCTGCGGGGCAGACGGGCAGGGAGAGGTCCTTCTGGCAGGATCACCCTTCACTTCTACCACAGGAGGTCTCCAGGTGAGCGAAATGGGCACCAGCTTGGCAGTCCCTGCCCTGGCATGCTCTTTATAGACAGATATTAGAGCATCTTAGGGCAAGGGCTACACAGGCTGGGCTCTGCTCACGGGGGGACCCCAGGACCCCTGCCAGCAGGAGTGCCCGTGCACGAAGCATAACCGGGCACTCTACAGGTGTGGAGCAGAGCTGCCCTCAGCATCAATCCTGGCATGAACAGCACCCCTCAGCATGGCCGACACTTGCTCGCTGCAACAACACACTCCGCTCTTATCGCTCCAGATCTCCGTGGACAATTACACACACGCTCGCAGGGCTCCTGCCACCAGGGAAGGGACAGCAGTGGGTTAGCAAGCTCTGCTGCGGGGGGACCGGCCATGGGCACGGCCACAGACCAGTGAGGCTGTGCAAGGGGACCAGCTGTATTTAACCATGCTGGGATTTGGGTATTAACTGGGGGGTAAGGAACAGGGCTAGGTTTCAAAGAGAGCCCACAGACTGCAGGCAAGAGCAGCTTGCTAGAGATCAGGGTTGGGACTCAGCAGGGCAGAGAAAGAGGACGGGCACTAAATCTGATGTCTCTCACAAAGGAAGGGCCACAGGGCTTTTATATCTGCTGCGAATCACCAGGGAAACACAACAAATAGGCAGAGACACCCCTGATCAAGCTTTCGGCCCCAGTAACTCAGTCCATCCACAGGCACTTTCCTATGAATATCACTGCAAATCACTCTCCCGCTGAGCCATCCCCACACCACCGAGCTCCTAACCAGGCTGACCATGGAGGAAAACCTTGTGGCTCTGAGTGCAGTTAGCTGCTATAACTCCTGCCCAGAGGTACAACCTGCTTCCAGAGAGATCAGAAAAATCCCCACAGAACGGTACATCGACCCTATCGCATCTGACGGCGCGGTGACTGCTGGCTCAGCTTCGCAGAGTCCTGCCCTCCTGCCCCAGGCACCTGCTGCAAACCCAGCACTTGCCAAAAAATGAACCTTTGCTGTGGACCAGCACAACCATCCTCACGCCTCCTTCCATCACTGGGACCACCTAAGGGGCACGAACACCCCCCAAACACATTTAAAGCTGAGAAGCAGGGATGTCCCCAGCAATAGCTTGGGCCACTCTGCCTGCAGCACTTACGTTGATGAGGGCCATGATCCAGAAGGCATAGGAGACGCGTGTGACCACCATGCCTTTCATCGGCAGGTCGTAATGAGACAGGTTGCCCGGATGGTGCGGGACCAGGGACTTGCGGATGTGAGGGAGGTTGCTGGAAGCGTTGGCCGTGGAGTTTGAGAGGATGCAGTTGGTGTCCGAGAGGAAGGGGTCAGCTATCAGTGGGCTTAGCAGCGCTCCAAAGCCCACGAAGAAATGAAGGGCCTGCAAGAGATGAGACACACAAGTAGAGCGGGGGGGGGTTACTGCTCTTCTCTGCAAGGAGGCTGGCCGAGCCCCTCGCTCCTCTTCCTCAGAAACACGGCCAGAGGGGAGACGCGGGCTCCGTGGTCACCTGCAGGAAGATGGCCGAGTCCTTCTGGTAGATCTTCACCAGCTGCATGTTGGAGATGGTGTCGATGCAACCCATGGCCAGTCCTGCCACAGCCATGACCACAGCCAGGACCACCACATTGTGGCACAGCGGAATAATGGCAAAGACCAAGGAGATTGCCAGTGACGAGGCGAACAGTGCAAACAAGGACTGAGCCAACCTGAGACAGGGAAAGAGGAAAGACAGGACAGAATTACTACCATGAGAGCAGAACCCACACCACAGTCCTGCCTCCCATTTTCAGCCCCAGGTCAGTCGGTGGTGTAGGCATTAGCAGGAGACGGACCCACAGGCTGTAGCTCCAACACATGCTCTTCTGACAAGACAGGGGAGATGCTACACACCCTGCACCCCCGTGCCTCCGTGTCACAGCCGTAGCCAGCCTAGGGCACTGCCATCTCCTGCGTGGAGGGCGATGCCCTGAACAGGCAGATCTTCCACCCAGCTTTTGTGGAGAAGAGTCACCGTCCCTTCAAACCCATGTTCTGCATATTTCAAAGCCCGAGAACCTTCCCTTGTTAACTGGGCACATCTGGGAATGGAAAGGGACATGGGTACACGCAAGCGAGGCCATATCACGACTTTTGAGCAGCTCCAGGGAATTTCTCATGCAGGGCTGTATTGCATGAGCAGGCATGAGAGCTGCTGGCATCCCCATCACCGTGTCACCCCGGACCTGCCTGCATGTCCTTGTCCTGTTCTGCCCCACAGGGAGCACTGGGGAGCTGCTGCGGTTCCCTCTCCATGCCCCCGTGCCATCTCCATTCCCCCAACACGATGGGGCTGGGGGATGCAGCACTTTCCAACCCGTGCAGTCCATCGGAGAAACCCAAGGGACGCACGTGGTGAAGACAAAGCTGGTGCATTACATCTCGGGTCTGGCAGCAGCTGAGCGGAGAGGCTGCTCCCGGTGCGAGCCGAGCGCTAGCCAGATCGCTGGAGAACGGCGCCCAGGCTGGCACCGCGCTGCTCCGGAGCTGCCAAGTCGAAAGGCAGGAAGGAAGGAAGGAAACAGGGACCAGACAGCGAAGCACTGAAACTAGCAGAAAGATGGGACTATAAAGTCACAGCAGAGCGTCGTCCCCTCCCCACCCTGGGCTCCCAAACCCTGGTAGAAGCAACGGCCGGCAGCTTGCTACAATGAGTTGCTCATGAGCAATCGGGGTCTGCTGCTGGGGGATGTGGGGCACAGCTGTCTGTCCGCAGCAAAGGACTGGCAACATGCAGGTACGTCCCCAGCACGGACACATAACCAGCAAGCAAAACACCTACATCTCTCTGCTTCGTGCTCTGCCCAAAAAGGGAGGAGAAGGCTACGGAGGAGGCACAGGCTGGAGGCACAGCAGAGAGCCTCCGTGGCTGCCGGGCACCACGCTACCAGCCCTCCTGCCCTGACTGCTCGTCCAGAACGGCCTGGCCTTGGGCATGTCACCGTGTTTCTGGATGGCCCTCATTCACCTGCAAACCCAGAGTCGTTTGGCCCTCCACGTCCTGCTTGTTGCTTACACTGCACTTCAACAGCACCGGGGAGAAAAACGGGCCAAGGACACGTCTCCTTTATTCTCCTGCCCGGTGGCACAAACCTGGCTGTACCAGCACCTTGGTGTGCTCACATCTCCCAGCCCAGCCTCGCTCACCCATCCAGCCAGACCACGTTGGAGGAGCCAATGTTTCGCAAAGCCGTACCTACTGATCTTCCTCTGACAGTAAAACGGGGAGCCAGCGCGGAATTTCTGGGGGAGGGAGCAAAGCGAGATGTGCACAGTCACGGCAGGAAAAACAACTAGCAAATGAGAGAGAAGCAGCTTTGAGCCTGGAGAGACAAGGCAGCACTCTCCAGGGTACAGCGGGAGCCCAGCAGGAAGGAGAGCGGCAGAGGCACCAGCAGCTGGCAAATCCGAGGCCGGGAGTGACGGGGAAACAGGGAAACACACGCCGAGACATCCCAGAAACGCCTCTTCTCTTCTGCAGCCCTAGCAAAACAACCACAGCATCGCTTGTGCTTGGCTAGGGAGCACAGTCGTTGCTAGAGTTAAACATTAATTGCAGATGATGTTATGTCCTTAAAAAGCATTAAAAAGATCACCTCACTTTTTCCCAATGAGCAAAAATTCCTCCCTCCGGCCGTAAGATGTTAATAACACAATTGCACCTCCCCTGCAAACATCGGCAGCCCACAGCCCAGGGAGGCACGCAGCCCTGCTGCCCCCCCCCCGGCTCCGGCATTGGGGGGACCAAGAAATTGCTGGCTTCCCACGCCAGATCCCCAAGATGTAGCCAAAGGACACTGCTCAGCACCCGGGCAGGCACCGCACAACCAGCCGCGGGATTTCTTTAGAAACAAACCTCTTTGCAAGCATCCTGAAACGAGGTACACCATGACTTTCAGAGGGGGTCTCAACCCTGTCTCATGATGATGCGAAACCAATGCACCCCTCCAAAGAGCTTAAAAAGCAACCCTGATGTTTTGCCATGGTCCGGTTTCTGACTTTGCTGCCCTCCCCATCACTAACCGGTCCCCGTGTCCCCAGCTGAGTGGATGCACAGCTCTGCACCAGCTGCAGCTGTGCCCAGAGCAGGCTCTGCTTCAGCACCGTATGAAACGAGTCTTGTAACGTCATGGACTCTGTTTCAGGACCACCCAGAACATGTCCTGGCTCTATCACAAGGCTTGAGGGAAGGCCTGCAGCTCCCTCCCGAAAGGTTTAGGCTGATCTCCTCTGTAGGATTAGGATGGTTAATGCTATTCTGTAGTCACAGCCAGAAAAGCTTCCCCCCTCCTTCCCACACGGCGTATATAAACCCCCACCTCAGCGTTCCTGTTGCAGCAGGCATTCTTCAACTTCAAGTATGTTTTTCCCCACCCCAGGGAGCATTTTCTAAGTCCCTCACATCAAGAAGAAAAATTATAATCAGGCTAATTCAGACTTGCAAAACTGATAATTAAAAACCCAAAGCCCTAAGGGGACGAGGTGAGGACATGGAGGAAGAAGGCGGCGTGGATTATCCCACATCTGCCTTCAGGTACCCTTGTCTCCAGCAGAAAGCACGGGCCAGGCTTGGGGAGCATCATGTCCCCCAAGGAGCTCATGCTCAAGTCACCGTGCTCTCTGCTTTCTCAGCAACAAAAGGCTTTACTTTCCTTTGCGGTGAGAAGTGTCCTGTGTGCATCAGCCACATGCTTGAATAGAAACCTTCAGGAGACGGGAGTCTGAAGGGCAGGGAGAGAACAGGGTCATCCACTCTCAGCTGACACGCTGTGACGTGCACAGGTGCCCAAGGGTAAAGATGAAAGAAGGGAAAAAGGGTCCCATCTCATCAGCCCTCCAGGTCCTGGTGTGGATCACTCCTCTGAGCAGAGCCTGCTCAGGGCTCCCAACACACCTACCACCCCTCTCCTCTCCTCTGCTAACACCAGCAGGACTAGCTCAGGGCTGACCTGAACGCTGGGACCAAAAGCAAAAAAATACAGGAGGACACAAAAATGCAGTTTCTGAATTGGGGGGGGGGGGGGGGGGGGGGGGGGG
>NW_010972504.1:2880160-2883083 GCF_000737465.1 Haliaeetus leucocephalus
GAAGACAAAAACTATTTTGTTGGGAGGGGGGGGGGGGGGGGGGGGAAGGCAAACTGGGGCATGGGCACTCAGTTATTCTGGTGCTTCTGTCACAAACATGTGTAGCACAGCAGCACAGAGGGAGCATGGCTTTAACTTCACAACACAAGCTTAAAATCCAGCAAAATGGGAAAGGAAAAGGGGAAAGCAAGGGAAGCAAGAGGGAAAGCGGCAGGGATGCAGGTGCACAGAGCTCACCCCTGGAGTTTGCAGTGCCAGGCGCTCAGGGGTGGATTTACCAAAGAGCTCACCTCCCACTTGGGTTTCTGAGTCTAGGCAGGGTTTCAAGTCCTCTCAGCACTCCCACCCCAACACTGCTGGCTGGATTTGCAGTCTCACAACATGTCAGGCACTTCTGAGAATCTAGTCCAGGTAATACCAGGAAACAAGAGCCTTCAGCGTGCCTCAGTGCACAGGGCTCCTTACGGAGGGCATCATCAGCTGCTAGGGCTGTCTTTGCTCGAGGAACCTCTACCAACACCACGGCAGCACTAGGGTTTAGCCAGGGCACGTGCTCCACCTAAACCCCAACCCCGCTCAGCCAAATACCCTGCAAAAAGCTGTATTCTTCTGAAGCAAAGCTGCAATTCCAACCCAGCAAACGCCACGTGTGAGTAACCAGAGAGCAGCAGCCTGTCGTGAACCTGAGTGTGAGCTTAAACAACATGCCTTGGGGCTACGTGGGGAGCTGCCCTTCCCACAGCTCCGGCTTCGCACCTCCCGACAAGCCAGGGAAGGGACCACACCGCAAACCCGGGTCTCCAGCGCAGGGCACCGCAGGCAACGATTGCGTTTCTACATCACTCGGGGGAAACTCGCAACGGCAAACTTTCTTCTTCCTTGAAATCTCACACGAGAGGGAATTCTGGAGCTAGTCCTGGCAGTCCAGGCTCGCACCGAGTTACGGAAGGGACGGATGCCATCATTATGCTCTGTCCTCCCAGTGCTCCAGGACTCCAGCTGGGCTGAGAGAGCAGAGACTACGACCCAGCATTCCGCAACTTCTCTGGTGAGAGGAACCAAACCACTATTTAAGTCCCACCACCCACTTCTGCTGCAGAATCCAGTAACAACACTGCTTTCCCTCGCGAGTCCATCATTCAGAGCAGACAGCTCAGACCGACACATATTTTAATCAAAAGCAAGCAACAAAGTCTGTGTTCCCCAGGCATTAGAAATTAAACGCAGTTTGCAGCCAGACCTCAGCTCGGCTGGCTTGCAGGCAGGCAACACTTTGGGATCCTCCACCAGCAGCTATCCGTCTCCTAACCGGAAAAGACGACTTGTCCAGCGCTCCTCCCTGCCTGGCACCAGGACCAGCATAATTTGATTTATAAATCCGCAGCATGGCCCAGATGGAGAAATCCATAGCAGGACAGCTCGATCTGTCTGTCCCCAAAGAGGGGATAGTACAGGAGCTCTCAGAGCCTGAACAGTTAATATTCTCATCCAAACCCACACGTTTGTACGCCGCACTGCTCCGAGTAACCCCCCCACAACACTCGCAAGCTACAGCTATCCGAAACATGCCCTCCTGCCTGGCAGGGCTGCCGCTCCTCAGTGGGGCTCGCAGACACTTTGCAAAAGCCCGTTGCTCCAAGAGGCTGTGATCACAAAACGCATCCTGGTTCGTAACCACAGCGAGCAACGAACACGCTCTTTTCCCCAACGTGCTGCTGCGGAGTTAAAAGTTTGGGAGTCCCGGAGCACGAAACCCCAGACGGGGCCGTGTAACCCGCCAGCCGAGGGCAGGAGCTTTGGGTAGGAAGCTGACAGCAGGAAACAATTCTGCATTTTCCTTCGCAGCTCCTTCAAACATATGTGAGGCAGACTGGAGGCTGGCAAAGGCACTGCCTGCTGACCCAGCAGTCTCAGATCCGTGTTGGACCCAGGGGAAGGTTCCCACGTGCCGTTCCCATTCCTGCGCACCCCACCTTGCGCCTCCTCTCCCGGCACAGCCCGACAGAGAGCAGCTCCCGCTGCTCCATGAAGCCTTTGGGATCTGTCCAGATGGGGGGACTAGGACAGTTCAACGTACCAGGATGGCAATTTAACAGGTGCTCTAATGCCACCTTCATTAGCCAACGCTCTCCACAATTCACAAGAGTTTAACGAAACATTTTAAAACGGGCATTCTAAAGCAGCGAAGGATTCACGCAAAATTCTCTCATATACGCATTAAGCATATACATGACGTGTATATCAGACACACGTGGAGCTGACACGTTACATCACTGCCTGAAGAACTAGTGACAATGTAAATAATCAGCTGGTTCTCAGCAGAGCACAGCTGTCACCGAGCCTCAAATCAAATGCCTGTTTGGCAATCTTTAGGGTTGAGCCAGCGCATATTATTTATTTTAAACACGTCCTGGACAGAAGGCTGGGTGCAAATCCCTGTTCTGTCTCGCTGGCCCACCCTGCACGGCTGAGGCACTCGGCCCCCGCAGCAGCAGGACCACGAGGACCGCTCGCATCTCGCCTCGTGTTTGCCCAAACTCCCCGGGGAGCGCGACGCTGCTTCGATTCCTGACACCGAGGTTATTAAAACAGGCTTCCACTAATATTTTCGTGATAAACAATCAGGTTAAGGAAAACACCCTCCAGGAAGTTCTGGCTGGAACTTCACGCTAAGGCTCGCTCTGTCCCGAGCTCTGGGCGAACCGGCAGCTTCTCTCCACGGGTGCAAACCCGTGCAGAAGAGGAGAGTGGCTCCTGCCGGCACCCCCCGGGGAAGCCCCCCCACCCTCTCCGAACCCCTCAGGGACACGCAGGGAGCGCTCCGCTCCGGCAGGATTTTCCCACCCGCAGCATCCCAGCTCAGCCATGCAAACCCGGCGGGGGGAACGTGGGAGGGAAGCGAAGCACGGGGGGGGGGATCTTT
>NW_010972504.1:2884097-2945322 GCF_000737465.1 Haliaeetus leucocephalus
GGGGGGGGGTGCGGGTGCGTGCGCCTTTTGAAGTCGGAGTGGTTGATGCTTACGCAAAAGGTCTCCTCTAGAGGATGGATTTATAAATATTTCACCTACTTTAGCGAGGAAAGACTAGCAATTTTTAGAACGCTCTTTCCAGGCAAACCAGAATGGATGGAGCTCAGCCATGACAGAGGGCTGGCTCCAGGCCTGCACACCAGGTCCCTTCCCGTGCCAGCGGACCCCACACACGTACTCACACGTCCCGTGACCTGTGCCTCAGGAATGCTGCTCCGGGGCTGTAGGTGCTTATTTCCACCTGGACATAGCTTAATGTTTAGCTAATCCAAATTGCATCTGAGTCTTTGTTCTTCCCTGGCTGTGGCATCTGCTGGAGTCTTCCCAGAGTAAGGAGAACAGGATCATACCCCCTTCCACCACCCAAGGGAACAAGGCGACTGGGGGCAATAACCCAGAATAGCTGGGCAATAAACCCCTGATGGCCCTGAAGGCAGAACTGTGGCTGCCAGGCACCTGTACCTGAAACCATTAAGCAATCAAAGAAACAGCTCAGCTGCCTGGAGGGATGGAGCAATGTTGTTATCCCCTTTTACTGATGGGGAAACTGAGGAATGAAGCTCGCTCTTTGCTTACAGACACGGAGTGAGTCAACAGCATGGCCGGAAATTGGGTTTTATCATTACGTGATAAACCATCTTCCTTAATAGCCTGGATGGCAGGATGGAGGGGAGGAGGAGGCTGATGCACAGGCCTGTGAGCCACAGCCTCAGGCTCTCCCTGCCAGGCAGTAACCAGCTTTGAGAGGCCACGCCACTGCAGACTACCTCAGCTTCTCTTCCTCCATCAATAAGTGGGGACAAAATAGCACAAAGGAAGAAGGATTGTGACAGTAAAGGCCTTTCCATCAAAATGCTGCTGGGAAGATCATCTCCTGACCCTCTCTGTCCATACACCTCCTTGTGCATGGAGCTGGGGGTTACTTGATGAAACAGCAGATCCTTATCTTCCACACACCGGGTGCCTGCCATGCCCCAATAAAAGGGCTGACAGGGCTTTACCCGTGGCTCCCCTGGACCACATTCTTGATGTCAATCTTGATCTTGGTTCTCCCCTTACCAGATAGGGAGTCAGGAGACCTGCAGTCTGCTCCTGGCTTCCATTACTGCATCACCATCACTTGATAGCATCAGCTCTCTGGGCCCTGACTTTCCCAATTATAAAATGGCTGAGCAATGCTTTCCCCACCTTTTCAGGTTCACTGTGTCCACTCCCAGATGAAAAGGCAGCATCCAGGCACCAGAAGTTACAAATGTTAGTACAACCCCTACCCCAGCTACAACAGTTGACCCCACTTTGCTAAGCAATGGCCTAAATGCCAGCACACTTGCTTCCAGGAATATCAGGCCATTTTATCAGGGATAACACAAATCATGCAAGATATGCTTGCAAATAAGAAACGAAGCGTAGGTGGGTTAGTCAGCATAAGAACACACTGATCCTTTCTGGCTCCACATACTGAAACCCAGATCCTCAGAAGTAGCTCATAAAAATGCAAGCCACAGGACTATGAGTATGTGCAATACCAGAATTAGCTTCACGAGGAGGCACTTTAGGCTGTTTTCCAAACTGAAATCAATGTTGTACTTGCAATGAATTAAACACCCACATTTTTGCGCTTGCTGCAAACTGCAAAGTGAAATCATGAATGAAGGAATAGCAGAGCAGCATGATCAGAGAGAGCAGCAGCAGTCGGTGCGTGCCATTGCTGCTCAAAAAGATCCGACAAGCATTTGAGAAGCACCTTCCTTTTGCTTCCTGTGCCCTCGCATGTTCCTGGGGCAGCAAGAGACACAGCGGGGTTTTTTCACACTATATTAGTTAATCTTTTCAGCCAGTGGAGCAATTACTCCTTTAACATGATCGGTCCTGCTTTGCAGTGACTACTCTATAGACCTTCAACCGAGAAGCCAGATTTTGTTCAGATTTGCTGTTGTGATGCTGGCATCACTTCTCTTAGCCCAGTCTCAACACAGTGGGGAAATTCAATTCTAGTAATAGGTTTTCTAAAGGTTTCCTTGGGGTGGAACCAGCTGAGGCCCCACGGGTGGGCTTGGGACAGCAGGCGCCTGGGGACAGGCTCCTTCAAGGCTTTTGCCAGTGTTTGGGTTGGCAGCTGCGGCCAAGGGCCTGGGGCTGAGATACTGTCGAATGGTTTTCCCCCTTTTGCCAAGAGACCACAAAGGGAAAATCTGGGCTGACACCCTCAGAAACCCAAACACGTTATCCCAGCAACGACGCGTCTGGTACGATGGGCCGACGAGCCGCATGCGCGTTTGGAGACAGGCGCACCGATGCCTTTCAACAGCTGTAACTCAGCCCAAAAAACCCACCACCAAGCAAGCTTAAGCAGGTAAGAAAATAACCACCCCGACTCATTGAACGTTACTGAGAAAAGACATGATGCTTCTTACAACACCGGGTAAATTCTCCATACAATGGGTTGAATTATTCTAGGCTGCATGTAAGGTGCTCAGCAACGCAGCACGAATGGGCTGGGCAGCTGGAACGGCAGGCAGCACACAAGAGAGGTGTTCACCTCATGTTATTTCAGGGTCAAGAGTTTTAAAACACACTGTGTGATTTGGAAAGCTTGGCTCCACTTCTAGGTCAAGCATTAGCCTGAGATCTTGGCCCAGTTATTACAGATCCTGTGACACTTGTCTAAAAGGAGGAAGCGCTCACCTACATGTTTTCCTACCGTCCAACTGAAATAATTCACACACCCACTCCGATTTAGCTGGAATCAACGTGCTTCCTCCTTTACTGCACTAAAACTGCAGCAGAGGAGGGCTGCAGGCTGCAAGGAAACGACCAGGCTGAGCCTCCCGAGACGCACCTGTAATTTAATGACACACAAATAATCTCGTTGAGCGCAGCAGGTATCGTCCCCGCCTTGCAGATACACTGAGAGACCCGGGGAGCGATGGGTGACCTGCCTTGAGCATCCTTGTGAGGGAGAAGGATCCCCCTAAGTGACATGGAGCGGGGAGGTCGTGGTTATTTGGGCAGCCGGGAACATCCAAATGCCGGTCGGGTCCATGGGCTGGGACTGCCCGGTGGCATTTCCCCCGACCCAGTGCCGGCAGCTGCCGCGAGACTGGAGGAATGAGAGCGGCAGATGGAGGAACTGGTTTGGCAAACAGCTTGTTACTGGGGATCTGCCCACACCAGTGCCTGAACGTGACTCAGGCAGGTTGGGCGCTGGCTGGAGGTGCAGCCCGGGGAGGGGGATGAAGGGCATTGCCCCCTTCCCTAAACCAGCCGCCCGTCGTCCACGGGCTCACACCACGGGTCTGGCCCCAAAGATCCCACAGGTCCCCCCGTCCTCCACCTCTGGCTCGTCCCGGGTCCCCCAGACCCGGGTGGCCATAACTTCTCTTCAGCACCGATGGGCCAGAGAGCAGGAATATGTAAAGGGGATCGCTGCGCTGAATAGCTCGGATCTCAGGGAGATTTTTAGCTGCTAGAGCTGTGGGAAACCGGGCTCCCCTGTCCCTTCGCCAGCTCTGCCCTTCAGTCACTTTGCAACCATGGGCTGGGCACGTCAGCTCTGTGCTTTATTTGCCTGATAGGCTTATGGCAATATTTGTTTAGGGCCTTAGGGTCCGTGCAAGGGACCACAGAAACATTTTCCTATTGCACATAAGTTTCTGAGGTCTTTTGTTTCAACCTCCTGCAAATATCAGGTAGTGGGAAACTCCTTTTGCACCAAGTCTGTGCCTGGGAGTTTACCATAGCCAGCTGAAAAATGCCCTGGCTAGCAGGAGTGAAAACAAAAGGCATCCTGGAGCTGCACAGAAAGCAGCTGTGGGGAATGAGTCTGCGGGAAGGCACAACCAGGGCACGGCACGGCACGGCACAATCCCTGCCACGGTCCGGCAGCCTGCGTCCCCTGCACGCCCAGCACGGAGCAACTCACCGCTCAGGAGCCTGCCAAGGGACCTGCGTGCCCGAGATGTCAGTGCTACCTAGCTGAAATTCAAAAACAAAGTGGATCCTTCTCCTACCAAAAAAAAAAAAAGAAAAGAAAAAAATTATATCCTGTACAAAACTATCCTGTATTCAATAAAGTTTATTGTCCAATCTTGGCTTTGGAGCGTTCACAATACAACTGTAATATAAGCCTTAGCAATAAAATGAGCACATCCACAAAATAGTCCATGACACATCTGAATACAAAAATTGAAATATTCTTATAAAACATTCAGACACAAGATTGATAGATGGATACAATCTTTTATTCTTTTTTTTTTTTGTACCTTTCCATTTATTCCAGAAAAACTTTCTATAAAAAAATCATTGCTTCTTTTGGAATAAATCTTTAAAATCATTTCTTTTAAAATGCATCTTTCATTTGTACAACTCTAGTTAAATATATTACTGGTATTCTGCAAATGAATCACACCAGAGAACATTCACAGTATGTGTATCCTCGCCGCTTGGATCTATTTTTCCTGCTGTAGGCTGTAGGACAAGCATAATGCTGAGGAGGAAAGAAGGCAATGAAGAAACCAGAAAGTGGGTTTCATAGTGTTTGTGCCCAGACATCGCTACCGGGGAGTGCTAAGGGGACATCCAAACACATTTCTTACAAGACTCGAGCGTACAGAGGCAGGACGGCGGTGCGGCACGGCCGGAGCAGCACGGTCGGGCAGAGAGCCACAGCTTTCGGCAGGTGAGATCCTGTCACTTTTAACCTCAGGTATTTCGGGCTCAAGACCTGATGGCCCTCGCAGGACCCGCTCAGCCATCGCTGGCTCCGTGCTCTGAGCAAACCTGGGCTTGCGTGGCTGCAAGATGCCAGATTTAGGCTGGTGAAAGCAGAGTTTGGCCACGTAAGGCCGGGCACGCTCCCACCCCCAGGTCCGGTCCCTTCCCCGTCCTTGGGACACACACGTTAAACCTTTTACTTTCCTCAGTCCAGTGGGTTAGACTCTTTCTTTACTGTTTTCCCACCTGCCTGTTCCTAGCCTGCTCTGGGAGCTCTGGCTCCTGTTTTATGCTAGCCTAATTTCTGACTGAAGATAAGTCATGGGGAAAAAAACAAAACAAAACATTTGAGAAGCTTGGGAAAACAGCCTTCCAATTACTTTTTTTTTTATCATGTGTAAGGGGGAGGAAAAAATCCACTTTTTTTGTCCTTAGTCTCCAAGATACAATGTAGTTTTGTTATTTAAAATCTTGACACAGATCTGGCAACGGTTTGGGCCAGGAAAGGCGTGTGTATGGAGAGAGTGAAATTAAATAGCTCTGCCTGTAAGTTTTATTGTTGTCCCGTAACACAGACCTTGCTTTACACATTACTTTACTTACATTTCTTTAACTAGCTATCAGCTGGAGAGACGAAAGAATACAGCCTTTCCTGAGGGCACAGCCAAAACTCCATTTTCCACCAGAACTGGTAAAAAAAAAAAATTGCAAGAAAAATGTCTGGAAGACAAAGCAACAGTTTCCTTTTGTCAAAACTCCCCATCTGCGAGGAGGGCCAGTTACTCTGCAAAGTGACGGATGGGAGAACACGTGAAATGAAAAAAATGCCGGCGAGCCACAGACATTCCCAGCATTTTCATTAGCGCTACTTTAAAAAAATCCAACTTAAGAGCCGGCTGGCGATCCAAACGCTAGGGAAAGCCTGCCCGGGGATGAGCTGCCGGAGCAGGCAGGGAGCGATGCCATCGGCAGCGGGAGCCCTGCTGCAGATTTCCTCCCCTTGCGGGGAGGAGCGGGGTACCGCTCTGCTCGGGGCTTCTATAAACCGGGGCATCCACGGGATCTTGGTCCTCATAAACCCAACCGGACCCCGCGCTCCTCAGGGGGACTGTAACACTATCCAGGAGATGGAGAAAGGGGGATTCGGCTCCCGGCACTGATCGCTGCCAACCTGCAGCTCCTTTTCTTCGCGGTCGGGAAGGTTTGGCGGGCAGCGTGCCGTGGGAGATCAGACGCTCGGGGCTCTGCCAGCCGACACGTGCAAACGCAGCAGCGACAGGAGCTTGTAAATCGAACCTCGCTCGGTGAGGCACCAATATTTACACACGCTATCGCCCTTCTGAATAGGAATCAAATATCCACTAGATGTGGTGGAACAAAAGGGGTTATCTTAAATTCAGGCTGTTAGTAGCACACAGGGCTAGTCAATAATAGTGTCTCCTTCAGGGAGGACTTGTAGGAGGAAAGGCAAAGGCTATGCAAGAATAAACAGCAGCTAACAGGCCCTTTCTCTTTGCTATCTGATCCCGGGTAAAGCAGTCCTGTCTACACGGTCATTGCTAGGTCTTTTCCCCGACGTTTCTCCCCAGCGGTTCCCGTAGGTGACCTTGACCTTCAAGAGGAATACCTCTCTTACACGGGGAGACCTGAGAGCACACCGATCTGGTGGTCCAGCATGGTCTGCCTCCGTCCTCCCGGCGTGAAAGCAGGACGGCTCAGCTGGGCACCCGCTGCCCCAGCACGCTTTATGCCCAAGGCAATCTCAGCGCATGGGGATGGTAACGCCAAGCAAGAAAACTGCACGAAGACAGGTCGAACGTGTCCTGAATGGGCTTCCCAAGAGTGGGTGGAGGGGGTTCCTGCTCCCTCCGGTCCGATCTGTGCTCACAGACCTCAGGGGAGGCTCTGACCCCCCCGGGGACGCCAGCACTTTTCGCCCCGTGTACCTGAAGGTGCTGCCGCAGGGGCAGACGCTGCGCCCGTGAGCTGGCCTGCCTGCTGAGCTGCTAATTCCCGATAGGAGCTGGCTGCCCTGGGAAGTGCAAGTCTGCACCGCAGATCCCTGCCATGCCAAGGAAATTCCTGTAGAAAATGCCTTTGTGAAAGAAAATATGACAGTGCGAGAGTTCAGACTTACTCCAGCCAACACCTCCCTTTGCAAACCTCCCTACTGAAAAACCCCATGCAGCAGGAACCGGGTGTAGGAAACCAGGCAAAACGCTACCCTGACATCAGGGTGAAATGCGTCACTGGTGGCTGATGGCTATTCATGCTCTTCCCTATCAAATGGAAACAATTAATGAACTATTCAGCCTGCCGTATGCTGGACATACCGAGAAGGGAACTGAGTAGGGATGGGCAAACCTCAAACAATGCAGACGTCTGGATGCTTGTCTAGGACAAACCCGAATTAACAGCTTTGGTCTGATGGGGGAAGCTCGGAGGGCGCATCCAGCACTGGCACAGGGAGGAGTCACCCCAGAAGCTTTGGGAGGCTTGGGGGTCTCCGTATTTATCCTCACGCTTTGCATTTTCCAAGGATCACAGAAGAAATGCTGCAGAGCAAAGCAGAAAACAGAGCCCTCTGTCCCTGCTCGATGGGAAAACAGTGGCATGGAGAGTTACCGTCCCCTGAGCAATGCCTCCCAGGCTGGGAGCGTGACAGGTTAAGACATCAATCAGCATGTCCTGCCAGTGCCAGTGCCCGGTGACAGTCACAGCACCTGCCAAGTCCAGAGTCTCCTGGCCACATCCATGGGCTGGAGGACCGATGGGCGAGAGGACTAGTCATCTGGGACAGCCAAGAAAAGGATGTGAATATTATACAGTAGAAAGACTTCTTGCAACACTCACACACTCGAAGACGTTTCGGGCTGTTTGCAGGCTGTGGGGGAGAGGTGCAGCAGGGCCTCTTCGCTCAGGATGGATTTGGCACGTTCCTGAAGCGGATGGAGAGGAAAACGCACCAGGAGCAGTCCTCGGCCAGCAAAGCACGCTCAGATCTAAGCACACACCTCAGTCTCACGGCATCGATCTGAGTCAGGGCTGGTATGATCTGGCGTTGGCTACAAATGTAGAGGCCAGGCGAAGAGGTTTGAGGGATGATTTGCTTCTCTCCGGGTCTATTTCTGGTCCCCACAGCTGAGCTGTGGGAGGTTTGGCACCTCTCCCCCTTCCTCTGGGTAGAAATGCACTGAGGTGGGTGTGTGCAACACTTTGGTACGGAGAAGCTGCACGGCTCGGGCTCTGCCACGTCGCACGGGGCTCGGCGACGGGACGGGGGGAGATGCGCTTGTCTGGGAACCGTGTCCTGCCCCTTGTGATGATGGCGGAGAGGGTCCCGGGCTGGGGGGGCGGCAGGCTCGGCGATGAGAAAGGGGCTGCTCCGTCGGTGCTTGGGAAAGGCTGGCTGAAGGGCTCAGCGCAGCAATGGGAGGCAGCACGGAGCTGATGCTCATCTGCCCCCGCTTCTGCACAGCCCTACCAGCAGGTACCCCAGGAGGGATAAGCCAACCCTTGGTCTCAGCTCAGGACATCCCTGGGGAGCAGCCAGCTGACTGAATTTGGAAATGCAATGGTGGCAAGGAGGGGGAGATGCTGGGGGAAGCAAGGGGAAGCCCCCTCCTCCCAGCTGCTCCATCCTTGCCAGGATTCAGGTATCAAAGATGGGGAGAGAAAAAAGGGGTATGTAAGCAGAGGCAAGGGCAAATAAAGGAGGGCTGCCCTGGTTTTTGTGCTTCAGGTGCAGTCTCTCCAGTGCCAGGCTGGGTCATGCCCCCGACTCGTAACGTGGCTGCAAAGTGTCTCCCCAAGAAACAGGGGGTGCAGAGCAGGTTGTCCGAGCAAAGGTACTTTTTCCAAAATGCCTGCCTGGGCCAAACGCTACGATCCACCGCCCAGCTTTGGAGATACCACTCTCTGCTCACAAAACCTCCCCATGCCCAGCTCACCCCCCCAAGGGCAGCGAGCGGTTCCCTGGGGCAGCTCACGATCCTGCGCTCCGGGCAGTGCCCAGGGCAGCTCCTCACTAGAGCACCTGCACAAGAGGGCAGCGGCTCACGTCTGATGGGGGCAACGTGAAAACAAGAGGGGAAAAAGGCCACAGGTCCATCAACAGCAGCTGCTAGGGGCTGTGGTTGTGGGGACAGGCAGGGGAGAGCCTGTGGCCAAGGGCGCTTCAGCATCATCCTGCTCGAGTCAGTAATTCTGCGGTGGGTCAGGTGGGAGCGTGTTGCCGTCTCCTTTCTCAGTGCTTTGATCTCCATGGTGACAAGGGGAACGCGAGATCCGAGTTTAAAATATACTCTGCCTCCTGTTCTTCCCTCGGGCTGAGGAAGAGAGAGAGAGATGGGTCAGAGAGGGCAGACGGTGAGTGACACTTTGCAGAGAAGCCGAGCCCTGCGGGTTAGGAGGTTACGAGCCCACGGCATTCACAGAGGAGGTCCTCGGGACACCTAGATGTGACTTTGGTACTGTGGTAGGTGACAAGCAAGGATGTCCCGGGGTAACTTGTGGACTAAAGCGGGGGTCAGGGATCAGGTTTGGCTTTTTCCTATGTGGGACCCACTGGGAGTAACCTCAGTGCCAGCACGGTCCGTGGCACCACCTGGGAGAGGTCAGCATGATTTTCCCCAGTCCTACCTGACTGCTGGAAGGCTGAGCCTCGGTAGCCAGGGTCCTTTTGAAGCTGAATCTCCTTCAGGGAGAAGATGGAGACGTCTAGGCAGAGGGGACAGAGAGAAAGGGGTCAGTCCAGCTGGCTGAGCCAGCAGCAGTCTGCAAACCCAGAGCCAGGAGGGACAGCAGCGCCCAAATGCAGCACTGCACCTCATCAGAGCTTTCCTTTCACACTCACTCCTACTCTACACCGTCCTGCCCAAAACCGTTTCTTGCTTTTGCAGCCCCCAAGCTCCCACTCCACCCTGCTGCAGAAGCACCCATTTCCTCGGAGTAAGCAAAGACAGGAGGCATCCCGAAGAGATCTGGCTGCAAACCATCACCCTCGGGCTGCGCAGAAGCTCTTTGCTCCACATCCCCCAGGCGAGAGGACAGCCTGCACTTACTGTCAGGCAGGAGGTGCACCCGCTCTCCCAGGCTCTTGAAGTAAGCGTGCCGCAGGGCTGCCTCCGCCGAAATCCGGCCTTTGGCTTCGTACTGCACAAAGTCCCAGAGAAAGGCAATTACATACAGTCTGCATGTGCGAGACGGCATTCAAGTGGGCACAGAGGCCCCATACAGGGTGTGTGCACATTTGTGCACCTATGCACATGTAAGTCCCCAAGCAATTTCATATGCCGCGTGGGTGGCAGTGTGTCCAAACACTGTGCTCACCATGGGGGTGTGCAGGCAATTACTAGTACCATTTGCATGTGCACAAGGGACAGCACACACTGTGTGACTGTGAGTGCACTAGTCATGTCGTGCCTTATGGATCATCAGGTTTGTGTCCTCTCACTTGTGTGAAAGGACACAGGGTGAAGGATGATTCACCATCCTTAGTGGTTGGGATTAGCACCTACAATGCCATAGCTGTAGGGCTATGACTTATTCTGCAGTCGCAGCTCGTCTCCTGCCTGGCTCCAAAATCAGTGTGAGGGCAGCCAGAGTACCTTCACTTCAGCAATTCCCTTTGCCATCGACCTGGACTGCTCTACCACTCACCAGAAGGAGGTTCATCAGCAAGTCAATCCCTTCTGAGTCCAGCCTTAGAGAAGGAGGAAATGAAAAACGGAGCATTATTGCACCCAGGAGACACTGCAATCGTCAATGCAAGGGACAAGTGGCAGCTGGGACCTCCAGTGCACAGCTGCATTCAGAAGCTGCCGGCACCCCAAGGAGGAAACGAAACTGGTCTCCCCAGGCTCCTGTTTACGACCAGCGCAAGCCCACCATGCCTTACGTGTCCCTGCTCAAGAAGGTACCTTGGAGCGTGATTTATTAACGGCTGGGCTCGGTACTGGGTGAAATTGTAAGCCTTAAACTCCTCGTTGGATGCTATTCCAGGCCAGGTGTCTTCTGTTGGGGTTCCTGAGAGGGGGAGAGAGGGAAACCTGTCATCCTCACTTGGTGCAGAGAGAAGAGCCTCATGCATGCGAATGCCAGGATCCTGCCCAGGAGAGAGAGGGCACGAATATCCCCGGCAGGCTGGGATTCGCCTGCGCATCCCACGGGGCAGCCGGCGAGGAGCTCCTCGCCCTCACACCTCTGCTTGACTGCAAGCCTGGGGGGAGGCTGCAGGCAGCCTCTGCCCACTCCTGCCCACGCCTGCCCACTCCTGCCCACGCCTGCCCACGCCACTGCAAGGCTTTGCCAACGGGCTGGGCTCCCTCCAAGCTTCCGAGGCTGCGCTTTGTCACCGCTCCTGCAGTCAGCCACTGCCCTCGCGTGGGGATTTGGGAGACAGCAGAAGACTCACCCAGCAGCCTGAAGATCAAATGCAGCTCTTCTTTCACCGTGGAACCGGGGAACATGGGCCGGCCGGTGACCATCTCATAGTGGATGCACCCAACACCCCTAAAGCAGCAGCAGAGGCTCTGGGATTAGCGAGGGAGAAGCCCTGGGGATGCCCCACCACCCCTTGGCCAGGGCTGAGCTTCCTGGAGAACGAAATGAGCTCCAGGAGCTGTATCCCCAATCTGTTACGGGTAACCGTTCACCCCTGATGTGGACAGTGTGCTCCAAAGACCTTGAACGCCAGGGGTCATGGAAAACAGCGTGGTCCCTGGGAGAGCCCACCACCCTCTGGTGTCACCAGCACTGTGGGCACGTATGGTGCTGCACTGGCGGACGGATGGAAATGCCCGACCCACCGTCCCGGAGACCCTGGGAAGCTCGGTTTGGACCCATGGCTCACCACATGTCGATGGGTGTGGAATATTCTGTAGATCCCAGCAGGACGTCGGGGGGCCGGTACCACAGCGTGACCACTTCATTAGAATACGTTTTTGTAGGGACTGACTTGGCTCTGGCTAGTCCTGAGGATGAAGGGGATGGGCGTCAAGGAGCTGCACCTAGCTGCACCTTCTTGCAATGCTGCACCTTCCCCAGAGAGGTCCACCTACCAAAGTCAGCCAGCTTGAGCTCTCCTCTCTCGTTGATGAGCAGGTTCTGGGGTTTGAGGTCTCGGTGCAGGATCTTTCTCCCGTGACAATAAGCCAGACCACGCAGCAGCTGGAACATGAAGATCTGTGGGGAGGAGAAGGGGCTGGCATTTAGCACTGGAACACGGGCACCAAAAATGAGTCTGTCTCAAGGGCTCTTAAAGTCATGGCCCGGAAAGACCCCCTCGAAGCCGGCCTGGTGTGGGACACACTGTAGACAATTGTTCAGGCCCATCACCAGCAATCCCGAAAAGGGGCTGAACAAAGTCTGCATGCACAGTCATTTTATTTAGGGTGGCAGTGACTTGGAGAAAACCTTGTGGAGCATCAGAGCAGGCTGAAAAAGGTCAGAGTTAAGAAGGCTGAAGTGAGGAGAGAAGGGGTATCCAGCCTCACCCAGCCCTGTAACACCCTAGACTGCACTCATGTGGGGAGAGGCAGGGGTACGGGGTCCCAGGCAGCACCGTCTTACCTTCACGTTGTGCACGCTCATCAGGTTCCCACAGTTGTCGAGGTACTGTTTGAGGTCGTTGTCCTGCAAGAGGAAGCACACGTCAGCCTGTCCTTCCCTCAGCCCCCATCGCCCACCTGCAGAGGGGCAACTGCCCCCCTGCTGCCGCAGAAAGCCCCTCCAGACCCACCAGGTACTCGAAGACGAGGGTGAGGGAGCGCTCCGTGTGGATGATGTCGTGCAGGGTCACGATGTTGGCGTGTTTCAGGTTTTTCAGCAGTGACACTGCGAGGAGAGGAGATGGCAGGTTGGGGCAGCAGGACCTGGATACGGCTCGACCTGCACCACCCTGTCCCAAATCCGCCAGCATTGCTCAGGAGGGCTGCGATGGGGAAAAGCCCCTCCTGCCCTCACCTTCCCGTATGGCCGTGCAAGGTGCCCCTTCCTCGTGCTCCAGGCGGATTTCCTTCAGGGCAACGAGGTTTTCGGTCAGCTTGCTGCGTCCCTTGAAGACAGTGGCATAAGTGCCCTGGGTTGGGGGGAGAGAAAATACAAGCCATGCAGACCATTTACCAGGGTGGCACAACACTGATATACTCCATAACATTTGGAGGAAGGATCATTTGAAGCTACAGGGCCAAGTCTGAAGTCCACAGAAAGACTTGGTCTAAAAATTGCGAGGTATTGAAGAAATTTGGCTACAGTCTGCCCTTTGCACTTCAAGCTGCCCTTCTAACAATTTAAATCCTTACAGGGTTTCATAGTCTACTCACCTCTCCCAGTTTGTCCAGTTTAACATAGGTTTCCAGCTTCCCAAACCCAATATCTGACTGTAAGAGAGAAAGGAAAACATCACTGGGAGGGATCTCATCCAGGGATGGCTTCACCTCCGGGGGGAAGGTCAAGGACACTGGACAGGAACAGCTTTGAGGGCAGATCAGGTGTTTGCATGCAGAAGCCCAGCTGATCTAAGTAGATAAAGTCCATTACTTTCCTGGAGAAGCCCTGCAGGTGACTAGGCAATCAATCAGAAAACCTTCATAACCCACTGGCTGCTTCAGTGAAATGGATGGCGCCTGCATCCCGTACCCCAGGGCGGCCGCAGCCTGCACGACTGCCCCTTCCCGCTGCCACCCCTGCAATTCCCTTCTCCTCTCATCCACCACCCTGACATGCCCCCAGCAGCGGCCGAGTCAAACAGGAGCCGTGATTTGCAAAGAGCTGATGCCTTTTCTATGGCAGAAGCCTCGTGGGATCCTGCTGCCGATGCCCAGCCCTTTTCTTGAGTGCTTTCCTATGTCCTGGTTTTTACTGACTCCTTTCATTTCTCTGTGTGCTGTTTAAATCAAGCGTGAAAGGGATATTTTCCCATTTGGAACAGTAACTCTTTAACATATTGCTGAGACCTGCTCTCGTGTACCCGGTGAAAGAAGGGCAACCACTGCAAGGCCACAGATTTAGGCGTCACTCCTTAGCAGACCCCTGAAATTGCAGTTTTCTGTGGGGACAGAGGCACCTCCTTGGTTAGTCTGGGTTATCTGTGTGCCAGGGCAGGCCCCCCAACCCAGCACCACTGCCCCCCTCTCCTGAGCCAAGGGCCCATGCCATGCCACCCACCATCAGCAGATGGAGCTGGATGGACAGCTGTCAATCAGCAGGCAAAGATAAGGGCCGTGCAGGGAAAGGATCCCCTGGGGGAGGCACTGAAGGAGCCCCCCTACACTGTGCCCAGGGCTCTGCCGGGAGAATCAGCAGCCCCAGGTCTGGGATGCTCTCACAGCATCCCCTGCTCACCAGATCTGCCCCACGGAAAAGGCTTTTTCCTTGCAACAAGCACTGACCACACCACCAAGCTCTCACAAGCTGCTTTCTTGCAGGCTGCATATGGACCAGCAAATCCCAAGGGAACATAGTGTTTTTTTAATGCCATTTTGGCTTCCCCAAACCCTCTGCGCACCCTGGGAACAGATGTGTCCTGAGCAGGGAAATGAGGTGGCTGCTGCAATCTGAGGTGCTGTACACCCCCCAGAGCCATACTGGGAGCATTGCAGGAGCATGCCTTATTCATGGGGGGGACCATGAATATTAATGACACATTGCTCTGGCTGTGTCTATTTTATTGATTAGACAGAACAGGGAGGTAAATGCAAGCTCTCCTCTTCTCCTCCCTCTCCCTGAATAGGCATGCCAGATCTGAAGACGCCTGCTGAGACCTCGCTGTTGTATCTGTATAGCACTGAGCACTCCTGGGCAGCAGGACACAAGCTTGCACATTTGTAAACAGGGCACCGGGTTTTTGCTCCTACATATGCTGATGCTCTGCAGTAAAGAAACTGAAATGCCAACACTGATGCAAAAGCTAATTCATTATTTATCGGCATTTGCATTTCAACTAGCAGAGGCTCTGGCACTTGCTAAACCGCGGGAGGCTTTCCGCCTCCTATTTGGAAGGAGCCAGGCCAAGAGGAAAGCCAGGTGTGTGCAGAGGTGAGTGAAGGAATGTGCAGGCCTGGGGATTTGCACAGCAGTACGCAGATGTGCATGCGTAGGAGTGACGCAGGGGAAGAGATGCATATGTGCATGGTAGGGGGAATGTGTGCTGCTGGGAGCGTGCAGAAAGGGATTTTCATGGGCAGGGATGTGTGCGCGCGTATCTCCATGATGCACAGGCGGTACAAGTGAGCTTGCACAGCAGGGCATGACTGCATGGGTGGGTGGCAACCAGCACATGCATCTGCTGGCTGGGACTTGTATGCACGAAGCGAGACGCTGTGCCCGGTACTGCTCGCTCTGCAGGGTGAGACTTACGAGGGAAGCCCGTCGGGACATCCTGCTGAGGGGCTTGGGGAACTCCGGGCTCTCCATCTGCAGCTTCTGCAAGAACTCGGGGGGCAGGCGGATGTCCATGGGCAGGGAAAGACGCTTGCTGACATCCTGCGGAGAGGGCCAGAAGAGCGGGCGATGAATGCATCAGATGACAGGAGGACTGTCCAGAGACATTCAAGGGGAAGTGCTCTCTAACCAGAGCTGGTATTAATGACGAAGCAACGGGTGCAGCTTCTGTGGGACCCTTAGTCAAAGGAAAAAGGAAGGTGTGCGTGCATGCACGTGCATGGGGATGCGCACTGGGGTTGTCAGCTACTATGGGAGTCACGTTGAGTGCACCCAAGAGGACATCAGGGCTCGTGTCTGAGGCTGCCAGGTCCCCACGAATCAAACACCGTTTTTTCCAGCCAGCAGGCAGGTGACAACCAGAACTTGCCACGTCCCTTCTGCCCGCTCCAGCCTGCAGCGGTACTTGCCTCCATGGAGAAACGGCGCTGGTTGTTGTTGCGGTAGCGCACGGCCATCGGGGACTGGCCTTCCACCTCAGAGGGGGAGATGGGGCTGGTGTCTGCTCGGAAGTCCCTGCCCAGATGTCCCAGCTGCAGGTGCCCTTGAGCCAGGTCTGAGGACAAAGAGAAAGGAGAGCAAGCTGCTGGAGTGGTAGCAGATGTGCCAAGGCCCAAGGCACTTGCTTTGGAGAAAAGAGAGTGAGAGCAGGGCAGGGAGGTCCGGAGATGCTCTGGGGCCATGGGAAAGTCTTCTTCCTTTTCTATATCCAGGAGGCAGAGGGAATACCTGCTTTTCGCTCCAGACTCCTGGTGCATCGCCACCGCACAGCTCTGCTCAGCAGCACCCCCAAAGTGCCCTCATGAAGCCCCCTGCAATGAAGGTCTCTTTTGACAGATGAGGAGGGGAACTGCTTCACACCCAAGGCCACCCGGATCTCCCACGTCCCAGTCCAGTGCTCAACCCACCAGGCAGCTCACCCCTCTGCAGCAGCACCACAGGGTTTTGCATGGGTGAGCATTCATCTTAACTTTCCAGCCTTATCTTCACTAAAGTCACATTAGACAAAACATGATTTGCGCTTTAGGAACACCTTGGTGCCTGACCGTGGCTCTGGATCCCTCTGTGCTAGGTCTGTACAAAAACAAAACAGAAAAAGAGCCCTGCCTCTGGGGAGCTTACAAGCACGCGTACCTAATCTGCCTCAGGAACCACCAAAACTAACAGACATCAGGGTACTTTCCTCCAAGGATGTGACCGTTTCTCAGAAGGTGTTTGGGATTAAAGGCTGCAGAGTCATTTACTGTAAAACAAAACACTCCAGGCTTTCCTGCCCCAACCTGCTGCACTTTACCAGACACACAGTCCCCAGAAGCACAAAAGCTCTCTTGAAAACCAAAGCAGTTCAGAAAAATAACTCTTCTCTTGGGACTCCAGGTGTGAACCCTCACTGAGCCCGAGAAACCCTGAAAGGAGCAAGAAATCAGAACAAAATAAGCCATTGAGCTCCCTCTGGTCTCCAGTTTGAGGCTTGCACTTAAACCTCCTCACTCTGTAATTACCAGCTGGTTGGTAGGAATATTCTGGCATGCATAGACCCAGACACTGGCACAGCAAAACACTGAGGAGTTCAATGCAGGTCGCCTGGACCCCAGTGAAGTGGACTTCCCCGACTCACATGGATGCCATTCAGATGGAGGCAGCGCTAACTGGGTGTGCTGGGAGGGAGGAGCCAGGGCTAACTGGGTGTGCTGGGATGGAGGAGAACCACCTCCCCAAGGGAGGGATGCAACTCCCTCTGAAAAGGTGTAGGACCAAGCAGGGACGACTTGCCAAGCCCTTTCCCTGAGCTGCACAGAGACAATCCCCTGCTATGCCTAATGCAGATTTCGGCACACCGATCCCAATGTGTTCAGGCAGCCAGCGATGATCTCATTGCTGAAGACTGGAGAAAGAGGGCTGGCTTTCACGGGGTGGTGAGCAGGGCTGAGACCTGGCTGCAATTTGCTCATCTGATGGATGAGAGGTGGCAGGCAAGTGACCTGGGAAAAGATGCGGTTTTGTGCCACGGTCACTGGGGGACCAGGGGACCCGTGAGCTAAGGGATGCAGGGTGTCCTCGACAGACAGCCCGCACCTAAGGGATGGGTTCAGCCCACGCCACTGGGCTCGGGAGCATCTGAAACAGTGCCAGGAGATTTTGGGCAGCCAGGCAAGAACAAGGCAGAGTCACCCCTTCTCCCAGGACCGCTGCGGGACTCTGGTCCTTGTCCCTTTCTGGCCATCTGTTTGTGCAGGAACAGTTTGGAAACTTACCCTGAATTAATCACAGGAATGAAGTTAACGTGGATCAATTAAACTGGATCAAATCTTTTTAACTTGCCCATTTCCTAAGTAAATTATCAAAAAGAACCCTCAAAGGCCATTTAAAATCTGACTGAATGGAGTTCAACTAATCTACTTTAAATGATAGTTTGGGTGAATTTGTGCTGGTTCCCATAGGTAAACAAGCCAAAAGTCTTGGGAAAAGATGCAGCCTGCCCTGAAAGGTGCAAACCAGCAGCACTGTCTCTCTGAACCAGCAACCCACCAGGTACATTAGTGTCAATCTCTCCTCATCTACAAGAGCATCAGATGTAAAGCCAGAGGTAAAATGACAAACTGGACATTCTAGCGCATGCAAAGAGGAATGGGATACGCAAATGATGTAAACTACCGCAGGATGGGAAAAACACGTAAAAATACACAGAAGACTTGCAGAGATGAGGGAAAAAGTGTTTTGGCTGCCCTGGGGCCAGAAAGGGCAGGTGGGATGTCCCAGCCCAGTCCGTCCTGTGTTGTTGCGAGGTGCCCCCAGCACCCAGAGATACCCAGTCCCGCAGAGATGCTCTCGCAGGGCTGGGGTTGCCCCTGTGCCTGGAGGACCTTGCTGGGTGCTCGCGGGAGGAGACGTGAAGCTGTGGGCATGCAAACGTGAGGGCCTGTTTGATTCTGCTCGGCATTTCATGTGGATTATGGTGATCCCTGACACTCTGCAAATAATGAGGCTGCATGGGATATCAAAGCAAATTAAAGTGAGACCGCAGACACGGCGGCTGCCTTTGACGAGCCTCCCGCCTTTTTTTATAAATATATTTAAACACTGCCTCTGCCAAAACAAGCTTTGATCTCCCAAGGAAAGGGGCCAGAACCTTTCACTGCTTGCCTGACTTACAACTTTTAATTACTTTGCTAAGTGTGAACTCTCCTCTCAAAGCTCTGTTACACTCATGAGGCAGGGCTGCACTCAGATCTTGGATTATTCATCCTCCTTCCTCCCCCTCATCATCACTTCTTTGTGGCCTTGCACTCCAAAGGCCAGACCTAGCTCTGATTTATGCCATTGCAAACCAGGAGTTACGCAGGATTTGCAGCACAAATACTGCGACCTTCTCTGGCCTCAGAGGACAGATCAGGTAGTAGCTGTTTTGGGGCAAAGCCTTGGCATAGATAGGAGCTGTTGCTGAATGCCACCAGCTCTTATCAAAGCAAATGGGAGACACCAAGACCTCATACCTCTGAAAATCTGGAGTATGGAGAGGAATGGGTGACTGGGGAAGCCCAGGAGGAAAGGAAGGAGCCTCTCTGCCTTCAGCCTTAATGTGAGGCTGGAGCAGCCATGGAGAAGGTTCTTCATCTCTGAGGATGAGGAGATGGTGCTGGCCTTTCTCAAGGACATCAGATACTGCGCAGAGCCCAGCTTGGGCTCTCCTTAACCCAGGGGCTTTCGTCTGAGCAGCCGCCGTGGCTGAGGACAGGCTGTGCTGCCCAGGGGAGGGATGCACGGCAGGGTGGGGGGGCATCGGACGCCCCGAGGCAGGCTGCAAGAAAATTAGGCTCTGACCACAGGCACCCCCTTTCCCTCCCTGCACTGTCAGACTCCGCCAAGGTGACATTGCCTGTGACGGGATGTGTCCAGGCTGGAAAGCTGTTTGCTTTTCCATTTGCCAGCTCTGCTTCTCTCAGACCTTATTTTATCAGCCTCTGTGGGTGAAGTCATGAGAATTACCGGACGGAGAGGACAGAGCTGGGGATTTCCCACCGGATCACCGACAGACGAGGCAGGGCTCTACCCACGAGAAGGCCTTGCCGTGTCCTGTTGCCAGAGCCAGAGCAGCTCTGCACATGTTCTGGGAGCATTTCACGAGAAGGTCTTCTGGCCTCTGCATCACCCTCCTCCCCAAGGACAGGCGGAGGCACTCGCAGCCCCCAAAGTGCAGGATTTGCAGACTGCCGTGACCTGTGAATGCTGATAACCTGTGATTTCTGATGCTGGAGGGAAAATAAAAACTGCAAGCAATTCCCTGAGGAGCTCTGTGAGGTGATGAAAGAAAAGATGATGTGCTGATCTCTGCTGTGATTAGCACTCTTTTCTGGAGCCAGTGATCACAGTCCCTGAACTGTCACAGGTCATCTGCTCACCAGGAGAGAACAGAGCACTGCAGGCAAGCCTGCCTGCCCTGCAGACGGCCGAGAGAGCCCCAGGGCCACGTTCAGAGATCCCGAGCAAGGAAGGTGAAACCTGAAGCAAAGCTCTTTCATGGGGAAGAGAAGCAGCACAAGAGTGACTGCCACGGCTCTAGTCTCAGCTCCGCTACCAGCTTTCTGCACAACTGTAGCAAAGTCGTTTTGCCCCTCTGCACTTTGATTTCTCCATCCGTAAAAGGGAGGAGACCAACACCTCCGAGAGAACTAAAGTCAGAGCCCTCTCTGCACCAGGCAGCTCCCCAAGGTCCAAACCTCACCACCAAACCCTGCAGGAGAGCAACTTGCACGCAAACCCCCTTCTCATCCCCTCCAGCACCACCAAAACGATCCCGTCCCCTTACACATCTGAAGCATCACACTCCCACGCCGTACCCCAATGCCTCATCACCCCGGGGTGCTGGGGGTCCTGCCCCCCCCCAGCTCTGCCCCTCGGCACTGATGCCTCCAGCTTCCCTTTGCTGAGCCCCCGCCAAGTCCTCTTGGCACAGGGATGTGGGCAAATAGCTCCCAGCCAGGAGTGGTTTATTAAACAGCCGAAGAGATGCCTCAGACAAATGCGGCTGTCAAGGCTCTTCATAAACAACAGCCGCAGCCTGCAGGAGACGGAGATTAAGGGCACTGTGGAGGTGACTTCTCGGGCTTGTTTACAATCCCCAAGGGAAACTTAATCAAGAGATCTCGGGCAGGAGGGAGCAGGATCCGGGTGGTGGGTATGGCAGGGGCAGCGCGTTTTGCCTGTGCTGCGTGGGAGAGGGCTCCGGTGCAAACTGGGAACCGTGCGGTGGGGAGCAGGGGGGGCAGCTGGGAGGGAAAGCTGCGGCAAGGGGCCAGGACGTGCCGTGTCCACGCAGGGAGGGAGGTCTCGACCGGTGGGGGCTGGCACTGGGGCAACCCCTGGCAACACACAAGGAGCCATACCCCACGGGGTGGTGTGGCAGACCCCGAGTCCCTGCTGCATTCCCGGGTGATCCTACCACGTCACGGTCTAGTACTGGTCCAACCTCTCCCCACAGGGTCGGGAACATCCTCAGTCCTGGCCCCAGGCTCGGTCCACTTTGCTCTTATTCTTTCCTGGCTACCTTAGGAGCGAGACCAAAAGCCGGAGTGGGGGGCATAGGCAGATGCTGCGTGCACTGGTTTGCCATTCAAGGGCAAAGGAAGAACCGTGACCGACGCTTCATTAAAGCAGAAGAATGGGGAAATCGCCTCTCCAACAAAGCCTCGGTTTGCACGGCGGAGATAACGAGCCAAGGCTCAGACATCCCAGAGCAGAAGTCCCCCAAGGAAGGCAACAGCAGGAGCAGCTGTCAGCGCCCAGGACTTTCTTAGCCTTGCACCATTTCATCCCCGCAGCTTCTGCACATCTAATTAAGGGCTCAAATCTAATTATAGCCCTCGCTGCTTGCTAGGGTGGGAGGGGAGGGGTGTGTGTATAGGAGCGGGGAAGGAGGCCATGAAGGGATGCTGTTCAGGGCAGCCTGGGTGTCTGGAGGGATAAAGAAGAGCGTCAGGAGCTGCAGGAGTGAGGAAAGCCAGCTCTAAATTAGGTTACTGCATCTCTTCTTTCAAGCAGGTTAGCTGGCAGAGAGACGATCCCTCCCTGCTGGGGCAGATGCGAGTGCCAGGCAATTACATCACGGCCTCAGCCCCTGCTTGCAGCAAAAGTTTCTAGCAATTGTGGCTGCAGGGTGAGGGGAAAAAGAGCTTGAACGTGACCTGAGCGGAGCTGAGGGCACCGACACATGAACGGGCTGGCCTGTGGCAAAGCGAGTTGTTTTGGTAGGAGGCAGCAGCAAACGCATGACGTGATCGCCAGGAGCGGTTCAGCCTTGCACCCGCAGCAGTGAATTTACCCCCGGATGAATCAAGTCTAGCTTTATCAGGTTTCCAAGCGCCTGCCTGTCAGCGGCTCTGCCTGCTTGTCCGTGCACGGCTGTCTTGGCATGATCTGCTCTCGGTTTATGCCTCGAGCATTGCCTCTCCCTTGATATGCCCATAGCCAGAGACAGCAGAGCCTGCCCCAGCCTGCAGTGAGGCGGCTGCTCTGTTTGCAGAAGGGATGTGCCCTGTTCTGCTCATGGAGGTGTTAACCCTAAACCTCCCTGCTCCCTGGGACCTTGAAAACTGCACCCCAGGAGAAGGCTGTGGGTCCAGGAGCAAAAGGTGGTTCGGCGAGCCCCTGAACAGAGAGAGAAGCCCCTTTGGCTGGGTGGAAGCGTCAGCCCGGAGCCTTGGTGAGGGCTCAAACACCACTGTCACTTCGGGCAGGCAGGAGGAGATCCCACGCTTTCACACTCTCTACCTTAACCACAGATGTGTCATCCCTCTCCTTTTTGTGCAAATACCTTTCCCTCCTATAAGGCTTTCCTTATGCAAGTATAAATCTCTCTTCAGATCAGATTTAATGACAAGGTATTATTAGTCCTGCTGAATAGATGGGGAAAGCAACACAGACAAAGGGGCAGTAACTTTCCACACGTCAGCACACCCAGAAAAAGGCCGGGGGGCCTGGAGTGGAGATGCTTGCTGGCAGCGCTGACCCCAGATGCTCTCGACCGGCCCCAGCGCCGCGGTAGGGGCCCAGGGGCTCCTTACCTTCATTCCTTCTGTTGTTGAGCTGGTTGAACTGCTCCGTGAACTCTGTCAGCGACTCCTCGATGGTCTCCGTCCGAGGAACCGAGAGTGAAAACCTCCGCTTGAAGTTTTTCATCTTGTTCATTTTACCTCGTGCTGCGAGGGATGGCAGAGCCCTGCAGGGGAGAGAGCAGGTTGAGAGGGCTGGACGATGCACGGGATGGCCCCCCAGCCCTGGCAGCACCCCGACCCGAATTTCCCCTGCCGGGGATCTGCAGGGGTCCCTGGGAACATCCTCTTCTCCAAGGCACTGCTGCTGTGTCAGAGCAAAAGAGAAGCCACATGGTCACCAAGGGAATCGGGTTCCTCATGTCTTTAAGAGCTGACTGTGGTCAAGAGATGCAAGGAGCTTTTTCTGAGCTAGTTACCAGAGATGAGCCCAGGGCACACTGCATCGCAAGTACCAATACAGGCTGCGCCTTACCGCATCCTTGGAAACTCCAGGAATGCCTGGAACAGGGAAAAGCAGGGTAGAAATAAAAGGAAAGCAAGAAAGAGTAAACAGTGATGGTAAAGATTGAATACCACACTCTTCCCTGTACAAGGAGGCACCGCTCCCCTGGCAGTTTGGTCTCTGCTTTGCCCTTGCACGAAAGACTTTCTGAGCCAGCAGCAAAATTCTGAGTGGGGCCAGTACTGGCCGGGGGGATCCCCAAGAGCCACGGTCAGGGGAGATGCTTCAAGCTCACAGCTTGCTCACAAGCTCTTGAATGACTCATCCTGTACGGGCATTAGAATCGCCTTAGCCAGGGATCTGATTAAAGCAATAAAACCCTTAAATGAAGAAAACCCTCAAGGGGCACATGGCGAAGCATGCTGAGTCTGAGCAGCCACGCGAGCAGGCTGAAGGAGTTCGCTCTGGGCGTCTCGGAGCCACACGCCGCTTTGCCTTTCCTATTTCGGCTCTTGCCAGGCCTGTCTGTAGCTCAGCAGCGCAGCTGGGACCGGGCTGCGAGAGCCGTCTATGGATGGTTTGGACTTCAGCACCGGCCCCGCTGCACTCAGGTGTTATTCCTCCTGCCGAGCACGGACCAAGCAAACAGCCCAGGCTCCCTGTCCCCTGGACCTGCGGACATCAGTGTCTCACCCCCAACCAGCCACAGCTCTGCCCCTTCCAGTCCCAGGCCTGAGGAGGTTCGGGTCTGTCCCTCGCCCCTTCCCAATCTGATGATGCTCCTCCACCAGCCTTTATCGCCTCAACCCTGTCTGGCGGGGGATTTTCCATTAAATGCACTGGCCTCCTTTAATGCTACTCTCACCCACCCACCCAAGGGGGATCTTAAGGGAAAGATCATCCCTTGGTACCAAAGAGGCATCAAAAGCTACCCAGAGCAGTTCTTTCCTGCACTGACATCCCGCAACTTCTCCCGCAACCCTGGAGCAGGTCGGGCCCCCCCTTACTCCTGGCTCTCCCCACTCCTTCCCAGCCCCCCCACCCGGGGGCTTATCAGCACAAACCAACGGTGATCACATTCCAGACTGATGCGATCAGACACAGCATCCGGGAGCTAATGCATCGCGTCGCCAAGGCAACGGGAACCCTTGGGTTGACACGCCTGCATCTGAAAGCTTAAAAGATTATCCGTCAGCAATATAAACACTCTGTTTGGGTGCCTGCCACGCTCTGCTGTGAGGCACGGCACCCTGCTGTGGGTGCAATCCCCTGAAAATCCCTGGGATTCACCTGAATCCTGGGGACTCACCCCCCTCAACCATCCCCACTCGTCTCCCACCTTTAATGCTGCAAAACCCTAAAGCCGAAGGCTCGCCAGCGATGCTTGTGCACCTGGAATCAGGGCTGGGGTATTTGGCTGGGGGTGGGAAGGGAGACTGGAGGCTGCTTTGAGTTGCAAAGCGAGGCAGGAGGATGCTAGACACATCCACTTCAGGCTTCAGACATTTAAATGTTTTCTCAGCACTACAGAAACATGCTTTGACAACAAAGATGTTGGCGCTAGTGAACGCTGTGTTAACAAAGTCTCCATGCTGGTGCTTTCCTCGTGGCCAAGAATAAAGTCTCCAAGCAGTGCTGTTCCTTCTGAAGGGAAGGCAAAGCTTGACACTTACCTTGGAGACCATTTTCCCAGCCCATGGCTCTGATCTGGCTCCCTACCTTGCAAGCTAAGCAAGTTTTAATCCAGACACTGCTGGCGTGTGGAAATGCCGCTACTGTTGCAGGCACCCAAGGAACTAAACAGACTTGAAGTGTTTTGCTCCAGCTGTGCATGCTGCTGAAGTGGCACTAGTAAAAGCTACAGAGGGTCCTGTGCTAGGCACCATTTTACTCCCATGCAGCAAACAGGAGCTGAGGGGAAATCCGGGATGCTCCCAGCAAGTACATCAGAGGCTCAAATAAAAGACAATCATTCCACATTAATGTTCAGATAAGCAAGTTTCCACACATCTCTGGTGAAGGTTACACTAACGAACTGCACTGGCAGCATCCCGAGTGATCCTTGCACGTGGCCGTAACACAGCAAGTGCAAGGACACACTTGCAGCAGCAAGTGCTGCAATTACCTGACTTCAAATCCACCCGAAGATACCAGGCTGCTTTCACTAGAAACTGGCAGGGAAGAGAGACAGAATTGCATGAGATTGCCCCTCACCAGCCCCCCAAGATGCTTAAATCACAGCTTGGAGAGGAAGGCTCTGTGTTTCAAGAGAGATTTAGCAATGCTGTGCACCCCTAACAGTGGATGAAAGGCTATCCAGCTCCTGGGTAACACACTTGCAGGACCAAGGAGGGCAGATCCCAACCCTGAGCACCATCCCCTTTCCTGCCCTTTTGGAAAGGGCACCCCACCTGGGACTGGGAGGGACTGGGCTGGAGGGCTGGGGGCTGCTGCAGAGCCGCTCAAGCCCCCCCGCGCCTGCCGTGCCCAAAGGACAGCAGTCACCCCGCTGCGCTGGGGACAAAGTCCCACCCTGGCAGGGAGTGAGTGGCATGGGATGCTCAAGACAGCAAGCCACACCGCAGGACCAGAAGGTCACGGGAAGGTGCTCAGCATGAGCTGCTGAGCAATTCCTGCTCTGACAATCCCCCACCGAGCCCATCCATAATGTCCCGAAGGGTCCCTGACTCCAGGACCGGGAAAGATACAGGGAACATAAAAGATCCATCTTCAGGTGAATGAGGAGGACGATGAGGGGAAGGAGTCTTTCCATCTCCCTCCCTGTCCACTCACCCTCCTCAAAAAGGTGCAAATGGTTTAGAAGGCAAACAGCTTTGCACTGACAAAAATCTGTGCTCCACAAATTCCAGTCCGAATCCTTCCCCCCCTTGCCACCTACCAGAGTGCCAGCAGCTACAGGCTGCTAAATATAAACGTCCTCGCAAAGGAAGCGGGGTGGGGGTAAAAATAGCACCGACATGGCTAGCTACCTCTCCTGCTATGCACAAGCCTGCCCTGTACTCATTATCTTTATGGCTCTGTGCAATTGTGGCTGTTTTTTCCAGCTAGACCTGGACCTACTTGGCATCTGGTGAGGGAGTTCACATTAAAGCGTTTGTCAGCTGGAATTTATGGGACTGTTCTTGTCCTCAGCCCTCCGCTCCTCCCAGAGAGGAATTTGTCCTGCCCCGAGTGGCCATTTGGATCCAGGTGCCCTAAAGCTGGGATTTGCTCCCCTCCTGCAAGCAGAGCATCCCGCGACCTGCATGCTAGAAGGCTGAAGCACATCGCATGGGGCAGGGAGTGGGGGGTCCCCGGAGGGCAGCCTCCCAGGGTGCGAGGGGCTTCGTCCACCCTCCGGCTGCATTTCTTTTAAGAGAAGGTATCCCCTTTTACAGCTGAACGGAGCAGCCCAGCCCTCTCCCACGGCATGGATTTCAAAGGAAGAATTGCTAGCGACTGCCTCTTGTTTTCCACCACGTTTCACAGTACTGGAGTAAAGGAAGCGGAGGCATTTATTGACTTTCTGAGAGAAAGTGACACTTGCTAAGCAAAGCAATGACATCACTTGTTTTACAGCCTCAAGGATCTCGAAGGGAATTACAGCAACCCCCAAACTGCAGTCACCTCTGGGATGGAAGACGCCGGCTGACTAACAACATGCAGAAACGTAACGTTGCATGGTAGGACACGACGGGTAGAAGCAGCAGTCTAAAATGGCAATAAGGAATTTAGGCATCAACAGGCAAAAATGAAATCACTCAAGTTGGAATTTGGCCAAGGAACAGGGATTAAAGCCAGCAGTGTGAATGATCTGCATTTACTGTAATGTAGTCAGAGAGTAAATACTTGGCTAAAACACTTCAAAGAGCCCAAAGCTGAATCCTGTCAGGAAAGCTCATCACATGATCAAGACAAGATGTTAATGATTCTTTAAACACTGCATTCAAAGTCGTATTTGCTGCATTAGCAATAACTGCGCTCACTATTTTTCAGCGAACTATTCCCATAGGCATTGGGGCTGTGACTATCCACATGAATCTCTCTTGCATTTGTACAGCAAAACCCGCTGGCTCTCTGCTGTGGAATTCAAGGGGCAGGTATTTTAGGCACAGACAAGCCATCATCAGTGTATGAAACTGTCCCCTTTCTCCTTCAGCTTATTGCAGGGGCTTGGAAGCAAGGCTTTCAACCAACAACCACTTTATTGCTTTTCACAAATGATAAGTGGCTCCATTTTTTTCTACCATTTTAACAGACTCCTGCCCCCATTTCCCAGCTGAAAGGGTGGAAGGCTTGGAGGGAATAGTATGGGGGTTTTAAGCCTTTTTTTTTTTTTTTTTTATCCCTAGAGAGATTAACAGTTGTGTTTACAAGGCAAAATGAACAGTCCTACTCAGCAGTTACGGCTCATGCTTCTAGCTATTAGGTAGCATTGATTCACTCCTGCAAGTATCAGAGAAATGGTGAATTCTGCTCGTAGAGCCTTATTTGCTCTGCAAACACAGCTATCATGCAATGCTGAATGTGGCTACAGGGCTAAACAAACAGAGAATCGAGGCACCGGTTGAATACGTGCCCCTCCTCACATTGCAAGGCATGGAGACAAAAGTCAGACCCAACAAAAGCTCAGCAGCGTAGCCCATGTGCCCAGCAGCCCTCTCCGCGGGCCAGCAGCCGGTCTCTCTTCTGGCCAGCTGATGGGCTCCTTCCCAAGCTCCAGCACACAGAAGGGGCAGAGAAAAGTAGCATGAGCTGGCAAGACCGCTGTGCGCAGGTGATGGGAGAGATTTCGGCCTCTCCGTGGTGCACATTCCTGTGCAAACAGGAGCTCAGCACAAGCCGAATTCCTCCTCCACTCCCAAATTTCCTTGGCAGGGCCAGAGTCGGGTGCTCGGGAGGTGTACGGAGGGGGACAGGGAGAGATTTGGGGCTGTGCTGGGGAGTCAGAGGGAAATCACAGCATGCTGGGGATGACTCGAACATACAGCAGGGGCGATGCTGAATTTTCTGCAGCAGCTGGGAATCCTACTGCGGCAAGGTCAGAGGGGCAGGGAAGGATATTAGCCCCTGACCACCAAATGAACGTCTCCCCAGCTGCTCAGCTGTCGGCATGAAATCCTCCCCGGGGTAACAAGCTCCCAGCCGCTCCCTCCCCATGGCAGATGCTGCAAAGCACAGTCCGAGTGCCTGGGTAGATTAGTCCGATGGACAGAGGTTGCTCTGAGCTGCAGCGAGGACCGGCATGGCCCTGCAGAGCCGGGGCCAGATACTGCTCAGCCTTGGCGCTGGGCAGCGGACCGTGCCCATCAGACAGAGCAGTTTGCACGATTACTGTCCCCAAAAGGTGAGTGATGAGGAGAGAAAGCAAGGCGAGCTCTCCTCCCTCCACATTTGCCTCCCGCCGCTCAGCTCTGCTATTCAGGGGGCCTGACATTTCCCTCCTACACAGGGAGCAAAGCCAGGAGGTCAAAATCCCGCAGGGAAGGGAGTGCGATCAGTTCCTATTAATCTACAGGAGCCCTGTAGCAAACAGCAAGACCATCATCCCAGGGCAGCGACTGCGCTGGGCATGATTGAAAAGGGAACTTGGGGTCCCCGGGGAGTCAGTCCATCCGCACGTTGCAATTTTTTTTCCTCCTGTACTACTGGCTTCCATGATTACAACAAATGCAGTGCATCAGGAATGTGATTACGGCAGCCAGGAGATCGCTGCCCTTCCTTCTCACGTCTGCAGTTTGGAGGAGGCTTGGGAGGAAAAATGATCCTGTAGCAAATGCGCGAGACTGGCTTCCATGCCGGCTCTGACCCTCTTGGCATGCCTCGGTTTCCCCAGCTATAAATCAAGAATGACAACGCATCCTTCCTCCCTTCCAGTTTATTTGCATTTTCCTCAGTTGTGAGACCCTTGCAGGAAGAAGCCTGGTTTGTGTGGTGTACAGAGCCCAGCACAGCAGGGTTTCTATCCCTCATTTGCAGCCTTGCAATTATGGCCGTGGTAAGCTGTTGTTGAGACAACAACGCAGGCAGAGCACAAGCCCCATGGAGCACGTACAGATCTCAGAGACTCAAACAGACACGAAGATACCCTGGGAAGGGTGAATGCTATGGAAAACTTCCTCCAAGCCCAGCCTCTGGAGACTTTATAACCTGTACTTGATGCACGGGTGAGAGTGGGAAGGAAAGCCGTTTTGCTAGACGCACATTTCCACTCTCATTTATCCGAGTCCTGACAATGAGCCCAGTAACAAGAGCACACAAAGGAGGTTTGTTCTGCCTTTGTATATTTTGCCTTTCTCTGTGTCCACAGCCCTGTGCGGTGCAGTCAGCAGTTCTCACTTGGCTCTTCCATTCCCGGCTCTTTGTGAGATCAGGGCAGCTCCGAGGAAGGCATTAAAATGACGGTCATTATTCCAGCAGCCTCAAAACACTAGGCACTTATTCCTCAGCCGATGCTAACCTGAGAAAAGTGTCCAGTGTTCGGCTGGAAGAACAATAGGCTCCTAACAGTTTGTCCACCACAGACATCCCAGTCACGGGTGGGAGCTCAGTGCTCACATTGTCTGCTCTGCTGAGCCACCCTGAAGGTGGTCGTGTCAGTGTTTCTATGGTACGTTCATCGTCTTCAGGGGATGAGCGGTCCAGACTCGCAGCCGCTGTAGATCAGCAGATCCCCTGCTCCAACCCATCCATCGCTGCTGGTTTGCACTAGAATGGCAGGCAGCGGGAAATGAGTCTCAGCAAAAGTGCATGACTTTTCCCCCTGGAGCCCAACACAACTGCGTTCGGCTCCGAGACAGACGCTCCCTTTGATACTCGGTTTTGCTATGGCAGCTATCTAAGTTATTGAGACTTAATTTACGGTCGCTCAGGAGTTCAGGGCGTGTGTCCCACTGGCAGCGTTCACCGTGATGGCAGCACTGCCTTGCTCATACGGCAGGGCTAGACCGTGATGCAGGAGACCCGGGCTGTAACGCGACGCTTGGGAGCGAAGAGCTGTGCTGGGATTTACAGCTCAGGTATGCTCCCGCAGGTGCTGCTGATCAGCTGCATGATATTTAGCTGTTCTTTCCCCTTTTCCATGACTCACCTTCTCCTTTCATCCTGTTATTACACAACGGGCACGTCCTTCGCAACGAGCATCGCACTATGTGTATACCAAGCTCCTGGCACAGTGAGTAGCTACTGCAATATCAACACAAGTAATTACTGAAGAGGAACATCACCAGCAAAAGCCAGCCTGGTCCTTGCCTTTTATGACAATCAAACGATTATTGAATGACAATTAACTAACACAATCCAAGCTGCATCCGAGGCAGGTTGGCTCTTCCCTGCTACACCGCAGGGACCTCGCTGCGAAGCCTGCCTGCTCTTCACGAGCCCCTTGGAGACCTGATGCCCTGTGCTGCCCTCTCCCAGCATCACCTCCCCTTACCTGGCTGTCATGTCACACCCCAAAAGTGACAGAGGCTCCTGAATATGCAAGCACCACCAAGAAAGCGTCCACGGATCCTGCTGAATGAAAGACACTCCAGAAAGACAAACCAAGCACTGTCAGCCCCGCAGCTGGCAGCCAGCGTTCCCAGGTGGCTGGGAGAGACAGCGAAGAGGGTGCCAGCTTCCAGCTGCCAAAGAAAGTCATTCTCAGTAACACAAAGCCCCTTATTTTCTCTCCCAGGAGTGTTTAACCTGTGGCTGAGGCTGTCAGCATCTGCCCTTCCTTTATTGCTAGATGGGAAGGAGGATCCACGTTACGGGAGAAGATCCCTGGTGCAGGAGAGACCAAGTCCCACCAAGCCTCTCCCCCAACAATGTTCCCAGCACACCTGCAGCTCCATCCCGCTGGATGAAGCTGTGCAACGCTGTCATCCACACGCTTACACAGCATGGGGTATGTAGGGTCTGCTGCCTTCTTAATTGCTATTTTATTTCCTCCTTTTCCTTTTTTTTTTTTTTTTTTAATTAGAGCTTTCGTTCTTTCCCCAGCCCACACAGAGCTCCCAGAGCTGCAAGCTCATCTGCGATTGCCACGCAGACAAGAGCTCACGGAAAGCCAGGATTCGCTTTCCCTGCAGTGGTCAGGAGGAGCCAGGAGAGGTTCTCTCTCTCTCTTTTTAACAGAAAATACTGGAATTTTACTTCTGTGACCCCTGATTTCATCTTCCACCCAAGGCCTCTCTTTCTGGCATGTGAGAACATGGCTGAAAGGAAGGCAGCAGTGCAAAATGAGGACTGGGGGTCATTCATTTCTTCAGCTGCGATGTGGAAGGCAGATGCAGGAGTCGGCTTCGACCTGCTGCCCAGGGGTGTGATCACAGTTCAGCTGGCATCACGCTGCCTCAGCTCCGCAGGGACAGCTGAGCAGAGGGATCACACAGTCCTGCTGCCCGGGTCGCCTTTCTAAAAGCATTCCTAGGGAGGTATTTAAAGAAACAGAAGTTGCATCCTGTACACCCGATAGTCGCGCGGAATTTGTGAAATGCAGCTACCTCTGGTGCAAAGAAAAGGAGGGGGACAGCAACCAACGCACAACAAAAAGGTGAAGAGAAGAAATGAAAGCCAGATCCTCGTGAAAAGTCTTACCAGAGGGACCCTGGTATCAAAGGATCTTGACAGGACCGAATTTCCCAGAAAAACAGAAAACGGTTTTGATACAAACAGAAGCACAACATTTATAAGAAGCGGGACAACCACAAGCACTCAAAGCAATTAAGAGCTCGGCTCTTCGCCACACATTTTCTAGGAGACTAGAAATGCACAGAGCCCAGCTTGTCTTGCTCTACCCTGATAAACTGCACTTATAAAAGGGCTGAGACCTCTGCCAGTTACGCTCTACAGTCCGTAGGTATCTGGATTTCTATGCCACCCAGCCCTGGCAATGGGAGGAAGAGATGGAGACACTGTACAAACAGCTTCATACAGGATTAATGGTCCTTCCTCTCCCAGCAAGCTCCCAGCTCAGACCCAGCAGCTCCTTGGAGCTGACGCTGCCAGTAAACCAGCCCCCCACCACCCTCGGACAGGTCTTTCTGCAGCAACAGGAAAAGAAATGAATGAAAGGGGCCGGTGTTCCTGACCTACTTCTCCCCACTCCAGCAGAGTTTACAGTACCAGCTACGGACTGGGTTTCTCCCCACGACTGTGCTCTGGAGCAGCGCTACCACTGTTTGGCATTAGGCACATAAAACCCTTTGCAGCAGGGTTTCAAATCTGTTTTATTTAAAGCTCTGGAATAGTCACATGGTAGTAAGGTAGTGAGCAAACACTGCAAGTCTACTTCCCTGCCAAGGATTGCACTAATCTGGTATTTAATCTTAAACCAGTTGTGCACCCATCCTTGGAGGGCTTTGCGCACGTGTGTGCATGTATTTCTGCCTCAGATGCGAGGGAAATGCAGCCACACAGGTAGGGAGCATGACGAGCCAACGCTTGAAGAATCAGGAGGAATTCAAAGCACAGCACAAACTGTAATTACTTTTGGCATCCCCATCTCCCCCATAATGGGAAGAGTAATGCCTCAATATCTTTTTTCGGGACCCTTCCTTATCACGATTACCGCAGTGGTGCTTAGAGCCCCAGCCGGGGGTGAGACGTGCAGGTGGGCATCCGTGTGATCTTTCTGGCTTGGCTTGGCTTCCCAGATCCAGAGCCCACACCTCATCCTCACGATGAGAGAAGGGATTGCTCAAGTCCTTGCTCCAGCTGGTGATAAGGGACTTCTGCTCTACTAAGCTCCTGTCAAGGCTGGAGGAAGGCAGGAGATTTAAAAAGCCTCCTGAGCCACGAGGTGGCTGCCAAGGATCCCAGTGCGATAAGAGCACCGTTTTGAGGCAGGGAACTTGGCAAGAGCTCCGTGTTGCTGCCTAGATGCCAGGCTTTGAGACACCCTTGCATCAGCAGGAACAGCCTCCAGGGATGGCTCTCCCTTGCCCCTGGCCCGTGCACTGCACCACCTTGAAAGCCGACAGCGCTTTGCCTGCCTTGGGGGGATGCATGACTTGTGCCCTGCTGCTGCAAACTCTTAAAGCTGCTCCTGTACGGAAGGATTTCACCTGCTCTCCGGTCCCCCGTGCCCTCTCCCCTCTCCCCATTTCAACGTTCAAGTTTTTCTCCATAACCTGAAGGGAGCCAAGTGTCCCCACCATTCCTTCTCTGACTTCTCAGATCTCAGCGCTGATACCACCGCCAAGAACACTACACTCCTTATTTCTGCACATGAAGCATTTCCACTTTGCAAAGCGCCAGGGGTTGGGCAACACAGTGAAAACCAGACATTGTCTGGGCCACATGCAGGGAAGGAATCATGCAGAAACAAACACCAAAAGAGATTTTCACAGTAGTAAATGTCTCAGGGAACAGCTAGTGAAAGCAAATGAAGTGGATCCTCAAGTGGTCCTGCTCCGCTTAGGATTTGACTAGACATTAAATGAGGGCCTCCCCCAGATGTACAGCAGCTCCTCAGTTCTGGGGGTTGCCAACCAGCTTGGATGTGTGCCCATATAGCAAAACCTTCTCAGTCTTGCCTCCTCCACCAGCTTCCTTTGAAAAAGAGCTGGGAGAGCAGAAAGACAGGAGGCTGGGCTGAGATGCAGAGACGCTCCTTCCCCTTGGCTCCTCATCCTGCCATCCTCTGGTGTACCTCCCTCCCTCTGGGCAGCCCAGGACAGGGATGAGCTTGCAGATCACGTTGTCCTGCTATGTCCGTGCTGTACCTCCTCTGCTCAGGAAGCTCTTTATCAGGTATTTTGCACCAGCAGCACTGTTTTCCTTAAACACAGGGATGCTACAAGGAGGCTGTGGGATTGCCCAAGAGCCCAGCCCAGGCTCTGTGATGGTGCAAGCTCTCCAGGATCCCAAACCTGGTGAGATGCTTCTTTCCAGAAAAACCTCTGTCCCTGAGAGAGCAGCACGTGCTTGCAGGGCACCCTCAGCCATCCTTCTGCACTGCCTGGAGACACCTACCTCCCTAATATCCTCACCCACCACAGCTAAGCACTACCACGACTACGACATTTTCATGTTAAACCAAACATGGACACGTCTGGATACCAAACAGAGATATCCCAGATGAAACATGTATAAACAGATTAAGCATGCCTCAGTGCCTGTAAACCTCTGCTCACTTCCCTACGGAGGGCAACATTTCATGCATATCTGGGAACTCAGCAAGCACACGCTGTTTAGATAAACCTTGTTCCCTGTTAAACTGTAAATAACATCTGTTTCGCCAAGCCAAGCCCCAGCTCACTGCTCGGTGTCCTGAAAGTTGCAATGTCAGTCATGGGAACGGCAGACAAAGCAAGTCTATTTGGTGGGTTTTAAAACAAAGAATTTATCTCTCTTTTTTTTTTTTTTTTTTAGTTCATTTTCCCACTTCTGTCCTCTCTCGCAACCCACCTCCCCCCTGCACTTTAAAAACTATGGCAACTCTCATTGCATACTGGTTGAGTCCCCTCCACAGCTGCCTGCAGCTCTGGTGTCCTTGACAAGCTAGATGGGTTTCTGCAGGAGCCTTGGAAACTGGGGGAGATAACAGAGCCCAGCATGAGATAAACAGAGTCAAAGAGAGTGAGGGAGAGCGATCTCTTGCAGGAAAACGCGTGGCTGGACTCACCAGTCCTTGGACACTGTTAGGAAGAGATAGGTGCTGGGCTGCAACACGCCCTTTTGTAAGACAACAGAAGCACATCTGGAAATAAAATTTCAAATACAGCCCCCTCACCCCCCCAAATCAAAACACAGACATATTTCCATGTGGTTTTCAGTAACAGGCCACAAGAGCGAAGGAGACTCAAAGCTCAGAAAGCGAGATGAAAAGGGACTACATCAAGCAGAGCTGTTCAAAGCTCACTTGGTTGTATTCAATTCTACTCCTCTCCTGCCTCGCAAGCTGATAAGCTGTATGCTTCATAGGAAACGCTCGAGATAAGAAAGGATTATAATCCTGAGACCCAAAGCGACGAGAGATTTGGCATACATTCACGCAGCAGAGCATCAGCTGAGCTGAGGTGCCCCCCTCTCACCACCACACCAAATTCTTATCTGGTTTAATACTGGTGGGGTTGCTTGTACACACTGCAACTAACTGCACTTGCAACACTGCTATCATAGTGCGATTAGTTGCACAATTAATCGTTAATAAGAAGGGATTGAAAGGGATTAAGTACTTAAATAGAACACATGCTGCTAATGGTAATTTATAAAAACACGCCTTCTCCCTCAGATACTGTGTCATGTTTTCCTGGAATTAAAATGACTCAATCGGACCTTTTCTCTGCACCTCCTGCACAGAGGAAATACCTGTTTCCATCGCTGCGTAGCTGCAGCCGGGGTCAGAGAGGAATTCAACAGCGTGAGGGGCAGCTCTGCACATCCCAGCAGGAGGATCACGGTGGGAGGGAGGGATGTGAAGGTGGTACGGGGGGGTTGTGATGGTTCATTTAAAGGAGAGAGCAGTCTGGGGACACAGAGGCACTCTGCATTTTTGATTGTCTTTTGGACGAGACACAAAGCAACCCCTGGGTATGACCGAAAAGAGCATTAAAACCATTAGTTCTGCCTCCTCCTCAGACTCCCAGGCAGGTAATGTTGCTTCTCTGTCCCCCCCACACCAATTTACATTGCAAATGGTGTTTGCAAATTCCTGCCTAAAACCCAGATACTAGGAAGGCTGGTCCATCCGCAGCCTTTCTGGGACCCTTCCAAAGAGCTGAAACGGCTCTGAGACGCCTGGTCAATGCAAGGGGGGGGGGGGGGGGGGCAAACTACCACTCCTGCAGCTTCAGGTCCCCGTGTCCCCATCTCCCTTCGGCCACAGGCACAGCAGCAGCTCTTCAAGCTGACAATGATTTGTGATGGCCCCGACAGCTCATCCTCCCCCACCTCAGACCCACGTCAGAGAAGTTTTCTGCCTTGAATCAAAAACCAAACCAGCGGAAAAACAAACCCCTTGGCTCCTCTGACCAGGGCAGTCTGAGGCATCCCTTAGAGGTTTCTTGCCTTGACCACACAAGCCTACAGTGAGACTTGGCCCTGCAGAGGTTTCCCCTGCACTGGGCAGCATTTCAGACTCCAGCTCTTCCTCGAAAAAGAAAATACGCCAGCTGACAGACTTAGGCAGCTCTGTTCAGCACACCCATCCCGAGCGGAGACCGACTCCATCGCATCCAGCGCAGGAGGTCCCGGCAGCCCGCGGCACTCTGGTGCGGCACTGCTGGCAGAGCGGCTCCCCGTCTGTGCCGAACCTGCTCCTGGGATAAAGAGAGGCTTTCAGCCTCCAGGGTTGCTAATTCACCTCCTCTGGCCAGTGCCATGCTCAGGAAACACACAATATCAATGCCTTTATTGTAGAGGCAGATCGCGAGGGCTGCAAAGGCTCGCCCCTAGATGTGGTCTTCTTCAAGCAGGACGGGGAACATTGGCAGACCTGCAAAAGAGGTCGTCCTCACAGCCACAGCCCGGGATGTAGCTGTTCCCTGTTCTGGACTAACACTGGCCTTCAGTCCCCTAATTGCAAACACGAAAAGCAAACAGCGCACGGAGGTATCCAGCCACAGGCTGACTTGTTACGTCCCTTCTGAGAGCCTGAGGGGCAGGGCTGCAAGGCAGATACCACCATGATGGGCAAAATACAAAGGACAGATAAGAAAAGGCTGGGATTTGTGAGATACGGTTTGTTCCCGACTGCCTATACTTCCTGTATCCTGTGGCACAGTGATTACTGTGCAGTAATTAGTTAATAATTACAAGCTGACCAACCCTCAGGAATATCAGTAGCAGAAGGAGCAACACATGCTTTAGGCTGAATGCAGATTTTCTTCACTGGTTCTCCCTTGCACTTAAATCACTGCTCCGATTTGAGGCAGGGAGAACAGATGTCAGAAAGGTTATTATGCCTACAGGAACACAGGAATGGTTCCTCGCCCTTCTGTAATCACTGTTTGTTCAAGGATGGCCAAGCATTTCACCAGTATCAACTGTACCTCAGCCCGGCTGTGAATTTGGCTATTATCCCCGCCACCGAGACGGGAAAAACAGAAGTGCAGAAATGGGATGGGACTCACCCAAGGTCAAATAGCAAGTCAACGGCACAGCCAGAAAAAGAGTCCAGGAGATCTGGCTCTGGATCCTACCTCCAAACCACTACTGCAGCACTGGTTTATTTGGTCTGTTGTTTATGGATCGCTGCTGCCCAGATCTACAGTAACAGGACTGGATCCCGAATTTCTGAAGCACACTCTCTACCAGGTCACTGGCGATGCTGGTACTGCAGAAATGAGTGAGTAGTTTCTAGTTCTCTGTGTTATCAGGGTGCCAGCAGAGGTGACACAAGCACACGTTACAGAAGAGAACCTACTAACAAAACTAGAGAGGATTTGTGACGCTCACAGCCTCAGCTGGTGGCAAAATTGCCATGTCTTGTGCTGCTGTGGGTCTACTGACTTCAGCAGAGCAATGCCGATTGACACCACTTGAGCATCTGGTGAAGTACGGCAGAAAGTAGAATTTAACCTACCAATATGGGCAGATGCAATAGGAAGATGCATTTTCTGGGTGAAAAGAGATCACTTCAGCTGCTGTCTTCAAACCAGATTTTTAAAGTCCAAAATAAGAAAAAAAAAACAAAGTGCTATTGAAGATCCCTGTAGGTCCCTGGCTGCACCTTTGGGTATCTATAGATCAGCAGCAACTGCTCCAGCACAGGCTCACCGCATAAGCTGCCAGTCTAAGAGGCTTTCCACCAAGTAATTCAAGTCATGCTAGAAGGCATAAAACCAAGCTCCAGGTGATGTTCCACACTGGAATACAGAAAAACCCCAACACCGATGAATTTATATGCATGTGCATGTTCACAAGCGCAGAGTTAAGGCTCCCGTTCATAAACCTTGTCAGATTTAGCAACTAAAAAAAGATATGGCTTCAAGAGTGGGCAGTGCTGGGGAGAAGCGGGTGTGAGTGAGAAGTGACGGGGGGGAGTTGCAGCTAAATCTAACTGGGATCATGAATCACAACCCCTGAGTAACCAGCATATTAACACTTATCAAGTAACTAATAGACTGAGTAAAAATAAACTATTTAAATCAAAATAGAGAAATAGCAGAAATAAACGGAACGTTTGGAATGCTTCTGCTTCCCAAAAAAGGCACATTTTGATTTCTTCAGAGGTTTCAGTATTTATGGTCAGCTTCAACAGTCTCTCCTTTTTAATTTAGCAATTCAATTAAAAGCCACCAAAACAACAGCAGCACCCCATGGAACTGGTCAAATCCAGCCTCCCGCCCCATGCCAAAGCCCCCGGCTGGGGAAATTTGGGTTGTTCTAAAGGAAACAGCTGAGCATTTCAGAGGTTGGGGAAGAAAGAGAAGGAGGGGAAGAGGGTTTATGTAGAAGTCTTCAGTAATAAAAACATTACTGCATGGCAGGTCATGAGCAAAAGCTGAAAGGGTGCCCAAAAGACAAATAAAATTCATCTCACCCCAGACCACAGCGAGAGACGGGCTGTTAGCTACAGACCAGCATAAAACAGCACATGTCGGAGACAGTATTAGACCTCAGGTTTGAGATCCAGCGCCATCACTGATGGGACCTTGCTAACACCAGGAATGTGCTCCTTGCCTCAGTTTCCCACCTGATAAATGAAGAAGATACTACCAGCTCAAGGGTGGCGCGAGGGTGAATTGTTTGGGTGTAATTAACAAAATTTAAAAGTCACAAGATAATTGGATTGAATGCACCATTAATTGGCAATGAAGTGTCTTCATTAGCAGCGCCCTTCCTTCCAGGCACACACAGAAGCTGCGCGCTTTCCCTTCCAAGGCAAGGGCAGTAAACCCAACACCACCCCATCCTATTTTCTTCCTCCTCTACGCATCGCAAGCAGTAACAGCTCTGGTGATACCGTGTGCTCCTGCAACGCTGGCAGAGGTGACTGCTACCAGGCACTGACAGCTCTGTATCAGAAATTCGCTACTCAAATAATTTATTATTTTTGTCATGGTAGTGCCTGCTGGCCCCAGAGATTGAGGACTCACGGTGCAAAAGGCAGCGATGAGAAATCCTGCTTCAAAATGCCCCTGATTTAAATCCACAAAGGAAGAAAAAAGGGAAGCAGAATACAGGGCCAGGCTCACAGCAGGTCAGCGTCAGACCCAGGCTGGCTGTGCACAGCCTGAGATGCTCTGAAATGTCTCCACCTGAGCTGCTCGGGGAGACCTGGCTCCCAAAAAGCAATAAGCATCCATCTTTGAAAGCAGCAGGTCAAACATCCCTCTGTTGCACAGCGTGAACACATTCAGAGTTATTTATCCTCCCGGCACCCTGGTGCGGCAGGGACGGTACCTGATGTAAGGTACCTGATGTAAGACGGGAGCACAGAAAAGCCACAAACAAAACCAGAAGAGCTGGTGCTGGCATCTGAATCCAACCCTCTGAAGCAAGTGCCCCAAAGCCTGGAGCATCCTTCCGCTTCACCAGCTGTATTCCTGCAGGTCCTGCCTACACTTGAAACTGTGGTGCATTATGCATTCAGCACACGAGTGAGAATTTTAACAAGAGCCCAGCTGCTGCTCAGGTGTGAAAAGAAATGGTCAGATTTTCAGCAGAGATCAGCCCAGTGGGCAGGCATGCTGTGCTGAAGATACGTGGACATTTCCCAGCGGGAATGCAGCATGCCTAGCCTGCCTGCAAAAATCTAGCCTTAATTGTGGTGGCTTGGAGCTCATCCCTAAAACAGCGAGGAAACCCAGAAGGCAAGAGAATACAGATCTCAAGTTGTGATTGGAGATACAGCAAGAATAAGCCGCACATAAGGAGGGAGGCAAAGAAAGAACAGGAGAGATGAGAGATTGCAGCAGTGTCAGAAGCACGGATGAACCCCAGCCATCTCCGAAGGTTTGCTAGCTCTGCTCTGTGGCTTGAAAATAATTTCACACCAGCTTCTTTTCCAGCCGGGCTGCCTAGACAAAGATATGAGCTAAGATTGTGAGCGACTGAGCAAACAAGCAGCGGATGAGCAACATTGGCTGCAGGCAAAACACTACCTGAAAAGAAACCTTGATTAGAAATGTAAAGAGAGCGCAAAAGATGCTCCCTCTGATTACAGATCGACTCTGCAAAGTTAATTGTTCACCAGATTGTAATCTGGGTTTTTGCATCTACATTAATCAACAGGTTGCTTTCTGCTATCAGTTTTCCCTTTACAAACAGCAGAAGCAAGTAAATTTAGAGGAAAGCAAACCCAGCAGGTCAAACCTCTGCACGGACAGTTTGCTGAAAGCAGTCGAAGGGCCTTTTTTAAATAGAGACCTTTAATTGTTTCTCTACCTGTAAAGATGTAAACGGAGACCATGTCATCAACCAGAGCTGACCTTTCAGGGTTTCGGTACACTAACTACGCAGAGCGGAACTCACTCCAGGCTGGGTTGGGATCTTTTCTGAACTCTGTAGCTGGCCCCAAAGTCAAGACCCCCTGTCCTGTTGCCTGGAGAAGCTGCTTTAAGTTTGCCTCAATTTCCCTGAGCATGGAAGGAGAATTTGGGAGGCTCTTACGGAGTATAAACCCTCCTGGAAACTCTTACTATTATTTGGACATGACTCCAAACATGTGTCCCAGATTTTCTGGAGATTCTCAGACCTCCTGGCCCAAACCTCAGGTCTGTATGGAAGCCAGAGGAATGTCTCAGGGTTTACAAGGATTGACCAAACATTCATTTCTCTCCAGAAGGCCACACCAAGGGGATGGTCTCAGTGGAAACTGCAACGTGGATATTTTAATGCATACACAACATACGGAAAGTACATATACAGGTTTCTGTCTCACCAAGTGGCAGGGTGCAGCACAAAGGACAGAGGGAACGGAGGGATCCTCGTGGACTTGGGAGATCAAAATTCAATTCCCTGTGCTACCACAGGCTCCCTGTAGCACCTTGAGCAAGCCATTTTGTCTCTCCACTTTCCCATATGCAAAATGAAGCTGCCTTCATCTGTCTTGTCTACTTACAGTGCCGGCAACAGAAGGCAAAAACTGTCTCCTCCTGCGTCCGTGCTCTTGGCACAGCAGGGCTGGACCCCAGCCCATGCCTACCCGGGATAAACAGGACAGCGACAATGGCGATAAGCGCATACGAAAGGCAGCAGCTAAAGATTTAAAGCAGCTAGTGTGGAAGCCAGTAAAAAGCAGCCGGGCACATCAGCTCCATTTCAGTCACCTGTAACGTACGAATATGTGACACCATCGCTTCGCTCTTTGTCACTCGCTTGCCAGCGAAGCCCGGCTGAAGGGTCCATTCAAGGGACCACAAAGAGAGCTTGTTTAGTGAAAGGGGCCTGCACAGCATCCAGACAAGTATTTTAGTGCTTCCACGCCTATCTCTGCCAGCATCCCAAAGCTCTATAGATCTCAGGGAGCAAACCTCCGAGAACAAAGCAAGGTCAAGTGTTAACAGATGGAGGAACTCAGACGTGGGGATACGGTGATGCGTCCAAGGTCAGACAGAATCCGTGGCAAGGCCAGGGACAGGGTCAGATCTCCAGAGTCCTGCTCTTCAGTTACAAAATTTCCTCTCTTTTCCAAGCAGGGTAAGAGAGGAGGAACTCCCAGCCGTTGCTGGGGAGGTTGTTCCACTACTCATTTATTAATTGCCCTCATTTGGACATGGTACCAATACTTTCCCGCATAAGTAAGTCTGGGCTCTTGGCAACAAATCTGTGAAATCTGCAAAACCTCCCATCAGAAGTGGTCTCGCCTGGATAATGGGCACCAAAACTTGCACAGAAGTCTTCTGGCATGACAAAGAGAGTCTAAAAATCAGCAAACTGTGTGCTGGATGCCTCACACATACACACACACAGATAAAGTTTCACGGATGGGGTGCCAGCGGGTGAACAAGGTGCCCTCCTTCTATTCCTGCCTCCGTTCCTTCTTTGCATCAGGCTCTTGGACATGTTACGTCCCATCGATGTACTTGTATCTGCTCCAGGGAGGAAAGGATGCTCTAGACTACAAATGCACTTTGAGATCTCAGCGTGCCACCACTGATGTGTTCCCACTGACACTAACTGACCGATTTTCTAATGGCCTGGTGTTTGCATCAAGGGAATTTTTTCAGGATCATGGGAACTGGTTTTCATGACCTCTCCACAGACGGGCTGACCCAGATGTCCTGTCAATGCCTCGTGAGGCTGGAAAACAAGACTCTGCTTGCATTTACCACATTTCAGCTCTGTCTGTCAGCACATGTTGCAGATCCACACGCTGCCCCATTACCACTGAGGAGGAAATTAGTCCTATTTCTCTGCAGGAAGAGGTCCGGTCCGAAGACACTCACCCTTTCACAAATCTCATCTGGAGGCACTAACTTTCTGCCTGCCGCTTGTTCAAAGCGCTTCCCCCTTCGCACCATTCATTTGGTTGATGCAGAGCACAAAAAACCCAACGCCAGCAGCCCCAGGCCTGACCCTGATGCTTTCTTCTTTTCAGACCTAATGCCACCATTGTGCCCACTAGCCAGCGTGCTCATTCCGGTCTGTTTTCATGGAGAGAAGAGCAAGTTTATTAAAGCCTGACTCTACAGGAGCTAGAGCTGGCATGGCAGGGAGAGCTGCTCTCAACGGGTGGTCTTGTCTGGGGAGAAGCGTTCTGGGGGCAAGTTCTCCGCACCCCTGGGAACTCGTCAGAGCAACAGGCGCGTTGGAGAGATGTAGCTGATACTGACAGCCACAAAAAAAAAAAAAATGCAGCATGAGGAGAATGCCATGCTGCCGGCCAGCCAGCAGCAGGACCCCAACCCGAGCAGGGGAACCCACCAGACAGACCCTGGGTGTCAGCCCCCCTGGAAACTTTGACGCCGGAGAGTGGAGGGTTCCCTCCAGGTCCTTCCCTGAGGGACCCGTGCCAGGGGTGCCTACCAAACGGAGAAGTCGATAGCGAGCGAAGCGTTGACCGGGGCTCCCCAAAAACCCCGTCTAGGACCAAAACACGCTCAGGCATCTCCTCCACCGGGGAAGAGCCAGGTAGAAAATTGCTGCCGCTCTTGCTACAGACCTCAACCCTCCCGCAACTTCAGCCATCCCCTCCCCTACAGCACTTTCTGCCCGAACAGTCCCAAAGGCAGCGACGGTCCCGACCGGGGCTGCGGCAGGGGACCCCGGGGGGGGACCCCCCGGGTCCGGGGGGGGTTGTGTGGGACGGACCCCCAGCCCTCCGCCGTGTTTACCCCGGCACTCACCGGCCGCCGAGCAGGTCTCGCCTCCGTCCTTCCTCCTTCCTGCTGCCGCCGGGTCCCGGGGAAGAGCAGGGGCGGCGCTCCGGGCGCCGCGGGGCCGGGCTGGCAGCGGGGGGCCGGGGGGCCGGTAACGGAGCAAAAAGCCGGTGCCGGTAGCGGAGAGGGTGTGGAGCGATGGAGCGGTGCCGGTGGAGCCAAAGCGGTGGCGGAACCGGAGCAAAAGCCGTCCCGGTTGCCGGTAGGGCTTGGAGCGGTGCCCGGTACCGGAGACGGTGCTTGGGGCGAGAGCCGGCGCGGTGCCGGCGCTTCGCTCGGTGCCGGCGCTGGCTCCTCCCCGCCGCAACCCCGGGATAAGGAACCCGTTCGGTCCCGTTGTGTCCCCCCCCCGGGGCCGCCCCGGGAGACCCGGCCCCGCTCAGGCTGCCCGGCGGGGAACCGAGCTGCTCTGCGGGCTGGGGAGCGGCGCACAACCCCCCCAGCCCTTCTCCATCCACCGCCCCCTTCCCCGATCCCAGCCTCAGCACACGAGTCAGGGGAGTTCCCTCCTGTAGCTCTTCCTACTCGTCCTTGAGGCTCTTGGCAGATGAGGATGAGTGAGGGCAGCCCGGGAAAGCGGGGAGCCGGCAGGGAAACATCCCTTGGGCAGCCTTGGAAATCACAGCTTCTGTCACTCCGGTTGGGGGTTTGTCTTTAGCAGCAGCTTCACCGTCCGTTCCAGCTATTTATTGTCTTATATGTAGCCAAACATTCTCGCTTTGCCAAAAATAGACCGGCCGTGGAAATAAATCAGGCTCACTGGAGGTGCCAACATTGTCTGCCTGAAACTAATTAATTTCTTATAGCCCCAGCTCTACGAATCCTCGCCTTCCCTCTACAGACCATCCTGTCTGTCAGGAGAGTTTTTGTAATTAGTGGGCATTATGCCTAAATCTGGGGGATGTGCGGGAGGTTTAACGTGGCGGGGAAAGGCGGAGGGATGCCAGCAGGACACCTGGGCAGGGAAGGAACAAAAGCCGTCCGCACAGAGCATGGAGATTGGGAACCCAGAGGACGCTGGTGAGGAGGAGGAAAAGGGGCACAAGCTCTCTGGGGGGAAATCCTATCCCAGGAAAGCATATAGGATCTTCTCCTTTCCAGACATCTGAGATTCCACAAGGGAGACTGTCCGGAGGACACAAATTTGGGCTTCCTTAGTTCTGCTGCTGACAGAACTCCTTTTTCCGTTTCCTTTTTGTACGTGGGAGTCTCGGGGGACTTGCTGACTCTCATTTCTTATATTAGAACCATCAAGCTTGCTGGGAGACACTTTGAGGAACAGGGAAGTGCTTCACAGATGGCATTGCAGAAGCATAAAAGCCGAGCCCCCATGGAGGAAAGGGATGTTTTACCAGGATCCATTTTGTTTGTTCGCTTTAGCCTGTCCCATGGCAACACCCAGCCAAGACCTGAAGCCCTGAGTAATGCTTGTCTGCTCTGTGAGGGGGGTAAAACATTCGACACCAGCTCTTCGGTCAACTCGCTTAGTGAGCACGTGAGCTAAGACTGGTCTGAGCACCCAGGGCTGAACAAGCGGGCTCTGAACTGGAACTGCCCCCCCAGAAGCAGCCGTGGAGTTCAAGCTTGCGGCGTGATGACTTTGCAGCAGGGGTAGGACCCGATCCTCTGGGACACAGGGCGAGCAGCTTGTTTCTCGCTGCCCTGAGCAGCCTGTTTCTCACCTGCATCATGGGGATTTGCATCCTTTACTCTGCAGGGCTCAGGGAGGAGCAGGAGAAGACCCAGAGGCACGATGTGCAGGCTGGCCCTTGGCTCCGCTCGCGTGAACAACTGCCCTCCCCTAACCCCTGGTCAATGAGTACCTGGTCATGTGGGCTGCAAAGTCAGCGGCAGCTCCGGGTGACGATAGCCATCACGCTCCCTTTATGCCACTGGCTGCAGAAGCTGGCACGTTTTCCGCAGCCCAGCGGTCCAGCCAGGCTCTGGCATGCCTCTGACTTCCATACCCACCCACCTCCTCTGTTTAAAGGAGAGATGTCTCCGGGGTCGGGGGGAGATGTCTCAAACACTTACGTGCCATTCCCAGCACAGGGCAGCCCTCAGCATAACAACTGCTGCCACACGCTCCATACCATGGCTATGAGACCACCTGGCACTGTAAGTCCATTTTAAAACAGAAAACAAAGGAGATCCCCAGCAAAAGCTGTGGTTAATTAAGGAGAGGAAACCCCCAAACTGGAGATGGACAAAGAAACCAGCTCTAAGAGAAGCGATGTGCAAGGGGCAAGAACGTGACAAGCAATTAGTGGACAGAGACATGAGCTCAGTGGCTGTGTCACGCAAGCCGCTTATTGGTGTGTGACGTTCCTCATAAACATAAATTACAATAATCAATATGCCAAGGAAGGGATAGCCGTAAGCCTGACATGATGGCTTTGGGAGGAGAACGTGGAGAGGGAAAGCACCCAGCTGCTGCAGCCAGCAGGGATTCCTAGACATGCGTGTGCAAAAACTGGATGGGAGAGGAGCTGCATTACGGTGTGATGGATGTTCACCAGCATGTGGGACAAGAACACAGTACATCTCCCTGGCAGACTGACGTGGTGCTAACGAGACTCTACACTGTGTAGTGGGGCTGGGTCCGTTCCACCAATAATAGCCCAAAGCAAACTGTCCCTTAATGTGTGCTCTGTGAAGGGCAACATGGGCTGAGGTTGCTGGTGTTGAACTTGGCGTCCACCAGCGGATGCCTCTGCAATACCGAGCAGTGCATTTGCAAGGCAGTGCCTGCAGGGCGTCTTTCAAACATGCCAACTTAATGGCTGAGCAAAAGGCGGGCATGCTTGATTTGTATGATTTTTTTCTAAAATTACTTTGGGTTCTGGGGTTGTTTTTCCCTTTTGTATTGTCACAATGAAATCGCATAGCCTTGTGGAGTTCCAGGGGAAATCAGGTGTGAAAATGGGCTCATTTTAGTTCAGAGTATTTCATACAAAAATGGGTCTGGCTGGGAAACTACAAGAGTTTGTGTAAGTCCATGGCTGTGATCACCTCAGCTCATGCCAGGGGAGATTTTGCTCAGCAAATCCTTCTCCTCCTCTTCCAGTTATGCAATTCCTAGCGTGTCCCTTGCCTGGCGCAGCCAGGGCAGTGCTGGGTTGTGGCCCACAGTTGCTCTCCCTTTTGATATAAATTGCATCTTTTGAAGGTACACAGGCTGTGCTTCCTCACCCCAGGCCACTCTGCTGTCACCTCCCTTCAAACAGCCCCTCAGCCCAGCCGTGCCGTTGGCTGGAGGGAGGAAAGAAGGGGCTGTTTGAAGGAGAGAAGGCTGCAGCAAGCAGAGAGTCAGGCCTGACAGAGACTCGCGTGCTCGTGTCTTTCTCCATCCAAAGGGGCACGGCTGCCTGGGTGCTGTAACCGAGCAGTGCTGTGATGTTTATAACCCGGGATGATGGCTCTGAGCTGTTCATGCCGGTGGCACAGCCCTAGGACCTCCTCCAGGTAGAAGCGATCCTGTTTCTGCTGTACGCCAGGAGATCACTCACCCTCTTCATCCCTCCTGAAAAGCCACCCCCAGAAACACAGCAGCCAGAGCTGCTGAGCTGGGCTCCTTTCTAAGCCAGGGGAAAATGGTACCTCTGTTTCACAGGCTGCAAGCGGCACGCAGGCTGGAGTGGTTTTCAGGAGCAGCGGGGAAGGCAGCAGCATCCTGAGCAGCATTTTAATCACAGCCCCGAGGGGTTTGCTAGGGCTGCTCCTCTCCAGAACCTTCCTTGTCAGCAAACACCACTGCAGAGATGTGAGAGAGGGACCGCGGGACGCCGAGGGGTCAGCACAGCCTCGGGGCCATGGGGAGAGCAGTCCGAGCCCCACGACCGACGCAAGGGCAAATGCAGGGTGCGAGACTCCACCGTGTACCCCTCGTCCCTGTGCAAACCTGTCCGAGGACGGGGCTACGGGAGCACTGCATGGACTGACGCGGAGCTAGAGCCCAGGCAGTGCCTGTCTTGTAAAACTGCGCCCTGCTCCAGGCATGCTCCCTGCATGGCTCCTGGCCAGACCCATTAAATCCTCCCGTTTCTCCCTCACATGGTGAGGCCCCGGCAGGGACACGCCATCCAGAACCAGGCGCCAGCTTTGGGAGAGAGGAGGGAGAGTGCCCAGGGCAGCTCAAGGGGGGACACAGCCAGAGGGCTGGCGGTCCTGCCTTAGGCAGAGACCAAGGCAGTCCAGGCTGTTCAGCCTCGAGGGCAAAAAGCTGCGCAGAGGCGATAGCAGTCTCCAAATGCATAAAAGTGGAAGGGAGCAGCCTGTCCTCTGTTACAGCCCTGCCAAGCATCCTTTGGTGTAAGAACACATCGTTTTTGCTGTAAGCTGCTAGCCCCCATTTAATACCCTTCCCCAGACTGGGGGGCAGCCCTGCCCGCTGTCCCACCGCATGTGCCCTGCGCAGCACCCTGCGGAGAGACAGGAGCTCACCCACGGGGTCTCCAGGCTGGAGGGGCTGGAGTCAAAGCCTAAGCGGGAGACATTTGGATGTGCTTGGCAGGGAACTAACTGGAACGAAGATGTCAAAACGCACGGAGCGATGTCGCACCAGGCCCAGTAAGAGCCAGTTAAGAAAGATACGGCCTCCGAACAGTGCTCTACCCAGTAGACAGGCATTACTGTCTCCCTAGAGAGAGGTCTGGAGCTCCAATCTGCAACCCAGCGCTCTCACATAAGAGTCCTGGCAATCCCAGTAAATACAGGAAGTATATTAAACCTGACAGCTTAGACTGGAGCATTAGAGAAACAGCAGCAACATGAATGTGCTTGACTTCTCGAGGAAAGGCAGGTCAGCTCCAGGGGGATTTCACCTGTTTTCTTTCTGCAGCTCCTCCGGCCTCATTCCCCTGCCGCACAGAGCAGTGTCTGAGATGCAGATCCCTCCAGATCCCCAGCAGCTCACAGGCACGTTTTCTCCACTACTAAACTCACATGGACATGCATGTGTGCTGCTCCAAGGCAAGCGGCTGTGTGTAGGTCTGCAGGGAATATTTTACAGTCACTGCATCCAGGCAGCAGTTCCCTTCCCCACTGCCCTGACATTCAATAGTAACGCAGGCACCGAGTCATGGAAAGAAAATGTGTTCAATGCCTCCCCTGCCCGTGGACCGTTATCCCTTGTGCACACGCAGGCATGTGGAAATCATTGCCCGGAGACCAGCGCTGCATTTCAGCAACAGAGTGCTTTAGTTTAAAGGCTGGCTGCTAAGTCAAGGAAAACTGGCAAATGGGCCCCATGCTTAACTGCCCAGCCTGGCGTGTCAGGAGCCGCTCATATCGAGTGCTGGAGAGGGCAAACGCACCCACTGCTGTCACTGGGAGGGCGGCTGCTGCTGCATCACAAGGCTCAGCGTGTGCCTGTGCACAGTGCTAACACGGGGTGCAACGGCTGTAGATCTCCCTTATTTAACAGCAACACCCCCCCAGGTTACATCTCTGGTGGGCATCTGACTCTGAAAATGTAAATGGGCAAGGCGAAAGGAATATCGTTATTCCCATTTTACAGGCAGGTAAACTGAGGAGCGAGAGAAATGGAGACAAGTTCAGATATCCTTGTTAACGCAGCCTAGTGCTTGTTCCCAGAGCTGAGGGATTTCCTCAAGGTCCCACTGCAAATCTCCAGCAACATTCATAACTGAGCCCAGATGAACTGCAGTCTACTCTTGCCCACACAAGAACTGACTCCCTGTGAACACCAAGCACCCTGAAACTAAACGCAGTGTAAATCACTGGATAGGTCAACATGCTGCATGCAAAATAAAGTCACCATCCACAAAGTACAGTTGGCCAAAGCTCGGCTGACCATGGCAGCTGTCAGGCCAATTATAAACCAGTGAATCCAGCAGCAGTTCCTCTTAATTTTGCCCATGGAACATCACCATAACAACAGATCCACAAATCCACACCAGAGATTCATGCACTTAGCAACCAGGAGCTGCCAAATTATAAAAAAAAGTAAAAATTATGCACAAAGTATTTCCTCCATGATCCTACTGTATGCGTGCAAAACTCCAGCAGCACAATGGGCAAAGCCAGAAAAATGCACAGAGTCTGATGGATACCAAAACTTCTCCCCCAACAAGTAGCTCTGGAGCAAAAGCATCCATTGCCCTGCCAGTGGTGTCACTGGAAGATGAGTTTGGCCTTTGCTTTTGGCATTTCACTTAGGGCTGTGTGCACCCTCCTCCCTGTTACACAGCAGAGAGAGGAAGCCTCAATGCAGAAGAAAGGCTGGCATGCAGAACTAGGGCTGACACCTCCTAAGAACACTGAGCTTCACCCAGCCATGGGACCTGGAGAAACTGAGCAAGACTGCTCTGCTTGAAGGTTTCCAGGTGGGTTTAGCAGTTGCTTCACAGGGCTTAAAGCATCTCAGCTCTGCAGAGAGGAGCCCAGGCACCAGCGCTGCAGTTCAAAAGTGACTGAATGCCATCCCCAAAGGAGTTTGCTCCTGTGGGTGGACCTTGTCCCTCATCACCCTGTGTGAAGCATGTGCAGGGAGGAGATAGGTTATTTTTTCAGAGAACAATCCATCTCTCTCCCACTGACTCATTGACAAGCTTCCCCTTTCCAAGGCAGTTCACGGGGTGAGCTGTAGGCTGAACAGTCAGTCCTCTCTGCTGGAAAGAGGTGAGTAAGCGCACCAAGGGCTTAAATCTTTGCTTCCTCTTGGGAGCAAGGAGCACCGGGGCTAAAGTACTGCAGGGGAATATGCTCGGGCAAACCTCACAGACCAGATGCTTCTCTTTGCCAGCGTACACCAGAAACACCAGCAAAGTGTCCGGTGCTTTCCTGCTGACAGAAAGTGGGAGTCCCTACTTGGACTGAGACTAGCCACGCAAGAAATACCCAGTGATTAAGAACAGGGCATCGGACGGGGTTTTCCAGCCCAAACCAGTAAGACCCCTATTAGCAGGATGCAATCCTTTGGCCTAGGCAGTGCAGGAGGTCTGGCTGGAGAATAATAAGGACTCTTCTATCCACAGGGATGGAGGGATGGATGGATGGAAAGGGAGGAGCCACGGCAGCAGGCTGGCACTATTCAGCAAGAACAGCTTGGGTGGCACCAGAAAGGGACTCCCTCACTGCTGACTATGACAGCCTCAGGATGCGAAGCCAGGATTTGCTGCTTGCCTCACAGTCTGTTAGCTATTTTCAGCCCAAATGAGGAATCCAACCCAGCTTTGGCTTCCGAAAACATTGATGCAGGCAGAAACTTCAGCGGGCGTTGGAGAGATGAGAAATGTGAGAACATTTCGAAAAAAGAGAGCCAAGAAAGGGCTTGAACTGCAGTGCTGGACACATGCATGGTGGAGCACAGAGCAAAGCATCCCTGAGAGGGCAGGAATGGTAGGGATATGCCCAAGAAAGATGCTTGGCTTAGCTGGGAGTGGAGTGGGCGCAGTCCTGCCTTCACGCATACGCTGGCGCTTGTGCCAGCCGAGCTCAGGGCATCTGAGAGCCGCTCTGGCCCACCCGGGTCTATCAAGGCTGCTGGAGCTGATGTTCACCCCACACTGCCTGCTAACCAGTCTGACATCCCCTACCTCTGCCGTTATAATTAGGGAATTGGAGCAGATGGCAGCAGAGTTAGCTGAAAAGAGGAAAATCTCATACACAGCTGCCACTTGCTGTGAGCAAGTCCTTCCCTCTTAGGCAAGTCAGGAGGATGACAGCTCCTGTGATCAGAGCGGGAGCTGCTGGGGCAGGGTGCTGCAGCAACAACATCCCCAAAGGGCTCCCATCTGGGGGCTGGGGGCTGCTGGGAGGGCAGCTACGAATACCGGAGGAACGAGGTGTGAACCACAGCGTGGTCAGTGACGAGGCACTGATGGGACCCCAGGACCCCCAGGGTCCCTCTTCCTTGGTGCCCCTGAGGGGCTGTGTGAGCTCCTGCACGTCTGTGCACCGCAGTGTCAGCTCCTGTCTCCATCCCCGCAGGCTTTATGGAAACCCGCACTTGAATCCAGCACTGCTCCAGTCTTCTGCCTCCGCAATAAACATTTGCACGCTGCTCTGTGCTGCTTCTCCCTTGGGCGAAAACAAAACTGGCTGGCGCAGGCAGGGCAGACAAGGACCTTGCCCCCACCTTCCCAGCTAGCAAACACACGTGCATCGGCAGCAAAGGTTATGACGGGCAGAGAGAGATTCCTGGAGGTGAGACTCGGTGGCAAAGCCTCGCAGGACAGCCTGCACCCCAGGGAAAAACCTAGGTATCCCAGGGATAGCATACAGCAGTGCAGGCACAGCACAGGTCCTGCTCCAGGCTGTGCAGAGGAGGGGAGATGGGCTGCCTTCCCCCACCGGGGAAGGGCTTTCAGGGTGCGGCCCAGAACTTGCTTTAACTGGTGTTGAGGCATCTGCCCAGGAGAAAACCACCAGTGGGCCGGTGGCAGGCAGCTCCCTGCAAGGCAGTCTCTAGGGAGAATCTACAACACAAGCTTCTTCCTAGCTGAATGCACCTATTATTTCATTAGTGCTGTAATTCCCCAGCCAATAAGTGCTCTAATGGCATGTTGAGTCTCCTCTTCTGCTCACATGCTGCACACCTGCTATAAACACAGCCTGAAATCATCTCCCCTGACAGGCGGCAGAGAAACTTTCCCTCTGACTTCTTCTGGCTGGAAGAGGCTCAAGATTCATTCTGACAGATGCTGAGTGCTCTGTGGACGGGGTGGCTGCTGCCCACCACGCTCCACGGGTCTCAGCCTGATCCTGCCCTCGGTTGGTCTAGTTTTCTGCGCGCTGAGTCTCCACACCATAGTGAAATCCCTGGTGTCTGCACAGCACGCCTGGGAGCCAGGGCTCCTCGCCTCAGCATCCCATCCAGAGCATCACCAAAGGGCTCCCAGGACTGTTGATGCTCTGCTTATAGCTGTAGGGAAACACTGTCTTTGCAGTCATTTCTAGCTCTGGGGTAAAGCATGAGGTCGTTCCGTTGTGTACCATCCCTGTGTACCAAATAACTTGACCAGAAGCCTTTCCAAATCGCAAAGCTCAGAAAAAGGACTCTGGAGGCTCATCCAGTCATGGTGCTTCATACAACTGAGATGCTCCAAACCAGAGCAGGATGCCCTAGGACTGGAGGCTGCACTTGGTCATTTAAAGCCTTGCAATACAGGCAGAGACCACGTCTCTCCAGGCTCCAGCAGCATCCAAGAGGCCTCGCAGCAGGACTTCAAAGGGCCCCACATCTCCTCTGCCAGATGGAGCGGGCTGGAAGCGGTGGATGGGATGGTACATGCGTGACCCTGTAAGGGTGCACTGTCAGCACAACCCTTAGGAGATGTCAGAAATCAGAGCAACCCCAATGCTGTGCTTTGCTCTCTGCTCCCCTGTGCTTTGCCTTGGCAAGATCCAGCACTGACCCATCATCTGCCAGCACAGGCATTCCTGTAGGCCAGCCACTGATGCCACTACTTTTGGCCAAGTAAGGCACTTCTGGGGAAAAAAAAAGCAAAATACAGGTTTAAGGCAGGACTGTGCTGGATAAATCTGCTCTCTTGATGTCTCACAGATTAAATCAATTAGCACCACAGAAGAGGTCTGCATTTGCAGATGCTGAGGCTGATTCTCCTTGTGCTCATGCTGATTCAAGTCAGGATTAAATAAAGTCCATAAAACTACTTAGATGTAGAACTGAGAATGAGAGGAAAATACCAGTTCTGTTACCCAGCATACAGCCTTCACTCTCTTGGTTTATGCTACTCAAAAGCCCCTTGGGTATAACCAACTTATTTTTAGCTGTTTACTTATTAAACAAACACAAGGGAAGGCTAAATGTCAAGGCATTTTTGCATACCGAGCTGGACTCTGCACATTTATTCTGTCACATACAGGGATGCTGGACCAAACTGCTTCTCTGCTCTGGAGCTGGGGGTGGAGCAGAGCTGGCCAAGGAATGAGGGTCCTGCCTAGAAGCTGGTGCTGCTTGTAATCCCCCCCCCAAATATCTGGAAGCTGAGGACCTTCTGACTGGGATCGTCTGTCAAAGGAGTGCAGTATCCATTTGTCTGTCTGTATATACGACCTCCTCCCTGGTTTTTACCGTATTTAACCCCTCCACACCCACAGCTAACAAGGCAACGTCCAACTCCAGTGTCACAAGTGGAGAAGGGGTGAAGGGACCTGCCCGAGGTTGATGGGATCGTGTGGCAGAGTGGAGCATTGAACTGTGGAGCCCTCCACAGCAGAGGTGAATCTCAGTGCCATTTCACTGCTGCTAAGCCCTTTTTTCCTCTCCGTGCCTCACTTATAAAATATTTCAGGGAAATGTGTGCTTTCAGCACAGGCACTGAGCTTTTGCAGGAGAGTGAAGAATCATTGCATAGGCTGATAGCTATAAGGAATGATATTTACGGGGGCTCTCTCTCCAACCTGCTTTGTGCCGGACCCTGGCTGGCAGCGGCCGAGCTCTCTCGGCTGGGAGAACACCAGCCAGCATCTCCCATGAGCCGAGACAACCTCCCGGCAAGCTGGTGCCTGGCATTCAGCAACGTGCCAGTAATTCCTGCCGGGCCAGGAGGGCTGAGCGGGACAAAGCAGATGTCTGCTCCCCGGCCTCGATAAGGCACAGCTGATCGGCCGTGACTCAGCACCCCGAGCCCCTGTCAAGCACCATGAACAAGGGCTGAGCGCGACGCCGTGCCAAGTGGCAAACCCTGCTCCTGGCTGTGCTACCTGGCCACCAGGAAAGCACTGGTCCTCCCAAGCAGGCAGAGGCAGGTCCTGCCAGGCTTGCAGCCCTGGGGTTACTGGTCGGACTTGCTGGTTCTGAGCAGCAGGACCTGGTGCGTGGGGAGGCAGATAGATGGGCATCTGGATATCTGTGTTGGTCCTCCTCTGAAAGAGTGGGCTGCACAGAGCTGCCACAAATCCAGGTGCCCAGGAGTTCTGTTCAGAGGAGAAAAAAGAAGAACCCGGTCATCTCTCCAGGATGTCTGGGCTCAGCATCTGGGGTCCAGCAGTGACACACAGATGGCTACCGGGCAGGCCATCTGCATGGAGCAAGCACGGGCGGTCCAGAGCATGATGCATGGCCCTGTGCAGTGTCTGCTCCTGCATTTCTGCCTCTGAGGTGCAGAAGACAAGACATTTTCCCCTGGGTAGTGGGCAGGTAACACCATGGATCATTGCAGGAGCCTTTTCCTGGAGAAGGGGCTTTTGCCCTTGTGACCTGTGCCCTTACTTGATCCCTTCTCAGCTCTTTTCTCCACGACACAGCCACCCCTCAGCTCCTCGGCTGTCCTGTCCCCCCCCCGCTCAGGCCAGAGGCAGGTTGCCCCCGACTCTCCGAGGTCACCGCAGGAGTTTTTGGAAAATGCTTCCACCTCGTGGCCCTCTGGAGAAATGACTGGCTGGGAAATGCCAGGCTGCACCCATGCAACCCAGCTGAGACAGAGAGAAATGAGGCCATGGCACCCTTTCTGCTTGCTCTATTGCCTCCACCCAGGCTGAACCGGGGTACCCAGTACCTCTGCCCAGCCCTGGCATTGCCTGGGTGCTGGCGGCAGCGCAGAGCACCCTCTCAGCCATGCACACGCCAGGCAGGGAGCTGGCAGCAGAGCCTGGGCGCAGGGACCCGCACTGGTGTATCCCATAGGATAAGCACAGATTTTTCCAGGGCTGCTGCAGGGCTGAAGAGGAGTTAAAGCAGCCCATGGTCTGTTAAAACACTGACCTCCCAGCCCATGTGTGCACACATGCAGGCACACATGTGCTTGCAAAAGCTCAACCTGGGGAGCCGGAGCTGCTGAACCCGTTCTGCTGGGGGACAGCATCGCCGCTCCTGGTTCCCCTCCAAAATCTGCCTGCGCGGGCAGGTGGGGTGGGGAAGGACGTGATGGTAAGCGCTGGGACCTTGTGACATTCGGGGCTTCACCGTGCGATCTTCCCTGGCTGGTGGGAAACGCTGCAGCGAGGGGGGATCACGCCCCTGTGTGGGTCCCCATCCCGCTTCTGCCACCAACGCCATCTGAAACGCTGGGCAAGTCGCCTCTGCTCCACTGTGGGAGCTACCTGGGCTTTAATGCTCCAGGAAAAAAACCATCAGCTTGCACACAGATTTCCTGCTAGGGCACAGAGGTTTTGGCTGGTTATTGCACAGCATCAGGGTGACACATCTGCAGTTTTCTTCTGGGCCATAACCGTTACACTTCACATTAAATGTTTTTAAGAGAAACAATCCTTCTCTTGCAATTCTCAGGCGACATCTCCTTTCTCCCATAAACAGCCTCTCCTCCTGCTGCCCGCTAGTGGGGGGATTTTGGAAAAACACTTAAAAACCTGGCAGCGCTTCCTCCAGCATGCTGCTACAGGAACCAGGTGGGCCTTTGTAAGAACACTGTGGTTTAGGGCAGCTGTATCTCTCTGAAATATCCCCAAGGATGGACAACTATCCCTCATGTCTGCCCTCTATGGAGGTCAGCAAGTGCTATAGAAATCCAACTCAATATGTGTATTTTAGAGGATGTAACCACTCTTTTAGAAGGAGTTTTCTCAACATTAACTATAGCTGAGCTGCAACTCCCGTGTAGCTTGCAAGGCTGTAAAACTCCTGCAGCTAGGAATGCATCACTCCACTGCGCCTGTCCAGCAGCAAACACAGCATAACCATGTTACCGATCACATGAGTATCAGATTTCTTGCCCTCCACTGCAATTTTGCAGGAACTCACCATACTGGTCATCCAAGTGCTATGCTAATGTGATCTGCCCCTCACGAGCAGCATCAGAAATGCCTGTTTGTCAGCAGCTTTACCTCTTCTTGGAGGTTTGCCTCTAGCCAGGGGACCAAGGTCTTTAACTCCAGGAGGGAGTATCCCAGGTCCAGAGGTGCTGCCATAATCTTCATCCTGTGCATCAAACAAACAGAGAAGCCCTGAGTTCCCACACAGCTAATAGAATGCTCTTGCAACCTTGCAGTCTGCTGAAGAACAAAACAAATAGAAGGATTTCCCTGACGCATCTGCTGTCCTAATGATCCCCTCTTTGCCTGAACAAAGGTGGATGATTCAGTGTTTGCCAGGCATGAGGGAGACTCAGCTTTGTTTTGTAACGGCAGCAGCGTAAAGTGATTACGTTTTTAGTAGTTTTTGCTTTTGTTCAAAAACAAAGTCCATGAAGATGGCAAATCCATTTGCCACGCTCCTTATGTGCAAAATGCAACGGGATTGTTCCTCCTAATGCCAGCGAGAGGACCGGCGTGCCATGGCGATGCTGCAGTGAGATGGCAGAGCTGGATTAGAGGTGGGAAGCGTGCTCATGTCCTCACCGAGGCAGCGGCTGCTTCTCCACAATCGTTCACCGACCACAACCCACTGGGCGAGGGGCTCCCTGCTCCCCGTGCTGCCTCTGCACCGAGGACCACACGCAGGAGCCGTAGGGCCTTGCTGATGCGAGATGGAGTTCAAGCAGCGACATTCCTTCTGTCACAGCCAACGCTGCACATATTAGAAACCTTTCAGCAGAAGAGACAACCAGGCTGCTCGTTGCCCATTTGTGTTCAAACACACATTTGTGCTGATCTGCAAGCACAGCTCCAAGTTGTTGGAAATGGTGTCTGTTACCCAAGAGACAGAGCGCATCTCCCTGTAGTCACGCAGGAGTTTGTCAAAGGGGTGGACTAATTTCTCATGTTATTAAGGACCTCAAATTTTGCAAGAAAAGTGGCTGGGGTCGCAGAGGAAGCTTTCCCAGCAGGACCCAAGTGAAACTCAGCGACTCCACCTGTGTTTGCAGAGAGCCTGAGAGAGCAGCTCTGCAGAAAAGCTGGATTCTCACGTTGCCACTGATTTAAACGTTCAGCTATTTCACTTGGCAAGATCGATCCTGCACTGGGCTGACATGTAACAGGTAGGCAGGGTTTGAAGAAGGATTATAGCCGGGCTCCTCTTCCCAGCAACGGATCTCACCTGCCATAACGTGGGAAGAGGCAGCTTTAAAGGCAGGACGCCGATCTCGCTGTCCTGGCCAGGGCTCAAATGAAGAGCTCCCCGTTAATGAGAAGGAAGTAGGGCGCGGTGGAATCGGGAAGTGCTTTGTTCAGCCCATACGGACAGTTGGCACGTAAGGATCTACCCGGGGTTAATCAAAGGCCTGCTAAAGCGCGACTGAGAAACCTGCCAGTCGCCATACGAACCGCCGTCCCGAGGAAATTAAAAATCACGCGCCATATGCCGCGCGGCACGGGGAGGGAGCGGGGCGTCTCGAGCGGCGTTTGCATCTGCCCGGGGCAGGTGCGACGGGCGCTGCGCGGGGTGCGGGGGGGTTCATAACCCGGCAAGAACTCGCCTCCTTCCCCCCGCTTTCCCGGCACCGAGCGGGGAAGGACAGCGATGGGGAAATAAGGGGAACCGAGGGGAAGGATGACACATGTTCAGCCCAACCCAGTGGCAGAGCAGCCGGAGAGGCAGAGCCAATAGCTGCTTTTCATGCTTAGTGAGTCCATCCACCTCCACCCCCCCTCGAGTCCTTAAGTTGCGGCTTTTAACTACCTCGGTGTTCAAAGAAAATATGATGCTCAGCGTGAACAGAAGGAAGAGCCTGCTGACAGGTAGACAGCATGGACACTGATCCCGGCAGGGCTGGCTGCTGAGAGAGGTACGTGTCTTCCAAGGCAGGGATCTGAAAGCAATCACATTTGGGATGCAAACTCTGAGCAGACTTTAATTTTCCAGCAGGGGGAATATGGAAATCTGGCTCCCTCAAAATGATTCATCCCCCCTTCCCACCACCGCCACCTCCCCTCCCCGGCGTCCTCTCCCCATCCCTCCCAGCACAAAACACTTTGCTGCAGTCTCTCCATCTGGGTGCCTTAATGTTGGGTGTCTTAGCGTTCCCGCGTGTGCCGAAGTCGGGAGCGGAGGCTAAGCAAGTGAGACCCGGGGAGAGCAGCGGGAGAGAGCGGGTGGTACCCGCCGGGTTGATGGGCTCTGGACCCCGGGCACTGGCAGGTTGGCTTGTGCCAGACGCTGAGCGGGGATCCCGGCGGGTAAGAATCGTCCTTGGGGAGCCAGGCACTGCCCTGCTCAGCACGCGGGCGGCTGGGGATGCAACCAGGGGCTCACCCAAACGGGTGCCTTGCTCCCGACAAGCGTCGGGTGCCCAGTGCTCCCAGTGGGGTGGAGGGAAGGGGAGGGAGGGGAGGCAGTGAAGCAGGGGCGTTCGCAGAGTTAGGCTTCCCTCTCCCGGGGCTTTACGCACAAAGAGGACCCTGAGCCAGCACTGTGCTCGTCTCACTTAAGGCCCCTGCCCTGAACAGGCACTGGTTTGGGGCGCGGGGAAGAAGAGAGGCCTGACTGAAGGATGCCTCTTTGATGCACTATTGCTGGTCGTGCAAGCCAGGGCTGTTGTTTGCTGTGTTGGGGGAGACCCTCTCCTTTTGGCTGGGAGGGTATCCGACCTATTGGCTGTTGCAGCTGAAGGGTCCCCGACAAATGTCTGGGTGGCACCTCTCTGGGGAGGCAGAGGGAGCTGGAGGTGACACTGATGTGGCAAAATCCCTTGTGTGGCGGGAGAAGAAAGCGACTTCTCTCCCATTGCCGTGTGGGAGGTGTTAGGGACTTGCTGCCCCCAGGATTTCTGTGCAATTCGGTCTCACGTTTATAAACACAGAGCTGTTTTCTCAGGCACGTCAAGGAGAATTAAAACGGGGGAAGTTGTGGGGATCCCCCAGCCAGGGCTAGCAGGATCTGCCTGCCTCCTGGGTAGCTTGGAAGAACTTTTGTGGTCTTAAGAAAAGAGCAGCTGGTGCGTGTTTGCTGAACTCAGCTTTGGTCTGCCCCATCCCGGGGAGACGCACGGGGCAGGGTGCTGAGACCAGGGCTGCTCTCAACCAGTGGCCCTATTTTCCTTTTCCACCCTCCCTGGTGCCGGAGCTGGTTCGTGTTCCTATGCCAGCATAAATATTCTCTAACAAACCCTTTCTGGAGATGATGCCGTCAGGTGGCGCTTGGGAATAGGCAGCATCGCTGTGGGAGTCCGGAGAGCAAACACTTGTTGCTGCGAGCTGCACATTGCACGGGGCACGGGGAAACGTGGCACCCAGAGCCACTGGCCACCCAAGCCCACGCCTCCAGCTCCACCAGCGCAGAAAGGGAGGAAAGACTTTCTGCCGGCGCTGGGAGGGATGTGCAGAGCAGTTGTGGCTCTGGAGATGGGAAGATAAGCGCGAAAAGCTTTTTCTCGCAGCTCTGGCACTGAAAAGCGTGATTTTAATTATAGACTATTTCTTCAGATTTAGCCTTGTCTGGCATGTGACTTCAGCCCTGTAACCTCCCTGGCAGGCTTTGCTTGTGCAAGTGGCTCCATGCACGCAGCGTGACACGGGTCTCTGAAGGAGACTGCCCAAGGTAAAAGTTTCCGTGCAGTCCAGAGAGCTTTTGTACACTTGGGAACGCTTTTATGGTCAGCCAGATGCATGCGGTGCAGAGCAGAACGTACCTCTTTTGTCTTGATAAGCCTCCTGCCCAGTACAAAACCTGCAGCTGGGCCAGCCCAAACCATCCCAAAGGCCAGAGCAAAGCTGGGCTTGGGCAGCCACCCATCCCATGGCACGTAGCAAAGTTCACCAGGAGGGTCCGCACATAAGAAGGTCCCATGCAAAGCTCCCCAGGCCAGGACCGGCTGTGGGAGCACGCAGCCTCGCACGGCCGGACTTACCTGCTCCATCCCACGTGCTACCTCCCTGCACCACGGGAGAGAATCGTCCCCGGTGCTTGGGGACAGCATCAGGCAGAGGCAGCTGGGTGGCAGCCAGGACCGAAGCAGCTGGCCACCTTCCAGTCTGGCTATCTCCGTATGGTGCTGCTCTCCACTGCTAGGGACAGTGAGGTTTTGCCACCCGCCCAGGGCAGACACAGCCCAGAGCTCAGCCCAGCCCTCCTAGCCTCAAGGATAACCCTCCCGTTGACTTCAGAGACAAGGCACGCTTGAGAGGACAAAGAGAAGCATTGTAACCGATAATGCTTAGGGACATTATTAGGTACATAAGTTGTTTTCCAAGATCCCAAATGCAATAGCATTTTTGCAGCCTAGCTTAAGTGTACAGAGAACAGACAGAAGCCGAGGAAGAAAAGAGCTGCTCAAACTAAAGTAAGAGCATCCACATGAGGGTTTGCATCCAGTTTCACTGAACTAGATCCAATAAAACTTCCACTTGGAGACAAAAAAATCACAGGCGCGATCCCAGCTCAGCGGCTAGACGAGACAGCGGGGACCTGGGCGCAAGAGGCTTGCCTGCCACGACCGAGCTGTGCAGCAGAACCAGCACCTTTTGGTGCCCTCAGTGCGGTGCAAACCACGGGGCAAGGCTGTCTTGCTTAGGCAGGGCCAGGTCTCGTGGCTCTCCCACCTCTCCGACGTGCCAGGCAGCTCATCCCATGGGCGCGAGGAGGCCGGCGGCGTCGCCTGGGCTCCCTGCGGAGCGCGATGTTACCAACTGCAGCCCCGGTTCCAGCGCAAGGGAGCACGTCCCCTGTTAATCAGCATTTAATTAAAGGACATGCTGACATTTGGAAATCAGAAACAACTCTCCTGTGTGGGCTGCCTCTCTCTGCCGCTCGCCTCTTCTCTGAATCACTCCCTGACATTTTGCCAGATTAGGATGTGACTCTCTCTCTCCCTCCTTCCTTATAAAAATAAATTGAAAAGGAGATGCAAAGCCACCGCTGCTCCTGAGGGAGAGTATGTAGGGGATGGGGTTTCACCAGGGAAAAACTCCTATTATTACTGGTGCTATAGTGGTGTCCTACAAAGACCCTGCCTGCAGGGCAGGTTTTCGTGTGGTAGGTGCCACAGGGATGCTGAGGCAGGGGGTACTCACCGTGTTGGCACAGGGCAACTGGTTCTCCCTCTCCAAAACCACACAGAGAGCCGTGCAGGCATCTCAGGTCCCCACACCAGCCCCAGGTGATGTGCCTGAAGGGATCAAAAGCGGACGGTGTTGTGAATGGTCTGCAGGGAAACAGGGAGTCCCTGCAGCGGCCGGCCCAGTGGGAGCAGGTTGGACCCCTGGGGACCCATGGGTGGGGTGGGACGGAAAGCCAAGGCCGGGGGGACGTTCAGCATCGCTCCTCAAAGCAGGAGCGACTGAACCCAGGCTGAGGGCAGGACCGCTGTGCCCTGACGTGTCTGCACAGGGAAAGGCAGGACCCCCCCGCCCCCCCTGCAGCCAGGCGTGGGGGACCCCTCTCCCCACGTACGGACCCTCTCCCCAAGTACGGACCCACCTGCTGCCCCCCACAG
>NW_010972504.1:2945447-2978037 GCF_000737465.1 Haliaeetus leucocephalus
CTGTCCCCCCAGCCTGGGGTCCCTCCCCCCCCCCCCAGCTCCGGGGGTGGGGGGCAATCCCTCACCCATCCCTCGCCCCTTGCATTACACGAGGCATAGCAGAGCAGCATCCCGCCTGCGCCGAGGTGCCCCCCGCCTCCCGCACCTTCTGCTGCTCTTGAAACGGGGCCAGCGATTCTGTTTATCTGTTAGCCCATGCCAGAGCTGGTAAAATGCAAACAGCAGTGAGGGATGGGGGAGGAGGAGGGGTAGTGGGGGGGAACCCTCACCGTTCGCTTCCCCTTGGCTGCTCATTTCAACCTTCTTTCAAGCAGAAATTACTCACATTAATCAAGAGTGAGAATGTGTTTGCAGCCCTGCAGATTTGGCAGCACGGAATCAAATTCCATCAGTAGCAGCAGGAGGACGGGAGCCTGTATCTCTGCTGTGCACAGCCTAATAGAGCCATTGCCAGAGGAAATTGGATCTGAGAGCTCCCCTAAATTAATCTACCCTTTAAAAAAATGCCAGGGGATCTACATGACAAATGAGCGTTCGCAACGGAAACTGATGCAAACATCCAGCACATCAGATCGGGATGGATCTGCCCCTCGGCCAACCTCTGCATGGGAAGAGGCACATGAACAATCCCAATGAGTATGGGGTCCCTGCAGCCAGGGCACACGGCGGGTGGAGAAGCCCTGATGGGCAATTTGGGCCACGAGAGCTGCTGGGACAGGGGAGAGGTGCAAAGCAATCGCTGCCACTCAGCTGCTGCAATAAACCCTTCTCATCCTCCTCCCAGCAGGCAGGAGAGGTGCCGGAGGCGCAGAGCCACCCGCATCCTATGCCGGCACACGGAGCCGTGGCTGTGCCGTGGGGCAACGAGGACCATCTCCCCCCGGAGAAGGCCAGCGAGGCAGGAGCACGGGGCCGTGGGGCAGCGCTGCCGTGCCAGCTCCCGCCACCGTCACGCTGCGGCAGCGGGGCAGAGCGGGGCAGGTGGAGGCTCCCAGGGTTCTGGCTCCGGCGCACCATGGAGCTGGGACGCAGGTGCCACGGCTTGCTCCGCTTTAATAGAGCTGCTGCTGCTCCAAGGTGATTGCTACTTTATTGGCTTATTTTTAGCTGCGCAGCCGGGCTGAGAGTAAGATGGATGGGTCTTGTCTTGGGTGAGACTTTTGCTTGCAGAAGGAGCCCAGGCACGGGGCGGGAGCGACTGCTTTGAAAGCTGCCTTGAAAACAGCCGGGGCGAAGCTCCCCGGTGCAGAACAGGGAGCTCACCGGACCCCCGCTCCTGCTCCGGGAACGGTCCATAGGGTGGGCATGGATGAGGCCTTGCCTCGTATGAGGCCGGTATGAGTCGGTGCAGGCTGCCTGGTGCTGGGCAGTTACCTCCAACGAGGGACCCCCACTACTGTTAGCTTGCAGCATCCCCCAGTAAAATCCGAAGACCCATGTGGCAGTCAGGGTCTTGTCTGCCCTGAGGGTCTCCCATCCCAGGGGTCTGTCTTCTCGCCGGTGTTTCTCGGGAGCAATCAGACAGCGGGAATGCTGCTGAGCCCCGGCTCTAGGTGCAGCCAGGACCTTCTCCAGGGAAGGGCTGATCCCTGAAGCCAGTCCAGGCAGCGCCGATCGGGTTAACCCCTCTGCACCGCACACTGCCTCGCTTTCCAACAGCTCTGCTCGCACAGGCATGTCCCCTGCATCCCTCCGTCATTTTTCAACCATGGACAATTGAAAGCCTTAGCATCTTTGCTCTGCTCTTAGCAGCACCCGATGATTGAATCTTGACCTTTATTTCCTAGGTTTATTAACTCCTTGCCCCTGTATGTGTGGAATGAGCAGGGCCAGGCAGCAATGAGACAAGGAGCATTTCCAGTGCTGCCTCGGGACTGCTGGGAGTTTGCACCAGGGAAAAGCAACGCATGGCTGGGCTGGGTGCGAGGGCTGGGTGCGTTGGGCACAAGGGCAGATGCTGAGCACTTTGGCCAGGCTGGTCCAAATTGCTTTGAGGACCTGAGCAATATTCATAGCACAACCCTTCGCTTCCTTCTGCTCTAGAGGAGCATCCCTGCGGAGGGAAGTGCCTTGCCCTGTGCACGGGCTCTAAGACACTGCATGTGAGTTATGTTTGCAATCTGAGTGGGGTTGTGTGATTGCAACGGGGCAAATAAGGCTTTCCTGGTGACTTTTGCTCCCTGAATAGATGCACTTCTGTGGGGTTTTGTTGCAGGCGGTTTGTTCAGTTGTCTACAGAAAGTAGGCAGCTAGGCGTCAGGATATTACGGCAAGGGGAAAATGAAATACCTGGGTAGCCAGATAAGAGTGTGAACTTGTTTAAAAAATCATCGAGCATGTGTGGACAGTGTGTGGCAAAAACTGGGTGTCTCTCCTTGCCCCTAGTACCATGGGGACCCGTGCTGCCCAGGGAGCAGTGCCCGAATGTGCCAGCACTTGTGTGTAGCACAGACCCCAGTGTGCCGGCATGGCAGGAGCTGCGGCCAGCGAGGCCACAGGGAATATTGATTAGTTTTACAGTGTAGCCTGACAGAGCCTATTCTTGTGATGTAATGAAGACAGATGATCCTGTCCCCTCGCTGCGGTGCTTTGGGGAAGGGGAAAATTATTCGCTGCATCCTGGAGGGATGGTCCGCCGTCCTCCATGCCTCGCTCCTGTACTTCATCTGGTTTTCACCTCTCTCGCTGTCTTTTTCTTCTTTCCGTCCTTAGGGCTCTCTGCCCACCCTTGTCCCAGCACCCCACTGTCTCACCCCACCACAGGGACCTGGTGCTCAGGCTGGGAGGCAACTGAACCTGGTCCAGACCATCAGGGATGCAGACCGCACTGCTGGGACAAGCTGGGAGAAGACTTGTTGCAGATCTTGGCTGCTTGGTGGAAAGCTCTCCTGCTGGGGCTCACCACAGCCAGAGTCATGATCCAGCCTTACACCACAGCTCACCTCTCCCTCCTCCTCCTCCCCCTTGGTTCCCTGTCTCTTGTTCCTCACCCTCTGCCTTTTCTTCCCCCCCAAATGCCCAACTGCACTTGCGTCTCCTCCTCAGGGCTGCAGCCCCCAGCATCGCGGCCTCCAGCCCAGTTTGCTGCAAACACGTCCCACCTCCAACACGGGGGAGACCTCCGCAGAGCCGCCCCGCTGGGAAACCCTGTGTGTGAGCCGAAAGCCTTATCCCAGGACCTGTCAAATATCAATTAATTGCAGCTCTATGAGGTTGATGAGCTCCTTTCACAGCCTGATCAGAGCAGTTTGGAAACCACAGGCAGTGCTTTTTCCTCCACTGACCAGTGGTTGTGAATCCATCTTTACGGTAACACCAGGCTCAAGCATTCACATGCCAGAAAGCAGTTATGAACAGTCATAAAAATGATTTAAAATTGGTCAGGGTTTTAAAAGAAAAAAAAAGAAAGCTCATACATTATCAGGTCTTTATTTCTCTTCTAGCTTTTACCCTTCATGTTTTCAGGCTTTTCTCAGCAAACAACACAGTTGGAAATGCTAAAGCATTTTTATATAAGAGCTGAGAATCCTCCAGAATCACAGGGCTGCGGGAAGAAAAAAAAAATACCAACTGCTGTAATGCACGAGATACGATCTCCAGAGCTGCCAGCACCCTCTGCAAAGTAACCATCTCTTCTACATCTTCAGAAACCTAACGAGTCTCATTGCTATCTTCCATCAGGTCCAAACCCCATCGCTGGTCAGAAGGGATCCTCTGGTCTGACCTGATGTGGGGGGGAAGCCCAGCAGCTCCCACACTTCCAGCTGAGCTCCAGCCTAGGAAAACCCCCAGTGCTGGAGTGAAGAGCCCCAGCGATAATTGCAGCCTCTGTTTTAAAACTTTGAGCCTGTTAAGGCTGGTTTGGGGTGGGATCTCTGGCTTTCCCATCAATGCCCCATGCACCACCAAGCCAAGTTCTTTGAGGTGATAAATAAGTTCTTGTAAAACCAAGGGCGAAATCGTCCTGTAGCAAACATGCGGCACCTTTTCAGCCTCATGAGTCCCCTTGGATATTCACGGCAGAGTGACTACTGTTTTTCTCAGCTAAGGGAACTAATTTCATAAGTAGTGGAAGTCCACCATGAGCAGAGTGCTGGTCGCGGTGTTAGGGAGGAGACGAAACCACAGTGCCCCATAATTTTGAAGAAAATACATCTAAAAATAAGGCATACCAGATACCTGCCTGGCTATTACTGGATGCAAACACACTACGAACACAACGATGAACCTTTTTGTGGTCTGCAGTCCTTTCGCTGGCACTTCATGAGCCCGCCTTTGAGATGACTTTTGGGGAAGAGCTTTGGAGGGCCGATGGGGAGCAAACCCCAGGCAGTGAGGAGCACGTCCCGCATTTTGCAGTCACCTTTTTCTCCTGCTCCCAGCTCACAACTTCAGCCTAGCATCTGGCAAAGTTGCATACCACGGGCAAAGCGAACATCGCTGCTTATGGCAGGCCAGGCTGACAGGTCCTGTGAGATCAACCCCGCGAGCATCATTTCTTGGTGATAGCTTGCTCACAAAGGAAAGAAATGGAAGCAAATCTTAGATGACACATTTATTTTTGTCATCTATTTATTAGCTCAGAGCAAAAGTCCTGCTGCGCTGCATTATGGGGATTATGCAAATGAGGGACATCAAGACAATTAAAAAAAAGCCCAAGTGAGCACAATGTCAGAGCTGAGCAGATGCTGAGAGACGGTGCAGCCCTCCCCAACTGCTCCTGGCCTGCCGCAGCACGGCGGCACGGCTGGACCGCCTGCTCGGGCAGCCCCGTGCCCAGATCCAACGTGTCTCCCCATCCGGATGCTCCTGCTCCTCCTCCGGCTTGTGCGGACAAGCCAGCCAAGCAGGTCGTTAGGCCCATCAGTTAATGAGCTGGCCGACACATCCCCTCCCAGGGGCCTTCGTCTGCTGCCCCTTCCCTGTTCAGGGGAAGGATGCGCGGGGTGGACCCTGCTGCATCCTCATCCCATCGCAGGCGCTCGCTGCCTTCACCTAGACCGATTTAGCCAAAATTGATTGCTTGATAGACGAATCCTGGGCAGAATTTGGATTTACAGGGTCGCTGAGGGGGCTACCCACAGGGCAGAGAGCAGAGAGCATCCTTACACCCCGCAAGGGACCTCCCGGCTCCCCACGGGAGATCAGCCCAACGCCCCGCGTCCCGACACGAGGGGACCCGGCGCAGGGTGAGGTAATGCCCTGCTCATGTTTGGTCAGGCGCTGCCACGGGAGGAGGATCTGGTTCGCTCCACGGGTCTGAAGCCTGGCTAAATCCCCACTGAATCACCCGTTGTTACACTGACAGCTCAGGATTTATGAGAGCTAACGTGGATGGATAGCAACGAGCAAGGGGGGAAAAAAAAAAAAGGTCCAAAATCCGACTTGTCTCTGCTTCTGCAAACCCCAGAGGACTCGGGATGTGTGTTTGGGGATTTAATCCTGTCTGAACCCCTCTATTTTGAGACGGAGTTGGAGGGAGAGCTTAAGGCAGCTGAAATGCATGTCGATAGCTGCATCCAAGCACAGCTAGCTCCTGCCCCGGCAGCTCCTGGAAGTGGAAAAATGCTGTTTCCCAAAAGCCTATGGAAGAGCACAGGCAGGCTGGTGCTCGGAGACACGGAAAGATGCAGGGAACAGCCAGGGAAACACGCTTCCATCCTCACTCTGCTAATTACACTCATTAGGGAAGGAATACTGCCTCCGATTTCAAGCTATACCAGCTATTTTTAATTTCTCTGCCTGCTGAAAGCGCACACCGGAGCACTCGGGTGGTTTTTTTTTTTTTTTCTGGAAAAGGGTATTTCTCCTCCCAGGTCAGAGGCTCTTTTGTGTCTGCCTGGCTGGGAGACGAGGCCGAAGACAAAGCCGAAAGGGAGAAAACGGGAGAGAGGCGAGATGGAGAAAGCCGGCATCCCTGCCCCGGGTGGGGGGCACGCGGAGGCGGGGGGGGACCGTGCCCCCATGGGTACCGGGCATCCGCGGTGGGCTCTGCGGGGAATGGGAAGCTGTCGGCGGAGCGGAGCAGCGGGGATGCAGACGTGCGCGCGGCTCGGCGACCCAATGGGGAGAGCGTGAGAGACGGGAGATAATTTATGCACTAACCTCAGATTGGGGTTGCGGGCGGCCGTCCCCAGCCGGCGTGGGAGGGAGGCCTCTTCCCATCGCCCCTTCCACCCGCCTCCTCCCGCCCCGCAACCACACACAGCCACACAATCCCCTTACAATTAGGAAGACACCTATTCAGCACCGCTCTGGCATCGCTGGGCTTTTGTTCCTTCTCTTCTCTGCTGGCAAAGCTCTTCTTCTCCTCCGCACGGCTGTGTGCAGCGCTCGGCGGTTTGTGAAGTTGCTTTTCATAATCACCACCAAAGAATTGCGGTCCCGCTGAAGTCCCGCGATTGAGGCGGCGGGGAGGAGAAAGGAGAAAAAAAAAAAAAAGGAGGAAAAAAGTAAGACAGCATTTTTCTCTTTCTTTCTTTGTTTGAAGTCTTGCCTGGAGGAGTTGTGTGTGTGACAAGAGCGAGGCAGTGAATAGGAGTGGGTGCACAGGCAGCGTACGATGGGCATTTGTAATGAGCACATGCAAACCACACACACAGACACCTGCATCCATCGGCTCCTGTGTGCGTGCATTACCTGTACAGCTCCCCCCGGGGACTTCAACTCTGGGGGCAATGTCTGCGTATGAGCATCCCAAAGCAATTCAAGTCCTTTATCTCTGTTGTGTATGTTGAAAATGTGTTTATGTACGTGTATGTGAATATATATATTTACCGCTGTTCATGCTGTGTGGTAGCTAATGTGTGGCATTTGCTTGTGGTGGTTATATTATTGTGGATGTATCTGTGATTAGCTCAAAGAAATTAAATTGTCTTTGTTTTAGGTGAGAATAATCACCAACTGGTCAAAATTAATCACTATATGAATGTTTGTGAAGATGTATGTATATCTATTCACGTGTATTCACATTACTTATGTTGACACACAATTACATGCAACACATGTTAGCGTACTTATCAGCTAAATTACACGTGAGCTCTTTAGCTGTTGGATTTCAGTATGAAGTGTGCACTTATATGAGTGTTCCTGTATATGAATATATGTTTGTGTGCATACGTGATAAGTTTTTTGTCTTACTCAAGTACCACACATGTGAAGTGGGGGTCTTTTTGTAGGACCGGCTGTGTGTGTGTGTGCAAACACTTTTGCATTGTTTGTAACGTGTATAAAATCTGTGCATTGGCCCCTGATCGCAGGCAAAGAGAAACTCTGCCTGGTGCAGAAGTGTATTTTTCTTTCTGATGAGTGTGAACTGAAGGGCGAAGAGCAGATTTGTTAGTGCTTGTGCCTTGCCGAATATCACTGAATCTTGTAAGAAAACAGCATGAAGTGCCGGTGTCGTCGGAAGAGCTGGGCGTGCTGGTGGAACTGCATTTGAGCAATCCTTCCTCCGGCTGCAAACTTGCAGCTCCAACACCAGTGCTGGTATTCGGCACAGCGGAGAGGGAGGCTCTCCGGGTTCTCTCCGATGAGGTAATCCGAAAGAAAGATAAGGGAAGTGGTGCATGTATTAACCTGAACAGTGATGTCAGCAAGGGAAAAGGAAATTAATTACTTTGAGATAGGAATTGCCTTGATTGTGGTGTCATTTGATTCCTGCTGTTATTTCAGACGTGCTGGGATACTGAAACCAAAGGGACTCCGGCGATGGGGTCCTGAGGGCTGGCAGGGTCTGGGGAGACCAAACAGTTCCCAATGGCTTGTGCAGTGATTTGGGTACCCGTGTACAGAGACTGTGTGTGTGTGTGCGCGCAAGTGCCTGGGTGCACTCGTGTGTCTGGACTGCGATAGCCTGTTAAGGCGAATAATAATTTTTTCTCTGCTGGAAGCTTCAGCAACAGTGAGGAGAGGGGAAGGCGGCAGAGCCCCCCCAGTCCCCACTTCGAGGAGCGGGCTGGGGGTGCCCGGGGGGACCCAAAGGATGTCCCCTCCTGGTTTTTGCAGGTGTGTGCGTGTCCCCAGGAAGAGGTGGCAGACCTTCAGCAGCAGGGCTGGGTGGGACCAGGGCTGGGATGGTTCCAGGCAGAGGGAACAGACTCGGGTACGGGCTTGGGGCACACTCACACTGCGCTTATGGGTCTCCCCATGAGGCTCGTCTTCCCTCCAGGTGTGGCTGTCCCTTGGGAGGGAGCAATGGGACCCTGGTTCCCTGTCCAGCAGGGTGAGCAATGGAGAAAAGGTCTCCAAAGTGGAAAAGAGACACTTTCTCCCCCAGAATTTCTCTTCATGCTAATAGGTGTCACCTTATGTCACGAGAGCCCAACAACTTGTCAGCAGAACACGACAAATCACTAGTAACAGTGAACAACAGGGCCAGCAGCAGACGAAACACAAATATCTCACATCTGCATCGCCTTGGACCGGACACAGAGGATGCATCCACGATGCTTCCCAAACCCTGCCACTCAAGCCGTGCAAACCTGCCTCTAGGCACGGATGCCCCTGTTCCCTCTCCAGGGGCTAATCCATGTGCTGTCTCTTATTCCAGCCCCACGTTTCCTACTCGCAGGGCGCACTGCCCTTGCACGCTGCCTGTTGCACCAAGCTGCCGACGACGGCAGAGGACAGACAGCCCGTGAGCTGGGGTCAGCCCGCATTCGGCTTTCAGGAGATCTTCCCTCTGGGGCTGCCAGCTCAGCACGACCACAGCAGAGACCCCGCAAAGCCCAAAGCAAGAGCAAGCTTGACCTCTCGGTGCCTAGACACGGTCCACCAAACCCTAGGAAGGCGTGAACAGCTGCGTGAGGCTTAACCACCCTCCTGCCTTGCACACGCGCAGGTGCACAATGGCAGCTCCCGCGTGGGTAGACCATCAACCCGTCTCGTTTTGATCCCAGTCACACCAGCTCTGGCTAATCCTCTCTAGCCAGCAATGGGGAGGATCAATGGGGGCATGCTGGGAGGGTCACCCCAGCCCCACAGCTCTGCCAGCATCCCTGCCTTCATCTGCCACCTCTCCTTGCCCCACCACCCTCACTCGTGCATCCAGAGGGGAATCCCCAGTGGGAAGCACACCAGTGTCCCAGACAGGGTTGCACAGGACAACCTGGATGGGAATATCTGCCAGGAATCCTCCGTTGCATGTGCAGGTTAAGTCTCTGGGGGTGCTCTGGGGGGTCAGTGCGGCTGCTGGACGAGTGCAGGGATCGCAGCGTGGGGCAGTGGTGTTTGTAAAGGAGGTTGCAATTTCTCTTGTTTGTGCCAGCGCGGAAAAGGAGCCTCGGTGGATATGGGTGGTTAAACCCTCTTCAAACATGGTGCAAAGCCGTGGTGTGAATTCCAGCAGAGCGCTGGCGGGTGTCTCTGCTCCTGCTCCAGGAGGGAGCCGGGTCTGTGGCTTTACAGGAGCTGTTTGAGGTGGTGCCTGTGATGGTGAAGCCACGTGCAAAGGGGGTTTGGGGACTGGTCTGCGAGGGGAGGGGAAGGGCACCTTAGCGGGTCTGCTTCCCCCAGCACCGCCTGTCATTAGTGGATTCAGCCCTGATTTATGATGATGGGAGATGGGTTGATCTCTTTGCTTCCCAAGCTTTGTGCCCAGGGCGATGTCCCTGAAGTCACTGGCATCACCTGAGGCAGGTTTGAGCCCAGGGAAGTGTCTCCCCAGGGGGGTCAAAGGGGCCACGCTGGTGCAGAGGTGATGGTTATCCTGCCTTCACTTTCTACCTCTGGAAGAAGCGCCCCTGTACCCCCACAGGACTCTTTCCTCGCCTTCCCCCTCTAATTCCTCCATCTCTTTGTTCCCTCTGCTCTAGTCGCTCCTGATCACTGAACCGTCCCCTTCAGCCCGCCGCTTTCCCTCTCCCTCCATCACCAAGCCCAAGTTACGGGAGATCCGAGGGGATCGGCGCTCGTCCTCCTCGCACGCTTCTGAGCGAGGGACCAGCCCCTGCCCCGCACGGGACGGCCGGGGCTGCAGCCCCCACCTCAGCAAGACCATTTCTCACTGGCCCCATGTGCTCCTCCAGCAAATCTAGACAAATTCCCCCCTGGCTACTGCAGCGTCTCCTGCCTCGCAGCCCAGACTTAATTACAGCTGGGGCTGCGGGAGCTGAAATATCTGTGACCAGGAATGTGCTAAAAGGCCCGGGAGGATCTTGTTAGCGAGTGACTTACCTGGATTCCTGAGCTGCATTTGCCCTCTCTTAATGGGCTGCGTGGCAAATTGATGGCTAGTTTGCAGGAACAGATCTGGGTCATTATCTTGTCCCTTCCCTCTCTGCCTCTCTCATCCATCCGCCTTGAAAAAAAAGCCGGAGGAAACAGCAATGCTCCACGGTGTGCAGTGGGACTGAGCAGAGGCAGAGCGGAGGGGTTTGGGGTTTGGCAGGATCGTAGGGGCTGTGACCCGGCACACACAAGTAATGGTTTTGGGGTCCCATGGCCAGACATGCCCCTCCAAGGGCAGCTCGGTTCAGGTGCAGGGTCTCCGCTGAGGACTGATTCGTCGGTTTGTGGAGCACGGCAGCACCGAGGGGTCAAACCAAAATGAATTCATTCTGAATTTTTTCAGCAAGCTGATCAACAAAATCATGTAGGGTTGGAAAATGTTTTGTTTCACCCAGAGAAAAAGCTTTCATTACATTTCCAGCCACCTAAAATAGTATTTTTGGTAAGAACGAAGGAGAGCTGGAAGTGGCATGCTTTTCCAAATGTGAAAGTGGGAAAGAAAGGTTGCAACTTCTCAGAGCTGTTTTTGTACCCAAATCCAACTGGTACAAACTAACTGGAATTCCAAAATATTCCTCCTGGCTCAAACTTGCCTGTTCCAGTGAGAACATTTCTGCTTGCTAAACCAACCTCAGGCACCCAGGGAAAAGCCAGTCCTGTGGGAGCCCGGTGCAGGGCTGAGCTGTGCCGGGGCAGCCGGAGCCCAATTCTGCATGCCCTGAACCCCTCGGCACCTCGCCAGCCCCAGTTTCCCTACACAGGTCCCTGAGTTAGGGAAAGCCAGGCCCTGGAGCACTGGTACCTGCTGGGAGGGGAAAACACATCTCATGGGCTGCTGGGATGTCGGGAGAGGCCGCATGAGCAACGTCTGCTGTTCTGGAGAGGGGTGGGCTGAGCATCCCCTATGGGCGTAAATCAAAGTGCAAAAGTAGCCAGAAAATGAAGGGATTTCTTTTCTCTCCTTAAAACAACTCAGACCAGTTTTATGCTGTATTCTGCATTTTGGAAGGAACGTGTGACTGCATGCGCACCTGCAAAATTGGGACTATTTTGGCCCTTCCTGAGCCTGTGGATTTTCTGTGGCTGCCAGCGCATCCCGTGAAGGGAGCCTGGGCTCCGTCTGCTCCCTCCCGAATGCAATGCTGCAGCACTCGCAGCCGAGCGGCAGCTGCTGTGCCCAGGCTGCGATTGCTGTTGTTGCTGCAAATATGGATTTGTTGAACACATCTCTCCGGCATGTCTTGATACGGTGTTGTAGACAGCGTGGTCTCATCGTCAGACGCCTGCTTTGGGGAGCGACAGGGAAGCAGATCTGTGTTGCTTTCCTGAGCTCACCATTAAGGATGCACAGCGTGATCTGGGGTGTCGCACAGCTTACCTGGCCTCCCTTTTTATTGCCTGTAAGAGTTGGGGGATTTATATAGCATTCTGGAAAGATTTGGGTTATATCTGTTTTGTTAAAGCAGCTATCAATACAAAATCAGTTGATGAGAAAGCTGATTAAAATCCATAAATAACTCCAGTATTACCCTATCCATGGGACGTACAAGTGACAGACAGTGTGCACTTTTAGCTGTACAAGGCACCGATACAACAAATGCTTTTGAGCCTCCTCTTCCCCAAGTAGATGTTTCCATAAAGCCAAAAAGTCCAACCATAATGACTTGGAGGACAAGGTAATGCATGCTGAAGGCTGGGAAATGACATTGTTACAATGACAAATATTCTCCGAATACCCAATTGATGATCCTGGGCGCCTTATAAATGTGATTAGTAGATCTAAACTTGCTGTGCTGGAGCCAGTTGTCAAGACAGCTTGAAAATGGATCGTTGCCCAATTCTGACTTCAACTGCTCCCCAAGTTCTAATTGTTGGTGTTTCAAAACTAAACAAGAGTTGGGTCCCTCATGCCCTACCCTGGGGCACGAGCCAACCCTCAGCTGGGCAGAGAGGCGCCGGGGAGGGGGGAACTGCAGACGATCGCCTAAAAGAAAGGCTGATTGCACCTTCTTGGGATGCAACTAGTATGGATCTCCGTGGAAAACAGAATCCTTTAGGTGTACCCAGCTTGGTCAGTCTCCGTTCTTGAGTATCTATCCATCTGTCCATCCATCTGTCCATCCGTCCTTTCTGTTTCAGTTGTCGGGTATGTATTATTTCTCTCCATCTTGCCGCAGCCCTGGAGAGGCTCTCTGAAGGTCTCAGCTCTCCCCGCACCTGAGACACGGGCAGGGAGCTGGGGAAGGAGGGGATGAGCCCTGGGAGAAGGCGAAGCAGCACTGAGAGCCCTTGGCTCCGGGGAGGCTTCCTCTTGTGCTGTAATTTTGTGTACTCTCACTTTGGGTACTGTCATGCGGGCACCCCAGGGGTCTGCCTGCTCCAAAAGCGATGCCCACACATGGATGCTCCTGGGAGCTGCCAGGCGCAGGGTTTTCTCCAAACCAGCTAGAAAGGCAGGAGAATAAGATTTTCAAAAGCACTCAAGTGCTTTTGGGTAGCTGGGATGGTTTCCAGCCAGGTTGTCACAGCATCCCAGTGCCCCCCTGGGACTGGTGAAACCAGGCTAAGCCCCCAGTGCCCCTGGCTCCCCGAGGAGCGAGGCAGGTAGCTTGCTGAAGGCAGCAAAGCACTTTTTAAAGCACCGCTTTAAGTATCGTCAGTCCCTAAGGTGCATTTGATGCTTTTACCTAGGATTTTCCGGGGGATCCCAGTGGGGACGTGGTTTCGGACCACGCTGGTGCTGCTCAAGCTTTTGCATTTTTGGGGCACCCTGGCTGGGGCGAAGGCTGCGGGGACATCATGAGAGAGTGCCCAAGCTCCCACCCGCCTTCCCCACCGCCAAACCTGCCCAAACGGCCCCCACCTCCTGCAAACCAGCGCCTGGGACGAACAGCACGGGGGAGGCTTTGAGCGTATCCAAGATACAGCGGATTTGGGCACCCTGTCAAATGTTCTCATTGTCTGACCCTTGTCCAGACGCCAGTAAAACCCTTTGGGAAATTCCCCCTCCACCCAGCACACCGGCTTTAATTACAGAAGAGGAATGCGAGGCGCAGAGCCCTGCTCCTCCCGCCTCTATGCTCGGCTGAGCGCTGGGCGCCCGCACGTATCCCCCAAAGTTTGGGGTCTGGGAGGGTGACGGGGTCGGGGGACGGAGTGGGGAGGCAGAGGGACCGTAGGGAAGGCCAGCAGCGGAGGCGGGTGCCGGGTGCCCCTGCCCGGTGCCGGCAGGACGCTTTCCAAACCCGGGGTGACGAGCGGGGGCTTGTCCCCCCCGTCCCACTCTGGCAGCAGTACCCGAGCAGCAGGACATGAGTAATATACATCCCACTGGGGGAGTTAGATCAAAGGCAGTGAAGTAGATACAAGAGGTTTCTGCTTCACAGACCAGAGAGGCTGCAGTTCAATAGCGCCTTTGTTACTGGCTCTCCGGAGCCAGGGATGGAGAAATACCTGACCCCCCGCTCCCTCCCTCTGCTCCCGGCCCCTCGGTGCACAACCATTTCAAGTATGCGACCGTGCAGCGAGGCTCGGCGGGGATGTGGGGACGGGGCGCTGGGGATGGCAGCGGGAGCAGCCGGCAAGGGAGGGGTCGAGGCTTCAAAAATGAGACACCCCCCACCCCGTAGCCGGCCGGGACTCGGAGGCGATGGAGGGCGACCACCCCGGGAAGCGCTGGGCACCCGCTTCCCCGAGCATCCCTGCGATGCCCGGGTTTTGCTGGCGGGGACCAGGGGCGGCGCAGGGAGGAGAGGATGGTGCGGGCGATGCCATGGCGGCTGCCATCCCAAGGCCCGTGCCCGCTGGCACGGTGCCCTTCCCGCGGAGAGGATGCCACGCTGCCAAAGGTGAGGTCAGCCGCGCTCGGCCGGCGGCTCCGGGCTGTCCTCGCGTCCCTGCGGTGTGTGGCGCGGGGCTGGTGGTTCTCGGATGGGCATGTGTCCTCATGCTCCAATGCTGGGGAGAGCAGCCTGGCACTGGAGCTGCCCTGCATTGCGTGCAACCGCCTTGGGATGGTCTTGGGTACCAAAGCGGAGCCACAGGGCCATATCCCAAAGAGCCGTTAAGTCCGGCTTGGCAGATTTACCCCTCGAATGTGCAATGCGCAATGAAATTAAGGCTGTCTCTTTAGTGCACCCCTTGGACCAGGGGGTGGATTGGTGCCGGAGCCAGGGAGCAGAGACCCACGCGGGGCTCCTGGCGTCCACACAGCACCCACAGGCACGAGCCGGGGTATTTGCCGGCAGACCTCTCCAGCGCAATGCCTGCACCCAAGGGTGTAATGCTGGGGCCAAAGGATGCTCCTGCAGAGCTCGGGGCGTCGGGCTGCCCGGGGGTGCACCGGGGCTGGGAAGGGAGCATGACTGTGTCAGAAGGTGGGGGCACATGGTGGCCTGTTTTTTACTCGCCGTTCATATATGGGAGTTAAAAGAGGAAAGACCTTGGGAAAACGCCAGTTCAGAGCTACCCGTGTGCTTCAGAAGTTTGGTTTGTAGGTCAAAGTCGTGTTCGCTGCTATTATGAACCACAGGGTGCAAAATCCTTCCCACTTCCAAACCTGGTTGCTGTATAGTTTTAAAAACATTGAATTTCCCAAGGATTCTTGCTAGGGCAACAAGAAAGGGAGTTTCCTAGACTCAAGAGCAGAGCTGACCTCATCAGCTTCTGGCAATTAGCAGTCACTGTTGCTGAACACGCCGGCGTCCTGGCAGGGCAAGGGAAAAAAGGCAGAGGCCAGCGCTTTCCCAGGGACAACCTGGGCAGTTTTGGTGCCACGGGAGGAGCTCCCCCAGGTGTGAGGAGGTGCAGAGGCTTTTGCTAAAGAATAAGGTCTGTGTCTGGCTCTCAGAGGAGCTGCTGGAGCAGCTGCTCCCCATGAAAGGCGTCACCTTGTCCTGAGATGCCTTTTTTGTGGGTACAGAGACGGAGGCTCCCCCGAAAAGGCGTCAGGGGAAGGCAGCAGTGGGGGAAGTGAGCGGGAGGCGGGTTTGCAGCCAGACCTTTCCTTAGCCCTTTGTCTCAGCCGACAAAGGCGGGTCTGTCGGATGCACCTCTCGCCGCCGAGCATCCGCCGCCTCTGCAGCCAGGTGAGCTGCGGGGGCAGCGGGGCCAAGGGAAGGTTTTCGGTTCCCAGTTCTGCCGCTGAGCCACTCTGTGACTGTGGGCAGGTCCCTCGGTGGCCCGAAGGGTCAGATTTTCAAAACAGCTACAGGACAGGGTACAGCCATACCCCAAGGTGAGCACTTTCCCCCCTTGCTTGCAAAAGGGATTTACCCTACGGGGTCCTGGGCTGCTGCAAGGGAAGTGACTGCCAAACAGCAAGGTGGTCCCCTATGGAAAGGGACACTTGATCTACTGGCGTAAACTTGTGCTGCTCCATTTGCAACCAGAGCGACTGTCTGGTTTATAACTCAAGGTTTATTGGGTTCCTTAAAAGCGACACAAAAAGATGTGATGGGGAATACCAAGGTGCAGCTGTGGCCAGGACACTGGGAGAGTGAAAAATAAACCATTTCATTGCCTGCTCCTTGGGCGTGCTGCCATTGATTCAGGCTATGGCATGTTGTCTTTTAAGCATCACCTCTGCTGCGAGAGACGGTTGTCCCTGCAACCACAGTTCATTACGGCGTTCGGAGCAGAAAAGGCAGGGTGCCGGGTCCTCCTCCCGGGGTCAGGCCACTGCGCTGGCAGGTTACCGCGGAGGGGACAGGCACGGCAGGTTTGGCTCTCTCCTTCCTGACCCGAGGGTAACCCAGGAGAAACCACCCCGCGATGCCGTGGTGCTGAGGGGTGCTTTGGGTGGCAGGTTCCCCTATTTTTGGGGTCCCCGTGCAGGGAGGGAGTGGGTTGTGCTCCCAGCTGGGCGCAGGGAGGGAGGACAACTTAGACGGAAGGGTTACCTTTTTTTTTTTTACCCCTCCTTTCCCTTCTTCCTTTTCTTTCCCCAAAGACTGCTGGCTTATCCTGGGTAAGCCCTCTGCTGTGGTCTATGGCTTTTTATTCCTATGTGATTGCTTTTCCTAACTCATGTAGGGCGAAAAGCCATGGGCTACACAGAGGAGGGACTCCACCTTCCAGGCACCTCTGCAAACCGCACGGACTCCTGATCCCTTTTTAATCACCCATATTTATTTGGTAACAAATAACAAGTGAAAGGGGGCATTGAAGCCTTGCAGGGCCTTAGAGGTTTAGCAAGACGGATGGGGCAGGGGGTGGCGAGCGGAGGGAGAGACAAAGGGGGACGGCGATGGCGGGGGGCACGGCCTTTCAGGCGCCGTCGTCCCCATTCAGAGCTGAAAGGGCGCTCGGCGGCGCCGGGTGCCGGCGAAGGGGGCTGCGAGGGCGGCGGGAGCGGCTTTTCTTTGGCAGCCAGCTTTTCTCACACGGTTCAAAGCGTCCCCACCTGCAGCCCCACAGAACAAAAGCGTCAGGCGGAGACCAAGGGCATTTCCAAGGGCCGCGGCCGTTGCCTTAACCCGGCACTGAAACGGCTGCCAGGTGATGGCAGGAGCCCTTTCTGCTGTTTGTCGGCTCCCCCGGGCAGGGGGCTGAGAAAAACGCGGGCACCTCCAGCCCCGTCTCCCCACCACACCGTGCCCCTTCCAGGGATGCCGCAGACTCGGCGGGTTGTGGCAAAGCCTGGAACCACCCAGTTTGCACCAGGCAGGATCTGTCCCATCAGCGCCCGCAAGGCCACGGCCAGCCCGGTGCCACGAGGACGTTGGAGGGGAGGCAGTGGCTGGGAGCATGTGAGGAGGACAGGTTTAATTATACAGCGGGACTTGGCGAAGTTGCACTTTTTAAGTGTGCAAAGACGACGTCTGCGGGCGTAGCAGAGCTGGGCTGGACGGAGTGGGAGAGAAGGATGCTGCTGCTGACCCAACCGCTGCAGATCCCCCAGTCCCCACCACCGCGGACCCCGTCACCCAAACACCATCAGCACCCGAACAACGGTGGGGGGTTACAAACCGCCCTCGCCAAGCAGGAAGCGAGCAGTTTCTCTATTCTTTTTTTTTTTTCCTCACTTCCTGAGCTTTGAGTCATTAGGTGTCAGGCTTTCAAGTTTATTTCACCAGCCTGGAATGCATCTTTAAAAATAATAGTCATTGAAAAAAATGAAAGCTGAGATTCAGCTGTAATCCCATGACTCAAGGAGGTGTGGAAGGAAGAAAATCATGAAATCCCATGAGTTCCAACAATGAAAGCATGAGAGCTGGCAAGACTGTGGCACATAAATCATCAAAACTAAACACCATCAGTCAAAATGAAAGGAATTAAGCCAATCTCACCAGGCTGTTTTAATTATTTTTTAATGAGGATTTGCTCATTCAGAAAATTCACCCATGACAATGGCCGCCCCGAGCCATTCACACCGAGCAGGGCCCGTCCCTGCGGCGGACACGCATGGCTTGGCCCCGCCGCTCCCGCCCCGGGGCTGCTCCGGACCCGGCGCAAGGCCAGGGATGGGGAACCGGGAATGAGGGTGCCGTTAACTGCCAAGAAGGGGAGAGCAGGGCAAATGAACCAAAAATAGCCCAGGAATCCCATTTTTGACATTGGCTTTGTTGCAACCCAAAATGTTGTGCTGGGGAAGTAATGAGCAAAATCCTCCCTGGATGGTCCCGGTGGGTTCGTGGGTGCTGCGCTGCGGCAGATCCCCGAGGGGGGCACAGCCCCGAGCCCCCCAGCAAAATCCCTGCCATCGCCACAAGCATTCCTGCAAGCACTGGGGGAAAGAGCTATTGGGGATGCTGGCGCAGGGGTATAGACCCCATCCCTGAGCGGCAATTGCCTGTCGTGAAGAGCCCGCGGAGGGATGCAAACACCCGCACTGGAGTGGCAGCAGCCCCCATTAATATTTCGGCGGCTGTTGGGCAAAGCGGCTCAGAGCAGGATTATTGGCAGCCTGTCTGCACTATGCCGACAAGATACTCCACCCCTGAGACTTGCTCTCACTACCCTTTATGCTATTGATTTTTCTTTTAGCAAGGCAGACACGAAGCAGGGAAGAAACGGAGGGAGCACGAGCCACTGTGTTTCTGCGGTGCTGCGTTCAAGAGCAGCCGGGACGGGAGGAAACCGAGTGGGCACGTTGGTCGGGGTGTCTGGTGGTCAGGAGCCAGGGCCGGTGACTTTCTGCCAAATTTCTTTCTTGCCCTTGTTTGTCCAGCTCCGGTACCCCCTGGCAACGCACAAGGGCTTAAGCAGCAAGGTTTGACTTGTGGTTTTCAGTCTGTTTGATCCTCAGGGGGAGACCGGACCGGGGCTTGCAGGAGGCGAGGGGGGAGACACACACGGGACAAGTGTTTCGTTGAAAGCCCTGCCGTGCAGAAGGCATTGGCAGGGACCCCTGGAAAAGGTCCATCGTGAAGAGGAGATGCTGCCAGCACCAGGTGAGCTCTCAGCTTGTCTGGCATCCACCTCTCAGCAGCAGCTCCAGTCACCTTTCAATTAGCGCAGCCTCTGCCCGCGGCCCCGTGCGGCTGCAATTACTGCTCACGTCCAGGGCTGGGCAAAGCAAAAACCCTCAGCTGCCGTGCTTATAAAACATTGACAGCATTAAATAGAACAGCAGATCAGGTTGGCATTTTCAAAGCATCTTTGAGAATTTAGGCACACACCTATATTTAAAAAGGCAGGATCGATATCCCATCCCTGGTCCAGGGAACGAGCTTGAGGAAGAGCCGCTGCAAAGGTGCCCTGGGCAGCTCCATCTCCGAAAGCATCCGACGAAGGAAGATGCCGGAGCAGTCGGACCCCTCCAGCAGTCCCCGGTCCATCCTGAGCTCCAGGGAGTGAATGTGCAGAGCAGGACAAGCCGCTAATTACAGATAATAACTGCCATTTTTGAGTGAGGCATCCGTCGTCCCCGGCATCCTCCGGGAGCTGGGTGTGGAGCTCCCGTATCCCGAAGCTGCCGGTGGGTGAGGTACGGGCTTGTCCTGCGCTGCCCTGCGGGGGGGGAAATCGCAGCCGGGTCCCCCGACCGAGAGGCTTCGTGCTGCCGTGGCAGCAGCCGTAAATTTTGGCTTCAGGCATGCGAGGTCACAGGCCACCAGCTCCCCAATACCGCCCAGGGCCAACGGGGGTTTCTTCCCACATCACGACGCATGGGCTGAGGGCCCTGCCCGCTGCTGCCCGCCTGGGGGGCTTGGGATGGGATTTGCCTCCATGCAGCGTTGATGATGCTCTGGAAGAGCAGCAGAAGCAGCACTGGCTTCTTGCTGGGTCGCCCGACCCCGTGGATGCTGGTCCCAGGAGATATCTCGGGGAAAGAGTGCCAATTATTAATATTTTAATTACCGCCAGATGATAATGAACTCAAAAGCTGCGGTTTTTAATCAAAGCTGTGACGGCACCCAGCCCTAACGGGACGCAGCGGGACGCCCAGCGCCTCGCCGGCAGCACCCGGCCCCCCGGGAGCATTGGTGCACACACGGGGCTGCGGCACTGGGACCTCCTACGGAGGGGATGATGCTCAGCGGGAGCCCAGGGAGATTTTAAAGCTCAGCCCTCGCGCAGGATGCCCAGAGGAAGAGCGGGGCATTAAAAATCACGCTGCAGCCCACATCTCCAACAGGCAGACCTGCTGGCTGCGTGGGCACGTGTGGGTTTGTGCTTTGCATGAACAGCTTCCCCGGGGTTTGATTTGTGCCTGGCTACGTGATATTATCATTGGGTATTTATTTACCTGGCCTTTGCATCAGAGAGTTCAGTTCCTCGAGTGCTGATCCCACACGAAATCCAGGTCACTTGGCTGCACCAGCACTTTTGAGAAAACCTGCCCCCAGTTAGCTGGCCGAGAGCTGGAGGAGGGTTGCACGGACAATCCACCACCGAGACAAAAAGAGACAAATCCGGGACTTGCTGGGAATTATTTATTCAGCTCTGCTCTCGGCGGGGAATTACGGATGCGCCGGTTGTGCCACAGAGCACCTTCCTCCTCCCGTCTGCTTGGAAATGGGTTATTTAGTAACTGGTGAGGCCACCGGTGCTGAGTCAGCCCACAGCTAATGAACACCCTGGCTGCCCATTTGAAATTTATTGCACCTATTAATTACAACCATTAGCTGCAGCCAGTGAAATTTTTATAATGAGGACCCTTGCGACTTTGCCTTCCTAGCAGCAAATTAACTGTGTGGGGGGAAGAATCAATGGGATCAGCATACTTTACAGAAGCGATGTTTTAATTAGCGATTCTCTGCAAACATGCCAAGCAACAGCTTCTCCGTTCATTATCTCTCCTTAAAGGGATGGTGCTTCTTTTCAGGTTAGTTTTATCCCGGTCTCGTCTCCTCTGTTGTTGGGATTCTAATGCACTGCTGCTCATTATAGAAACTGCTTTGAAGCTGGTTTTATCTTAGGTCTGGTTGTAAGCAGCGAGATGTCCAAGGTTTGGGGGCGGGGGGGGGGAGTAAGAAATAAGCAACCCTAGGAAATAATGGTTTTGAAAGCTTGGCTGAAAAATAGCTAAATTGGATGGATCCTGTGGCTGTGAGGAAGAGGAGGATAGGGAGTGTGGGAAAGGGGTTGTGTCCCCACAGGGACAGGCTGCCTCAGCAGCGAGCCCCAGGGATGTGGGACCTGAACCTCTGATGCTTGGAAAAGAAAGGACCGAAAGTGCCAGGCAAGGCTCCCTCCGTGCAGGGAGCGTCTGCATCACACAGGGCTGCCGTGCTACAAAGGAAAGTCTCTGCAAGTCCTGAGAGCACAGGGCTGCCACCCCAGGTGCTTCTCCGGGGACTTTTCCGTGTCTGCTCAGCGGATTTTAGAAAACCAGGCTGGTGATCCCCAAATCATCAGCCACTCCTGAAAATCTTGGCTGCAGAGGTGGACGGACTAGCTATCATGAAAGGCAAATGAAATGAAATTTCTGGGAACTTTTCTACATTTCATTGCAAATGATTTAATTCCAGTCGGTTCCCTGCAAAAATATGGGACCAATTTCCATTGCAAATGATCTCATTTCCCAGGAAAAAACCGACACGCTGGCGGCAAAAGGCAGCTTTGAAATTCAGGGTTTAAAATGCAAAACTTAATGTTGTTTTTTCCAACCAAGTAGCTGAAAGTTAATTCAACAACGTTTCTCAGAAATAGAAAAGCTGAGGCAGAGTAAGGAAATCAGCCGAAACGAAAGATCCCAGTGGCTCAGCACCCCTTCCCTGGGTCCGGCAGCCACCGGTGTCACCTGGCAGCCCCAGCCCATCCCCGCAGCAAGGCTGTGCTGAGTCTTGCCTGCACCCCTGCCTGCACCCCTGCCTGCATCCCTGGCTCTCCCTGCCCAGGACATCTTCTCCCGAAGCTGTCCCATTTCAGCTGCCGGCCGTGCTGCTGAGAGCTGCCCGGCTGCCCAGCGGAGCCCAGGGAAATGGGTAATTGCTGGGCTAAGGAATGGGCTCTGTCCAGCTGGTTCAGAAAGGCATTTTTTAGGGCTCAGGGAAAGTGACATTATTAAAGTGAGCATGCTGATTTCAGACAGCTCCCAATTCATCACTGTGACAGTGACAAACACGGCCTGGGGTTATGCAGTTGACTAAAGAGAATTCTCTAGCTTTACATTTTTAATGCTCCTCGCATTTTCTCTGCCGCAGTGGAGTTTTATCCAAAGGATCTTCTCCCTTGAATAGAAAGGGCAGCATGGGTCTGTGAAGCATGCCCAACCCTTGCAAATCAAGCGGGGCTTCTGTCATCACTACCCAAGCCAGTTCATTTATTTTTTAATTATTCCTTGCTCCTTCAGGATCCTTTTTCTACCTTTTCAAGAAGAACAGGAGCGTCAGCCTCAGCTGGGCTGCCTCTATTCTCCGGGGCTCATTCATCATTGTCTGCTGCCTGAATGGGAGGCAGAGGGTCAGCCTGAAAAGCCTCCACGTTACAAGCTCCTCTAAATATATCAATAGCTCCCTAATGGACGCTGGGGTCCCAGCCGGACCGCCCAGGCTCTCGGGGCGGCTTTGTGTCTGCAAGGGGGGATGGCCGGGACGGGCACGGAGCAGGGGGGAACGCGGGGTGGCACGGGGCAGCGGCGACGGGCACCCACGGGGACCGAAAGCTGCTCAGCCGAGGCTGCCTGGGAGGTCTGGGGCAGTGTTTGCCTGGTTACTAGGAAAGTGGTAAACAGCGGGGACCAGCACGGGGCGAGGAAGGTGTTTGCCAAATCTGGGTTTGGCAGTGCCGGATCAATGTGCCAAACTGGGGTGCCGGCTCCCAGAGCCTTCTTCTCCCTTCCCGTTGTCCCTTCCCTGCTGAAGCTGTGCAAAGCCGGGAGGGCGCAGGGGCTGGGAGGTGAGTGCCCCCCCCCAACCCCAGCGGGCTGGCCCCCGTGCAGCCCCTCCGCACCAGCCATTCCCTCCAAAATCCCATTCTCAGGCTGGTAACAAAAAGCAGCAGCACAAAGAGAGACGCGGAGACCTGCCGCTATGCTGAGAAGCCATTCAGAACGGGAGACTCATTAAAGAGCCTGTTGTCATTATTTGTGAGCTCCAGAGGTAGCCTTATTTAATTTGGGAGCTACTAGACAGGTACCCAGATGGCTGGGGAGGGGGGGCAGCGGCAGAAGTGAATTAAATGGCATGCCTCTCTCTGCTGCCGTTCGCTTTGTGCTGCAGCTGGGCCCCTTGGAAAGGGAGAAAGTGGGAAGGCAGGGACGTGGCATCACCCCCCTGCAACATCACCGCTGGTGAAGAGCATGTAGAAATGGGGGGCCATGGGCCCCACCTGTTTTGGCTTTTTTCCCCCATGGTTAATTTTCTCCCAGCTGTCCCTGCTGTGAATTAGGGCTGCTGCAAACTCTGCCTGGGTTGCAGGCTGCAGGCAGCGGGCTGGGGGCTCTCAGCAGTGCCCGGCTGTCGGGGAGGTCACTTTTTGCTCACTACTGTCAGTGGCTGTGAGCCTCAGGAGGTGACACTACCTCCTACAGCGAGATTTCCACCTAGTCCTCAGGCAGCTTGAACATCGCGCCCATTTCACAGATGGGTAAACTGAGGCCCCAAGATGTTCCTTGTCCGAAGGCTCTGCAGGGAGCCCCCGGCAGTGACCGTGCTGTGGGTGCCGTGGTCCCTCTGCTCTCCGCGGGGCGGGAGGATGGCACGGTCGTGGTGGCGAGGATGAGCCTTGCTGGGCAGTGCAGTGCCGTGTGGGTTGAGCACGGCTCGCTTTGAGCACTGGCACTGCCTCTTCTGGGGCAGAATTAGAGCTAGTCATCTGCAAACTGTACAAAAGCTAAAAACTAAAGTAGGGATAAAATGAAGGTTTTGTTTCAGATAGTATTTCTGTGCATATTTGTTATTTATTTAAAAAAAAACCCACCAGCATTCATTTGCATAATTACATTTTGCAGCTGTTGGGCCGTAATGTGGGCTGTGCTTTGGGGCATTATTTTATCCGTTGAAAACGGACACAAAGAGAGTGAACTCCGCTCTCAGCTGTGCCTCATTGTGCCGTAACCACTGGTGCTGCCTCTGTGCCGGGGCGCTCCCAGGGCACCTCACCTCCCCGGCCCTCGAATATGCATTAGGCGCTGCAAGCTGTCCCCACGTCTGTCCCGATTGTTCCCTGCTTTTGAGGAGAGGGGCTGGGCGGGGGGGAGTTTTAATCTCCTCATCTTTTGCTGGGTGGGGAATTTGGGAGTGCGTGGCTGGGGGCTTCGGGTGCGGGGAAGGAGGGGGAAGGGAGATGTGTGCCGGTGCAGGGTGATGTTCCAGTTTTGTGATTCTGGGGAGCTGTCCTACGCCCTCCATCCTGCCTGTGCATCCCCTGTGCATCTGCAGGAGCTGCCCTGACTCCTCTCCCTGTCCCCATCCAGGTCTCCCGGCGGTGCTCCCACACCTCTCCTGCTCCAGGTGATGCCCCAGTTCACCTTTGCTTGCTTCTGCGGGCTCCATGGCTTCTGCAAGATGAAGAGGAAGAAAGAAGAGTCCAGCGCAGAGCAGGAGACAGCAGTGTGAGGAGCAGACTCGTGCCCTGCCGAGCCATACCTCAGGACCCCGTCCCCTTCCCCTCGGTACGCCGGGACTGCTGGGGGGACATTTGCTGCTTCCTTTCTTCTCGCTTCTCCAAGGACCAGCATCACCCTCTGCCTGCACTGTCTCGGGGTGTCTCAGGGGGCTGGGGGGCTGTTCGGCCGAGCTGATGTGCCTGGGATGGTGCTTGGGGAAGGGGAGCCCGGGGCTGAGCAATGGTTTTGCTCATCGATAGCAGCAGTGGGCTGGGGACAGTGCAGGGGCAGCTGGTTAATCTGCTCTAACACACTTATCCTGCAGCTTCTTTCATTTTTCTCTCCCCTCCCTCTTCCCAGATACTTGCATGACCGGGGGAGATCTGAAGCATGGGAATGACCTTGCCGAGAGGCAGAAGCAGATGCTGTGGACGTTATCCAGGTGCTGCAGCAATTCTGCCCGGACCCCCAGCCTGGCCGGGCGCTGAGCCCTCGGCACCCGAACAGTCAGTGTCGGAGGGACCCTGCGTCCCAGCGGGGTAGAGATTTCCCTCCTGAGTTAGCTGACCTGCCCTTGCTCCAACAAGTCTCAACGGACAGACCTGGAGGGGTTTTCAAAAGCCGGGGCCAGATCTTGTCCTTCCTGGAGTCATAGTGCCGGAGAGGCTGGCCCCTGGCTGGTAAGTTGTCCTGCTGCTGCAGAATTGGGTGAATGTCAAAACCAAGCTGGTTTTGGGTTTGGTTTTTTTACAAAGTCTATCTCAAGCTGATGTCTGTGACTCCAAGAAGCCATTCTCCATGACTCTGCCCTGCCTGGTCCCGTGGGTGCAGCACACCAGAGCGTTTTGGAGGCACCAGACACATCGACCCTGCTCGGACACTGTTCCCTGTGTGACCGGTGCGGGCCGGGAGCTCTCGTGCCACGGGACCCCCACCCCCTGCACACCCACCTGAGCCTCGTAGGCTCAGCGGGAGGTTGTTCTTGTTTGGCAAACGGGCCAAAATCCCTAAGCTCAGGGCACCTGAGATTCACTCCAGGGATACTTCTAGCATAAACATGTCCTCCAGAGCAGAAATCCTTAAATTCTTCCATACTGCACTTCCCTTCTCCATATGGAGACCTCCTGAGCCTGGGGCAAAAAGCAATGCCCGGGGCTGCCAGGCAGGAGCCGCTTGCCCCCAGGGTTAGTCCTGCTCCTGCCACTGCCTCCTCCCATGGTGGTACCCCTCTCTCCCACCCCGCCTGTCCATCCTTCCCACCCACCGCTGAAGCCATATGGGAGCTCCCTGCGTGCTGTGCCTTCCCGGAGGCGTTTCAGGCAGACATCCCCGCTCACATACCCTCCAAACAGCCCCAGGCTCTGTGCGCTGGAAAGCTGGCGAGTGTTGGTGAGCCAGGGTCCCCCCGGGGTTTGGGGACCGCTGCTTGGATCTCGGTGCCCGGTTCCCCGTCCCTGAATGTACCCAGCATTCGAGATCTCATTTCAGGCCCCAGCGGCTGCAATGGCCCCAGTGCTCCCGTTTGCAAGACGTGCTGGAGAGCAGCAGGGACAGCCCCTAGGAAAGGGTAAATGCTCTGGGGCAGCTATGCCCGATGCCTGTCATCACGGGGGGGTATTGACTTGAGCGGATTGACACCCCCGAGGAGCCCCCACCAGAGCGGATGAGCACACTCGGAGAACAAATCCTCCCCCTGTGATTAACTGGCTTGACCTTTCCAGGGTTTGCCCAGTGCTCCCAGACCAAATTTGCACTCGGCAAACAGAGCTGTATCTGCCACTGACAGCTCCCCATCGGAGGAGATTTGTTGGCTCAGCCAACATCCAGAACCAACACGGCTATTATTTTATTTTCTTATCCAAAGGATTTAGCACAAAAACCTGAGCCTGGCCAGGAGCACCAATAACACAAGGTGCAGCTGAGGAGCTTTAAATCCTCTCTGCTGGGCGCCTGTTGTCTGGGCTGTGGTGGGAAGCAGCTGACTGGTGTGGGATGCGCTGCTCGGAGCCAGCTCGGAGGCGGCAGCCAGCCGGGACCGGGCACGGGGGCCTGGACTGCGTGTGGTCTCTGCGTGTCAGTCCCCGGGGTCGGGAGGCTCGGGGTACTTTGCTTTTTCCCCTCTTTAAGCCCAAGGGCTGTGAGCTGTGGGATCCAGCGGCGCAGTCCCTGGGCGAGTGTTCCCAGTCGGGTATTTCCCAGCTGGGCTCCGGGTTTCGGCACAGGAGAGGGCACGCAGTGGCACGTGAGGTGCCCCGCGAGGGACCAGCCAGGAGAACGGTCCGGCTTCCCTGTCATTTGTCACCATCGAGCTCAGCAGGTTTCAGCCTGGCACGCACAGATTGTGGAAAATACTGTGGTTAGTACTGGCTGTAATGTCTCCTCTGGGACCTCTGGGGCTGCAGCAACCTTTTACTTAGGCAGAGCAGGAGGAGCTGCTTCACTGAGGCACCGAGGGTAGCGGAGGGTAATGCCGATTCACCAGCGTTTCGGCTTGGTTGATGGTGCCCCATTCCTGGGGGGACACAAGTTGGGTCCCTGGTAATGACGATCTGAGCAGGGATCACCCTTGTGAGTGCAGTGTGGGGAGCTGGGGCTGTTCGGGCAGCGGGCGCATGCTCCAGGGAGACCGTCAAAAACAGAGGTTTGGGGAAAATCATGGGCAGTTTCGCTCAGTCAGGCTTTACAAAAGCTGAATTATTACTGTGGGGTTGAGGGGGGTTGGCCCAGTTCAGTACTGTGTAACCTTCGCTGCTAAACCTCTTGGATTATAAATCCATCATGGTTTGGCAGCTAAAGATGTGTCGTTAACGGCCACCCCGAGATTTCGTGTCTAGGAGGACGCTCAGCGTTGCGCTGAGAGCAGCCCTGGAGATGAGGTTGGTGCATGACGGGATGGTGCTCCAGGGGCTCCCGGTCGTGGTGGGAGTCCCCCAGGCTGGTCTGGGATGAACTGGGAGCTCTGCTGGAAACACATCGTGCTCACGTTGTGCATGCCGTGCGTACGTTGTACGTGATGCACACGCAGCGCGCTGTGCACACACTGTGCGCACACTGTACGCGGTGCACACACGGTGCTCGTGCTACGCACACGTTATGCACGCACAGCGCACGCTCTGTGTGTGTGTGCGGCAGCTCTGTGCCTGGTCAGGTTTTCCCTGTGTCTTGAATATTCCTGTCTCCAGTGAGGGGTTCCCAAGCCAGGTATTTAATGAATGTAGCACGTACAATTGAGACAGGCAGACACTCACCCACACCTATTATATGTTCATTTGAAAACAGAATAAATGAACCAAGTGCAGTATGAATGTTAAAGCGCTTGAGCTACAGTTATTTTTAAAGACAACTTCCCACCTCCCTGGATGGATGTAGCTCTCAAAGCAACAATATGTTTTCCACCATGGCTCCGAGCAAAATGGTTTGCTCCTGGATTGACCTCTATTGTGTTCATAAATGCCTTGTGGTGCTTTTTGATTCCCCCATCATAATGACTTGACCTCTAGATTTATGGCTGAAGGTCCTTTCATCTGCACATTGTTTCCCACCAGACTCCAGCCTGGCGCTTTTCTGTAGCAAACCTGCCAAGAGCTGAGCCCCGTGCCGCTCGTCCCTCTGAGGTGCCCAGCCAGCTTCCACTGACAAATTTGCAGTGGGCAAAAGCAAACAGGGTTTTTTTCCTCTCTTTCCAGTGGCAGCATTTTAATAGGACAGCATATGCTTCTGAGACCGCGAAGCCTGGGAAGTTGACAGCTCTTGTCACAGTACAAACACTCTCTCGCTGTCTCTCTCTCTTTCACATTTGCACAACCCCTGGCATTTTTATAAACTAAGAGTTTGCTTATTGTTCAGGATTTCCTCTTGCCCTCCCAAGTTCAGACACTCTGCCTTTGATTCTTCCACCCTGCTTTCGCTTCTTCACTCCAGAAGCAACTGCACCTGAGCCATACTGTAGTAGATAAATCTTACTAGTATGGGTGGCAACGAGTTGTAAACTGGAGCTGTCCGTCCAGTGCTTTTCCAAGTGCTTTTCCAAGGCTTTCCCATCCTCTGGAGAGAGGAAGGGAGGTGCAGGGACCCACGGCTGAGCAGTGAGCCTGAAGCTGAGGCTGCAAAATCGCCCGTGTCCCGGCTGCTCGCAGGCATCCTTGGGGAAAAGGGTGCAGCAGAAGTGGGCGAGATGTAACTTCTCCTCTCCATTACAGAGCTGGCTCAGGGTACAGCTGAGCTCCCTGCAAATCCCCCGTTACAACACGAGCCTTAGCTGTACTGTGGGTTCCCAGGGTTTATGGAGAGACCCTCCACCTCCATCCCTCCTCAGGAAGAGGAGAAGCCGTGCTGCCAAAAGATGCATTTGTTCCCACCAGCAATAATCCTTCTTTAATCCTATTACACTAAGGAAAGCATCCAACTTCCCTCGAAGCAGACAGTGGGATGCACGGAGGAGGGAGGCCCCTCTCTCCACGGGCTGCAGCCAGTGCCTGCCCCGGCCAGGTCCCCACCGGGGTTTTGGAGGGGGCTCGGTCCACGGCTCGGCCCCTTCCCGCGTGCCCCGACTTTTCCTCCAGTGCCAAAGGGCTGGAGCGAAGCCGGCAGCAGCCAGCGGCACCCCTGCACGAGCTCTGTGGATGGAGAAGTAACATCGTCTGAAATGAGGAGCTGCCCGTACCAAGGGTTCAGGGTCTGGAGCTGATGCTGGAGTGTCAGGAAAAATCAGTTTTAACGATCAAAATAACCAAAGCATCGCCTCAGGCTCACTTCCAAGATAGGCAGTGTAGCCCCTTTGTAAATATTCCCTTACTTGGGAGCAAGGGAGCCTACAGATGTTTATTTGCATGACAATAGCCGGGTTGGGGACCAAAACGTGTGTGTGTGCGGGGGCGAGGGGTGCAGCCTCCATCGGCAGACGGGCTGGTGACGGAGGTGGTCCTGCCAGGGGAGCTTGTGCTGCGCCGATTTGGGATAAAGAAATATTTGTGCAGTGAGCTGGAAGGGTACACACACAAATTATAGGAGGGAAGCCAAGAAAAAAAGCTGCAGCTTGAACTCTTGTCTTGTTACATGTTCTTAAAGGTTTTGCTGGGGATATGAAAAAGGACCAGGGAATAACCCCGGTGATCCTGAGGCAGATGCTCTGCAGCAGGACAGACGGCTTCCACCCAAACACCCTGCGAGCATCAGCTTGACATAGCGCATTGGATTTAAGACAAGAGCTGTGTTTGCTACAGGCAGGGCAGTTTCTGCATCGCAGGGTGTAACGAAGAGAAAAATGCCTCTTTTTTTTCAGAAATCACCTGGTCAAAGCCATCCTCCCTCCCTCGCACAGGCAGGATTTTCTTCCAGCTGCTCGACGTTCCCGGGGTGACCCGCTGCCCTCCTGCTAGCCAGCGCTGGGGGATTGCGCGGAGAAATATCTCAGGCAGCCTGATAAAATCTCCAGTTCGTGGTTGGGCTCCATCCTCCCAGCCCGTGCCTGCTCGCCTCCCTGTGCATCTGTCTTCCCATAGTTCAAAAAACAACCGGTCTTTGTGGCTGCCCCAAAACACCACATTTTTCAGCATGTTACTCTGAGGACAAAGTACAGAGTTTCAGGCAGCTCCAGGTGGGCACCGGGAAGCTCACGTTGTTTTGGGAAAATGCTGATCTTGTTCTGTTCCTATTTTTGCACATCAGCACAGCCTCCCGAATTCAGGGTTTGCAGCCCCAGCGCTGTCCTTGGCGAGGACCTTTGGATTTATCTTTGGGACAAAAAAAAAGAAAGTCGGTGAAACACAAAGCGCATTTCTTGAATGTAACTTTGTTTTTGCACAGTCCCCCTGTAACACGTGGTGACCACGCAAGTAGTGCACTCGTGGACTTAAACCTCTAGGGATTAATCACTGCTCAGGAGTTTATTACAAGTGTAAAGATACGGGTCAAATTCGACGTTTGTTTTATGCCAGTATAAATCCAGAGAGACAGTCTATATACTGAGATGTCTACAAAAATATTATTTATACAGAAATGAGCTTGGACTGGACCCCACCATGCAGGTTTCTCCTAGATGTGTCTCAGCCCCATCCCTATGCAAAAGCACGTAAACAACAAGCACAAGCAGGCAAAGACAGGCTTACAGGGGGCACGCACTAAGGAAGCCCTGACTCAACAAAGCCCTGCTTAAATTTAAGTGTTTGCTTTGGGATTTTGCTCAATCCAATAAATTTGCCTAATTCCCCCCTAATAAACCTGTATCGATCCCCGCAGAAGTGTGCAACGACCAAGCAGAGGGAAAGGCACAGAACCGTCCTTGCAGCATCTCCCTAATGTTGCCTAACAAGGATCAAAGCATTAAACCTCTCTTTATTGTCCTTTTCTTTTATCCCACTGTCTGGATTTCATCACGAAGGGACCTACCCAGACATGTTCCTCAGGAGTCTCCCAGCCCCAGTAGCCATAGAAACCGGCTATTTTTAGTCTGTTTTCATGATGCCAGTAAATGACTTTTCTCTACTTTGGAGAGACAGAAGACCAGGTCAGCCTTGCGTGCTGGCGGATGGTAAATGAGCATCCCCGGCAAGGCAGGCGTCCTCTCCCGTGCAGTACTGTACGTTTGAGAAAATAAATGTGGCATTTGTAAATAAGCGCGCATATCTACGCACAGAGTAGATCACTTCCTACGGTTATTTCCTACGCTAGAGAAAATATTTATAAGAATTTTTAGAGTATGGATTTTATAGACGTTTGGAGATCAGGGTTTTTGGTATATGACAAGCTTCCTCATTTTCTGAGCTGGTTCTTCAAAAGACCCCACAATACAAATTACCAGTGTTTGGAAATGCGATCAATGTGGGTAAGAGCACAGTGGTACTTAAACCATAAATCAGCCCCACAACAACGCCTTTCATTCCTGCGATATCAGTAAGATTTGCAGCCAAAGGCTTTTGAAGTCAGATGGAAAAACACATTTGTCTGAGTAATTATCGGGCTACATGCTAATGAGCAATGCTGGCCGGGTAATTCAGCATGAGGGAAGGGAGCTGGAGCAGAGCATCATTTTCCTGGAGGATTTTCTTAAAACACCCATCATCTCCCGGGATGTTCCCCCTTCCCGGCAGCCCTGTGGCAGGATCTGGCCCATGGGGGCATTTCCCCAGCTGCTCCTTGACCTCCTCGGGGGTACTTGGCAAACACTGGAGCAGCTCCTGGGGGTGCAGGAGCATCCCAGCAGTGCCGTGTCCTCGGGGACCACCGTGGGAAGGGATCGGCAAACCTCTGCCGAGTGGAGACAATGGAGACCGTTTCCTTTTAATGCTTGCCAGGTATCCTGGAGCTGTAAATACACCGAGCCCGACGGCTTCTGCTGTAACGTATCTAGTTTACAAGATTGTACTATAAATTATAGATGCATATCATGACTGCAGTTTGCACTGAGAGACTCGCCTATTGATCTGTCTCCTGCTGGTTAATATTCAGGACTGCCACGGCCCTGCTTTTGGAAGCAGCGCGCTGTTGCAGGTCATTTGTATGTCTCTCCGTCTGCACTTGGAGCAAGCACTTTCCTGGCCTGACTGTACGAGCATGCAGGGAAGCAGCTATGGAGCTGCTGTAATAAACCAGTTTTACGATACCCTTCCGAGAGATGGGTTTTATTTCGTGTTTGTGGCCCTGAGCTGGTGTGGGAGCAGAAGGGGAGGTGGGTTTGGTAGGACTGCGGTGGGAGATGGGCAGAGGCGCGCAGAGATGCACTTCCCTAACCCTGCTCTTTTCGCACCAAGCCCTGTGTGCAGCTAGAGAGTCGCGCTGCAAAGTCACTCATTTACACGCACGCAGTGCAGGTACAAACCAGAAGCTGCAGTAAAATCAAGTGGTGGCAGCTCTAGTAATATTTAATAAAGCTGCTGTTGGGATGGGTTCCCAAATCCCGAGGTGACTGTGGATATAAACAGAGGTGACACTCATAAGGGCAGTCAAAATTGGCTGAACTTTAACAGATGCACACTGAAATACGGGATGGTTACAGGACCGAGGCAGCAAAACCATACTGCAGTGTAATAGCAACACAGACACCACTTTATCTCTGCTGGCCATGGGCAGCGCTCCAGCTGAGGACGGCCGCCCGGTCCAACTCAGCCCACGTAACGGGGCTCCCTCTCTCGGGGCTGGGCCCTTTAAATCTGGGGGTACCGGCGCTGGGACAGACCAGAGGTGGTGGGGCCGGGGGGGGGGTCCGCCCCGGGACGGGACGGGGGAGCGCAGGTAGACCCTGCCAGGTAGCGCGGGGCAACCCCTCCCCAGGCGATGGTACAGCCCACGGGGGGGGGAGTGGCCGACCGGGGGCGTGGCCGACCGAGGAGGGCGGGCGGCTTGAAAGCCGTTAGGCGGCCTGGCGTGAGGGGCTGCGGCCTGCTCCGCCGCCACCGGGATTGGGCCGGGGGGAGCCCCGGGCGGCGG
>NW_010972504.1:2978100-3022832 GCF_000737465.1 Haliaeetus leucocephalus
GGGCGGCGGCGGAGGCTGGGGGCCCGTTGGGGCGGGGCTGGTGGGGGCGCGCATGCGCGGGGCGGTGCGCAGGCTCTTGCAGGCAGGCCGGGACTGGTTATACCGAGACCTCGTGGCGCAACGGTAGCGCGTCTGACTCCAGATCAGAAGGCTGCGTGTTCGAATCACGTCGGGGTCACGGCTCCCTTCGGGGTTCCCTTTTAACGCCGGGCAAAGCGGGGCCGGTTTCGGGGTACGCCGGGGGCACCGGGCCGGGAAGCTGCGGGGTGTCGGGCTGGTGGAGCTGCAGGCTTGGGGAGTGAAGAGAGCCGGCAGCGAGGGCAGAGCTCCTCGCCTCTAATTCTTGCTTTGGTGGGTGTGAGGTGCCCGTGACCTCCCGGGGCGCTGCGGCCTGGCAGGCCCTGGCCCTAAATTAACGAAACCGGAGCAGCGCTTCACCCCGCTTTAACGAAGTGGGTGCTCCAGGCAGGGTGGGAGAGGAAGCGGGGCGGCTTCCAGAAGGTTCGGAGGTGCCATGGTCGTAGGGTTCGCCCAGTGCCCTCCTGTGGGCAGGTGTCCCCCGAGAGCCCCGTCGGCTGCAAACTGAAGGGGACACCGAGGCGGTGTGACGGCCCCGCGGTGGCTGTGGTGATTGGGGTAGTGTCAGAAGTGTGTCCTCTTGCTAAAACACAGCAAAGAAATGGGTGATGCAGAATGACTCCAGGTACTGGGGGAAAACAGGAGAAATTACTTAATTGCTGCTGTTAGGGCATAAGTAAAGAAACTTTGGATGACAGAACTATTTCGCTATGATTTTTTTTTTTTTCCCAACCGCAGGCGCTACTCTCAAGGACACTGTAGGAAAACAATTTTAGACGGAGTAATTTTTCAGAGTTGCTAGATTTCAACTGCTTTGATACCATTGGGAAATACCCAGTCTTTTCAATATACAGATCACAGACAGATGTGACCCCAAAGCGCTCAGGAAATGTGAGCGGTATTTGGTCCCAGGGGATGCCAGAGTACCATACGCGTGGGTGAGCAGTGATCCGGAGAGACGGCATCAGCTGGGATCCTCCTGCTGATGCAAGTAATATTTTAGGAATGTTTTTGTCTTCAGGCGCTTGTGTTGTACAGACTCGGAGGGAACTTTGGCAACAGGCTTTGAGAGGATAAACAAAGCTGCACCACCAGTAACTGGAGCACAGCTTTTAAACAATCCTGGGTGATGATGCTTGTCTCTGGCGATGCTACGTGAAGTAAGTGGTGCCTTGCTTTTTGCTAAGAAACCCCAGCAGTAGCTGAATTAGATACTGCTTAGAACACATAGTGCTCCATACATAACTTTACTGCCTTTACAACAGTAGAAGTAGCTCTAGCTTTGACTCAAGACATGCACTTTGTTATTTTAAACTGTTTTACATTTGGAAGGAACAATAAAGGCAAAGTCTAATCTGCAGAATGGATAAAGCTTCTAAGTGGTCATTAACTTGAACTGCTTTAACCTGTTCAGCAGATGATGGGTTATGTACAACTGAGTTCCTGTAGTCTTGATCTCTTTCCATTAAATGGCTTTTGTCTTGACTAGCTTTTCTTTTGAACTTCATTGCTTTATAATAGCACATAGGAATGATGCTTTGAGCTTCTGTTGCCACAAAGATTACCTTTATGTTGAAAAATAGCACCAGACTAAAAGAAATAGAGTGTTTATTGCACTGCACTGCCTTCACTGATACAATTTTAATTAAGGAAAAATGGCTGGACAAAAAATAACCTCGTATCTGGAAGTATATATCCACAGCGATGTGCTCCCTGAAATGTGCAATATTAAAACCATTTGTAAGGTGACAGTAGGATATGTTTAAACCTCACTGTGGAAGCTTGAATAAAAATATTGCATGTGTTTGCTATGTGGCTACTAATTAAAATGTGTAATTGGTTTGGGATTTAACTGTGCTGTGGGAAGGGGTGGATGGGCTTAAAGCAAGTGGCTGGAACCCCTTAAAAGGGTAACTTGTAGAACTTGAGTATTTGTCTGCTCTGTTCTCAGTGGTCTGTTACTATTTAATAGTTAAGGTTGGGGTTTTGTTTGTTGTTTTTTCTAAAGAGCCCTTCAGGTTGCTCTTAAATGTGTTTTCCTCTGATGGGACAACTGTTTTTTTCAAAAGACAATTGTTTAATGAGGATTTCCTGAGGAAGGTGTCATTCATAGCTTCATGATTAACATTTGTCTTGATCTAAATACCAAATGTGATACCAAAATACCTGGGTCTTGTTTGTGTATTTCACACACATGTTTGTGAAACGAGGTAAGTTCTGGAGCTGCTGGGCTTCTGGCTGATGTTTTCACTGAAGCATTCAATGCTGACTGAACAGGGTGACTTGATACAACAGGAAATGAACGTTATCTTCTGCTCAGTATTTAGAAAGGTAATTGCAATGAAAAGGTTTCTGTGTGCATGTACTTTTTAATGCCAGGTGCTTAGTAAATGCTTTTTTTTCCTGTTTAGAAATTACATCTGTCTGTTTCAGGGTAAAAGTACCTCTAATGAATTCTGCAGAAAATATCTCTTCCTAGGATTTCCTCACTTAAAACTGTTCTAATACAAGCTATCTCCAGTGTGCTTGGGTACTACACAGCTGAGGGAGTATCAGTGCTTCAAAATGGCTTTCCATGCTCTGTTTCCTGTCTCTTAATGTTTTAAATTGCATAGGTGTAGAGCATTGCTGTGATTTTTATTCCATCAGTTAATGGTGTCTGAGAGTATGATGGTGCAAACATCTACGCTCTTGTGTGATCTTCAGGAATCAGCCTTATTCCTTAAAGGTTTCAAGCATAGGGTCTCTCGCTCTTCTTTTGGAAAGACTGTTTTTATAGTGTAATCAGTCTGAAAAAGTTTATTTACAGTCATTGTGTTTGTTCCACTATACATTCTCATCTCCCTTCACCTTGCCACCTTAATGAATCCCTCTAGTTCCATAATTATTTTTGATGCTTTCTTGTGTTCCCTGCATCTCTACTGCACCCTGCCCTTGCCAGCCAGGCAGGGGATCCTGGTAGTGCTGCGGCTCTGGAACTGGCTTGTGTCCAGATTCCTTGTAGTGTCATACAGGCTTACCTTGCCCTTGTCCGCAGTATGGTATTTCTTTTTGTCCTTCAGAAAAACCCCAACAAAAAAATATTAGTACTTATGTTGCTTTTGCCCATTGATACATCAGTGTGGACTTATTCCAGAGATTGTTGGTTATATCTTTCCAATTTTGCTCCCATGAAAGATGAGGATTAGCTTTTTCTTGATAAACTTTTTTAAATGGTATGAGGTGTAACTTTTCTATTTAAGCTTATATGATACTGATGACACTTCCAACTTTCACTTTTCCAGGAGAAGGATTTTTTTCCTTCCAAGTGAAATTTCTTTCCAATTGACTTAACTACTGGGTGTTGTGGGAAGTTACGATGTCAGAGAGTAGTTGCTAATACCAAACAGTGAGGGTAAGGGAAAGGATACCCTTCCAGCACCCTCTCTCACTGCTTTAACTAGCAATCAGGACTCCAGCTGATTCTGAGAGAAGGTAAGTGGTTTCATCTGAAATACTGGAACCTTTTATTTTGGATAAATGTCCCCACCTGTGAGCTGGTGTGGGCACAGCTGAGGTCTGTGGGCCAGTGGAGCAGAGCTGCAGTGGTGGCGATGGACTTTTCCTGCTGGTCAGGGCAAACTTGTGAGCACATGGAGCTAGAGAGTGATTATGTGATTAACCTTGGTAAGGTCTAAATGTTTTGTGGAAGAATGACACCAGTGGGACAGAACTTCTTGTGGAAGTCAAATGTACTGTGTTATGTGATTTTTATTTGTTCTTTAGTCTCCCAAGGGAAAAATTAAATGTGAAGATAAATACAGTAAGTATGGACTGTGACATGATCTCCTGGAATCTACGTGGTCTGTTCCCACTGTGATCTGTGGGGGGCAGTGCCCATCTTTCTTCCTTCCTTCCATATTTTGTCAGCCGATTATAAATAGAGGTCCCTGAACCAGTGCCAGGGGGTGAACAGCTTCACTGCTGTGATGTGGGCCAGCCTGCCAACCTTTCCTGGACTGCTCCTGAGGCTTCCTTCTGACTTCCATGAGGAGATGTTGAGAAATTAAATGGGAAAATTGCCAATATTTGGTGAGGCCCTAATGAAGAGAGTGCTGATGCTGAAGGGGCTCTGTTTATACAAAACCCTCATCTTTCTAAACCACCTTTCATCTGAGTATTTGCTAGCGATGTTTGTCTATACCTGTGACTTGGATTTTGTGTCTTGTGAGACAGGTACTGATCTGTTCCTCACTAGTCACGCAAATAGAAGCAAAGACTGTGGGAATATCACTGAGGTTGTTTCATTTTATCTTGTCCCAATTGCTGTACTTATTAACGTAGAGTGAGGAAAGAGTATTGTTCCAGAAAACAATCTAGAAAGGCATTAAAGAGCAGATCTGAAGCCTCTGCCCTCTTAAGGGGAGGTAAATGAGGTGTGGCTTTAGGCAATTTTGCTCCTTAAAACAAACAGTCTCTGATCTCTGGAGTTTACCCCCCCCCCCCCCCCACGAAGGCAAAAGTTAAAACAAAAAAAAGGGAACAAGAGAACAACACATGAAGGAGCAGCTGTTGCATGCAGTCATGCACAATATTTGTGTGCTAGAAATGATTCATTTAGTCTGTGTAATATATATGGAAATGTGCTGGAGGAGCATTGCCGAAAATAACCTATTGTATTCATACAGCCCTAACAGAGCTGATCTTTGATTTGTGGCCTTTATATGCCTTTTCCCTTTTTTGATATGTCAAATAAACATAGGCAATCTACCTTTTAGTTAGGTAGCATTACTTGACTGTACTTAATCTGTATGTATATGCTTCTTTTAGACTGACATATCTGAATGTGATGCCTTCAGCACTGAAAGCATAAACTAAATGAAGGCTACGGCAGGGGGTTGTATGGAAAGAAAATCCTGTGGCAGAAGCACTCTGGATGAACAGATAAAGGAGATGGAATAAAGAGAATGAAGTGAGGGGACCATTTTAGAGGTCTTGTAATATTCTGGAAGATCTGAGCTGAAAGGGGTTTTTACTCTTTTTACTCAAGTAGAACATTCTGTGTTTTAATCTCAAAAAGCCTTTTGGGGAGTTCCTTAGTACTAAAAGCTGTTTTGCTCCCACCTTTTCTTTATTGTAATGTCCTTTGAAGTTCTCTTCAAAGATGAAGCCAAACTTCCCATTTATTCTACAGACTGTAATGAACATCCAGCTTTGTTTAAGCAATTAGCTTGGTGGGGTGATTTCTGTTGCTGTTCAAAAAAAAAAAAAGTTCCAGAATCCTGAGCAGTTTAGACATGTTTTGAAAAAACACTAAGCCAACAGCTGTGCATTGGACTAATCTGACAGTATAGCAGCTGTCATAACAAAAGCAGAGCTGGTTCAAACACAGCTTCTTTGTGTAGTGATTGAAAATGATTTAAAGGAAAAGATTATTTACTGGCTCTACTGTGTTGGGCTGTGGGGCTGGATAAGTGACTGTTCACTTGTTTTTGGTATGTGATCCCCAACAGATGAATGGACTCTTAACCACTTCTTTACTCTAGCTTAGAGACTCAAATGTGTTTTGATACTCAGCTCTGCTGCTTGCTGCTGGCTTTGTTCGCAGTCCCTCTGTTTCTGGAACCATGTTATGTAGGTGCCTGCCTGGGTGCTGCTTGGTTGATGGCAAGCCATTTCAAGATGCACACAAACCACATCTGTAATCAAAGAATGCTCCAGTGAATGCACAAGAGGATAATTAAGCAATGCGATTTGTAAAGATGGCCTGAACTGTAGCTTTTTAAAGTACCAAATTATGCAACCTGGTATAGTTCGTTCAGGTTAATTTGCTTGTATTTTAAGGACCTTTTTTTCCCCTTTCTCCTCATTCAGACAGAAGTACTGGAGTAACCTTTGAAACAAAAGACTTCAAAGTGACAGCAGCCTGTGCCTCCTGGCTATGTTGAAGTAAGTAATCTACCAATGCATGAATATTTTATGTATCTACAGCTAAATGAAGGAAATTGCAAGTTGATATAAACTGATGTTCTTTGTATTAGCTCATGACAAATGCAGCAATTACCTCCAATCAGTTAATTATAGCATCCTTCTGTGGCCTGCCTTCTACTTTCCTGAGCTTTCTTTTGTAAGAGTGAGTATTTGTTAAACTCACAGTTCTTCTGTAGCTGCTTCACTGAAGAAGTACTTTCTTGTTATGCTATTTGAAAATATATTGACCTTTAATACCGTAGTGAAAGTCATCAGTGTTTTCTCAGTCAATTTTGCTGCTTTTTCTTTTGTTTATAGTCTTCACACCTGGAGATGTCTGAATATCATATGAAGCTTCTGTTGCCTGATGCAGATTACAGTCTTGTGGAGATCATAGCAAAGTATCTCTGCTTGTTACACATTAATTTTGTTATGTCATTCCATCTGGCAATTCCTAAATCTAGAAGTGAACTTAAATTGGACTTCCATCACTGTTTGCTGTCTCCGAATTCCAACTTCCTAGCAATGACTATTAAAGGAAGCCAGGTTAATTTGTGGCAACAGAACATTAAATGGCTTACTTGTACTCCATCTATTTGGGCAATCTAGTAGCTTTCAGTCCGTCCTAGATATGTTCATAAGAATAATTGGGAAGCTAGTAGCTAACAGATGAAAATTGTTGCCTCTTTATGATGGGCCATCTCTCACATTATATTTTTAAATATAAGAGTTAGACAAAGGATTGCTAATTAAGAATAGAGTACATATCAGATGACTAATTAATGATAAAGTACAAGCTATCTTGAGGATTGCTTGAGTCCTCACTTATGGAATGTAAATTATTTCAGGCTTTTAGTTACATATGTCTAAATCAACTTTGCATTGTAACTGTATGTGTAGACTTGTCACAGGTAGAAAAATTGCAAGAGGTTTCTTGTTTAAATCTGTATGAATAACAAGAACATGTCTGTCTTGTATGGCATTCAGGACTTTGTGGTAACTCCCAATGAGAGGCTTTAATTATGTGCCCACAGCCTGCATTAATGAGTCTGTCTTGAAATACTAACAGGTAGAACAAATATTGCCGGAGGATGAATTGCCGATAGACCAGATGCAGGGACCAGAGAGATCAGCTGGCAGCAGTCCCCACAGCAGTCTCAAGGCTGTTTGCAGGAAAAGGGTATTACAGCACTGTTAACTTAAAATAGTCACCTCTCTGCACTTCCTCTGGGCACAAAACACTTCCAAGGTACAACCCTCAGACTAGTGCCCCATCCAAATGATATGAGTCACGGAATCTCATTTCACTTACTAATACAGCAGTACAGAAGCGCATCCCTTGGTCTCTTAATCAGTCTTAAGCTTAGAAATCTTCCATCTTATCTGAATTTATTTTAACATGCACTTCACAGTGCAGTGTAAGGATCCTGAGTCAACTCTGAGCAAATGAGCTTGCTTGTACCGGAGGAATTCTGGCAGGGTAGCCAGATGTTCCCCTCAAGGCATTCCACTTCCTTCCCGGCATAGCTGTAACCTAGAAGATGGCTATCTTAAAGAAGATAGTGCTCCCTTTTGAAGAGAATATTTAGGAGAACTTTTTGATGTAGTTGTAGGATGAATTCCACTTAGCATTTAATATTCAGACATGGATCATCTTGAAACAGGCGACTGAGTGGATCTTTTTGCCCAAGCACTTACCTGTGTAATGTTAAATGTAAGTAATGTGTTGAAAACTACAGTATTTAGGCTTCAGCCCTAGCAGTGGACCCTGTTGCATGATGTTAAAGATGGTGGCTAAATCTTTGCAGGATATGGCCATCGGTCTCTTTGGCACAAGATTTCTGTCTCTCGGTGGCACCCAGCACAATGGGACTCCAGTCCTGAGTAAGGCCTTGGAGCATTAATGTAACAGGGGTGTTGATTATAGAACTGTTTTCCTTGCATGCAGATGAGTTTGTTGAGCTGCTGTGATTAGATGACATGTCCAGAGGCAAAGTACTGTTTATTGTGCATTACTCACTGACTTGTGCAATAAATCAGTTTAAAGTAGTCTTTCTTTTTCCAGAAGGATGAGAAAATGGTGGACAAGAGTACAATGATATACTGAATACCAATTAATATTCCAGATGCATCCATGTTAGAGTGGACTGCAGGCAACGAGCCTTTATTTTAACCTAATCTCTTGGTGATTTTAAGTACTTCCCAAAGGTGTTGGGTTTTTGTTTGTTTTTTTTTTTGTTTTTTTTTGCTATATGCAGAAGAACAATGAGCAGCTTCCATTCACTGAACCACTTCTCATCAAGAGGTAACATGGTGTTTCTTATGTCTGGGCACCATCCTTATTAGACTGCTGTGATCATTGACATGCATTTACTCTTCCTTATTAGTCTTGTTCTGGTAACACCAGGATCTCCAAAGATGAAGCATCCTCCCCCTTGAAATTAAGGTGGCCTTGCTCTAGTGTTCTCCAGCTTGTTGGGTAGCTTTGCTTCCTAGAAATGAAAAGCTTATGCACTAAGCTCATTGAATCTCTTGCCATACTTTATTTTTTTTATCAGATGAGTGGCACGTCTAGTGATGGAACTGATGAAGATGACCAAGGTGAAGCATGCTTTTCTGATTCTTTGCCTCCCAGGGGAATCAGGTACTGTGCATTTAACCTGCCTTTTCCTCTTGTCCTCAACCACCTTTCCTTTGGTTTGTTTTCCTGTTTTGGAGAAGTTCCCTCGTGGTTATCTGCAGATTAACATCTTTGAAAGCATAATGTTTGTGGAAATTCTTTCTTAGAAAAGAAAGCTTTAGCAGAGAAATATCTGGAACTAGATAAAAAAGATTCTGAAGTTGAAGAGTGCCTTAAGTGCAACATTGGAGTTTCAACTGGGATTCCTGTGAGCCCACTGCCAGGTGATTATAACAGCAAAGAAACTGCAGTGCACTAGTGAATCTGCCAGGCCATTCAGCACCTTCTGCCCTTCTCTGCATCTGAGCAAAACCAACACTTGTACAGTTGCGCAGAGTCATAACAGCACTTTTTTGATGCTCAGGAAACCTGGTTTCCTATAAAGGCATTGCCTGGCTGATGGGATACCATTTCAATAAACCTGTTTCAAGAGTGCGTTGAAGTGAGATATTAACATTTGGCGGGGGGGTAGAAGGGGGCCATTTCCTTTAATGGATGAACTTCAGGTAGGTTCTAAGTGTGGGTGGCCTTTTTACAATTTCCTGCTTAGATACTGAAAGCAAAGCAGCCTCCACAGACTCCTTAGAGTCTCTTTCAGGTTTGAGCTCCTTTGTACAGCTTTGTGAAAATACACTCCCATTCTTCAGTTTTGCATGTACAGAAGAGGGAACCCTGGGAGCCTGTCTCCTGCTGCTGTTAGAAAATCATGAAAGTGGGTTTGTGGTGTGTTTTTTTTTTTCTTGCATGGGAATACATGAATCAAAAGGGGTCCTGACCTGTAGATCATGCTTCAGCTAGAGGCTAACCAGAAGTGCTTCTAGTGCTACTTTGCTAGCAGTTCTACAGCAGCAAATAGCAAGCATCTCCCAGAATGCTTGTTAATTCCTTGCATGCTATATCCCAGACACCTTTCCCTAGGTCTAAGAGGTGTCCAGCATGAGAGTTGAACAGGACTGGGTTATTCCACTGTGCCAGTTACATAGAGGTGGTACTTGGGTTAATTTCTAAAGACTGTTGTTTTGTAACCAGGAGATTTGCGTTGTGGCTTGTGTTTCTTTTTCCTTTTTTTTTTTTTTTTTTTATTCTGCCCTAATTGCAAGATTCCATGCTCACTTGGTGGTAGGTTTCTATGTCTAAAAGATAATGGCTATTGGCTCTGTAAGGTCAGCGATGAGAATTCAGGTTGCCTGAAACAACTTTTTATTTTCCCTCACAGATCCAGCAGGAAAAGGCCAAAGAAAGAGAGGAGGCAGTCACCAGCTCAGAAGAATATGAAGACAGCTGAAGTGGAAAAAAAAGACATTGATGCTGGAAACTGGGAAGAACTGAGCAGAAATAGCACAGGAAGAGATCACTCAAAGTTTGATACCCACACATGCCTGTGAGGATCGTGATATTTGCCATCTTTGTGTTTGTGATCTTCGTGCATATCATTAATGGAGGCTAATACAACTAGTCTGCTCATAAACCTCATTCTGTGAAGAAAACAAAAGCACTGTCCTGATGACATAAGCAGCATTTAGTGGTGACTACAAAACCAAAGAATGCACTTTTTTCTCCCTGCTACTTGTGAACAAGCTCTTCGGGCAGTGAATTAAAAGGCTAGTAGGAGGGTGAAAACAGCCTGTGACTTGTCTTTGCCTGGTGTTCACTATATACAGTAGCTCCTAACCTTTGGAAATGTGACGTGCTATACTGTTTCTCCTTTGCTGAAGCCACGTTTGCACATTTTGTGCCCCAGCTAGAGAGTTTAATCAGTCGGAGGTGTTTGGATTTCTGCATGGCTTGGTTTTTCTGAAGCTGCCTGTGGCTGGGATTACTGCATCATTGAGAACTTATAGCTTCTCTGTGCTCTGGTTATCTTATATCGGAGAAACAGCAGGTATAAATTGAGGGAACAAATTGCTTGCCAATCTGGCAAGACAGGGAATGGCTCTAGCATATAATACAAGCCATGAGGGATCAAAGGAGGAGTTACTATATCTTAACCACTTCTGGAAAAATGTTCTTGCCCCTTCAAGCCTATAAATGTTACTGAAAAGGGGAGAATGGTGGAAGTGAGGATCTCCCATTGTTGGCCTGCTACTCTTCATCTGAGGAGGACCTGATTGTGTGCAATGTTCTCATAAATCATGACACTCAGATTTAAATGACTTATGGGTTAAGATCAAGCTGAGGCCTTTTAGTATCTTTTCACAGGAGAAATGCAGAACTTTGAGCCTGGCACGTAATCTGAAGAAAAGCACTGCAGCACCCAAAAATTGCTGAAGGCATTTGATTTAAAAACTGCTGGTTTTTTCCTGTTGTCTGTGCCAGCTTTGCCAAGAAAGAAAATTTTGTTTCCCTAGATTTGACACTTTGGTTTAAGAGGAAAATCCTCCCTGTGTAAGTCATAATGCAGTAAGCTAGTGGTATGAGATACTGAATGGTTTCCTTAACTTCTGAGATATTTTGCTTCATCTTTAAGATGTGTGCACTTTGTAATCTTTACCTTGCATCTTGGGAATGGCTTTAATGAGAGGTAAGAAGTTACCTCTTTTTCTAAGTAGGATAAATGGTAATAAATGAAAAAGTGGGGGGTTGACTCCTGTAACAGTCTAAGTAAATGGAATTAAGGTGGCTGGCTTTCCACCAAGGTGTGTCGTTAGCTCTCTGTTCTCAAGTGTTTCCTGCTTTGTGAAGCTCATTTTCCAGTTTAGCAAGTGCGATGAAAGCTGGAATGTGCTATGTCTTTGCTTGATGTTGCATTCATAGGAAAATAATTTTTAGCTGCTTCAAATTGCTATGTAAATACCATTGCTTCCCTGTTAAGTAACTGATAGACCCTGTCAGTTCTAGTTCACACTCTGAGGCTTTGCTCTTTGCTGCTTATATGCCCCCGCTCTGTTTAGCCATCTTGCACTTCCTCAGCAAAACCTTGTTGTGAATGATCCAGCTGATGCGTGGTAGCTTTGATCTGGTTATTCAGGGTGGTGGTGAAGGGCTGTATAGTCATGCCATTCCTCCTAACTAACTTCAGAGCCTTGTTCTTATCGGGAAACAAAGTTATCATTTATTCCTCTCATTTGAAGATGTATGAAATGAGGTGTAATTCCTCCTTCTTAGCATCAGCTATCCCACTTAGAGAGCACTGTGGGGTAGCCAACATGCATTTTCCCTTTCTATTTTTCTGTCCTGACTTTAGTGGATTACTCTAGTCCCTCCTTTCAGTTGAGGATGGCAAAGCATTGGCTCCAGTGATGAGGATTTTTGGAATCCTCCTGGCAATGGATAACAGAAACATTAATCTCCTGCTGTTCAACATGCTAGGGGTGTGTGCTCTCGTGTTGAAGGATATGTGCTGTTCTGATATGTTATATGAAATAAGTGTGTTACTGCCCAACACTGTTTTATTGGGTCTTGTCTTTGATATAAATACTTAGAGGGCAAATGTTCCTAATCAGTTATCTTAAAAAAAAAAAAAAAAAAAAAAAAAGGGAAAATTAAACCAGCCCCCGGGGGGCATTAGGCACTGCAGCTTAAGCCACACTTGGAAAAGAAACTCCTATTCTGGTTCTTGTGTAGCACAGGAGGTAGACTTGCTGGGCTTGTTGAAAATGTCAATTATCCCTAGTTTCTTCCTAGCCTCAGGTGATGGTACTGACTCCCTGTTACTGCCTGACTTTCTTCAAGAAAGTTGTACTGAGCTGTAAGTTGTTAATATTGGATTTGGATTAAAAACATGTTCCTCTCCTGACTCAAAATGGGGGAGGAACAGCTTCCTCCAACCCCAGAGAAGTTCAGTTTGTGCCAAGACTCCTCTAGCTCAGTGGAAATTAATAAGGCAGAGTAGCAATCTTGCCAGAACAGAGTAGGACCTAATCCTCCTTCCCTGGGGAGTGAGCTTAGCACGTATTGTGCTTGCTCACTTTATTGAACTGATCATCAGAACAAACAAACATCATGTAGGTATTGTCTGCACAGGGAGAAGGCAATTTATGTCCCATTCCACCCCACTCCGTATCCCTGCTCCCAGTTAGCTGCGATCCCAACCACTGAAAATTAGAGGTAAAGGGAGTACCTACTTTTTGGCAGATTATTTTTAAGGTATATGATAACTAAATTTGTTGTCTTGGCTAACAGCAGTAGCGAAGGTGCAAGGTAAGAAAATAAGGATGCAGTGCTGCTCTGTTCTTGCCTGCTTTGTACAAAAGGGGATATTGAGGACTGCACTGGGAGTGCTAGGGATAAAGTCATGAGACACCACTGATACAGTGGGACGCTTCCAAATATGGTGGTTTTTTTCTCGGTAAGTAAACCCCTATGCAGATAGCATACTTTGCCATCTAGAAAACAGATCCATTAATCCATTTGGAAAAGTAGATTTTGAAAGGGCTCTTGCCCTCTCCTAGCTGGGTGCTCCTTTTTCCTACAGTGTCTCTTATTAGAGCAGCTCTTCCTGCTGGGTTTGGCTCTTATTTGCTATTAGGAAGACACATGGGAGAGGAAAGAAGTGCCTCCCCAGAGGTGACAGACTTTGTCTAGTTTTAGTTGGCAAATGTGAGGTCTGGATCCACTTTATTTTGACAGAAATAATGGACCATTATTAACTGTTCCGCTCTAAAACTAGCGTGGAGGCAAGGCATTTTGTTAGGTGATTGGGTTGATTTTTTTTTTGACATAAAATTACTTTACACTTATAGCATACTGTGATTTAAGAGGTCATAATAAGATTTGTGGTGATGGATCTCCCAGGGCACCCAGCCCTGCCGTGTCTGCAGTTTGCGCTGCTTTCCCAGTGGCTGGAAGGAAAACATCACCATCAACACTGGCCCTGCTTAATGCCAGGGATCACGGATGTTTGCTCTTGAGCCCGAAGCGTATGAGATCAATTGATTTGGCAAACAAATCTAGCTCAGCTCTGTGCAATCTCAGGTAGGTCTTGCTATATCTGGGAATTTAGAGAAGGAAAAGAAGGAGGGTGCCAGTTTCCTGGACTGCTGAAGGCTTCACCCCTCCTTGGGAAGCAGCCTTGCATTTGGCTGTTGTAGGAATGGACTTGCTGCCTCTTGCTGAAACTGTCTGGAAATTCAGACATTACAGTAGGCATAACCATAAAAGGGTTGTGTTTAATAAAATGCTGGTGCCTGAGAGCACTGATAGGCTTTTCTTTTAAATCTGTTTGACAGGGTTGTGAGTCCTTACGATGAATGCAAGGCACGCTAATGGGTCATGTGCTGGGAGGAACTTCCAGCAGTGGATTGCTAAACTTGGCAAAGGTTGCTTGTGTCCCGGTGGGATTGGGGTGGGGACTGCTCTGTGTCTTAACCCAGTTGGCGTTTAGGATGAAATATGCGTGTGGCATTATCTGCTGAGGAAAGATGATGATACTTAAAACTGAGCTAGGAGATCTTGCCCTAAAGGTGGGATTTAAGTTAAATGGTTTGCTCTGGGATTTCCTTTTTATCCAGGAGGTAGAAAACCCCTGTGTATTTCCATTCTTCGCCATAAAAGAAAACTCCAGTAGGGTGGCATTTAAGGAGCATGTCACTCATGGGGATTTTGCTCTAGATCTAAAGGAGAATAGGACTTGACACCTCTCTGATGGCAGCAGAGAAAATAGTTGTTCTGCTCGCTGTTCTGCAGTTTTCCTCCTCTTGCCTGAACTGTCTCACTTCTCAGTCTTTGCCCCCAGCCCCTCTTACCCTGCTTTGCTAAGTTCCCTTGAAAGCGTGGATAGGATTACTGATGAACTGACATCCCATTACCACCCACCTCCTCCAGTTTAACAGCTAACCCCTGCCCCGCATCTCAGGCGAAGCAGGGCATCTCGCACCTTCCCTGCCACTCGGAGCCCCCGCGGATGGCTGGCAGGTTGCTATCAGAAGCTGTCTCCCCCATGTCTCTAATTTTATGCACTGCAGCCTTCTCCACTAGAGACCTGTCAGCAAGGATCTATGCTTGGCAGAAATAGCTCTGGGAGAGTAATGACAGCAAAATGGATGCTAAATAGGGAATAGTAGGAGTGCTGTAGCAGTGAGGTCAATTATAATCAACTTTCCTGTAACACATCTCTATTCTCAGAGCCACCCCAGGATGGGCAGCAGCTGGGGCTGGGAGATGTCTGGAGAATGGAAGCTACAGAAGACAAGCCTTGGTTATATGGGTGAGGCAATCTCATCTTCCCTCTGCATCTGCCTTGTTCTTTCTGGGGATGGTTTTTCTCTGCTGCTGCAGCGATCTGAGCAGCTCAGGATCTACTCATCGCTTCCCTTGGCTTTACTGGCCTTTAGCTACATGCAACTGTGCTTAAGATCTTGCAGGTGCAGAAGCAATTTTGCAGCCAGTCTGTAAGGAGCAGGGGAACATCTAGGGGAGACGCTGGTCAGAGGTGCTTGCCAAGCAGTCACAGTGCAGCCAAGCTCAGAATGAATTGCTGCGGATGGACACGTGGAGGGTTTTGGTGACTTGTCACAAAAGCCTCATGTGACAGAGCCAAGAATAGAACTTCTTAATCCAGGGAGAATTGGGCAAAAGTATGTTGTTACAGATATGTTTGCCCATGAATTTAGCTTTGGGGATCAGCAAAACAAAGAGAAGAATTCTGAGAAATTGGAGTGTTTCATTATGGCAACCTTTGAAACAGCATCTTGACTTCTGAAAGCATTTCATTTTCAAACTGGTCTTTTTTTTTCTTTTTAAAGCACAAAATGCTTCAACATTTAGCCCCCAAAGGAAAGAAAAACAATGTTCTCTGCAGTTTAAATGAAATTTTTTGGGGGTGGATTAGGACTTAATTCACCAAAATCTATTAAAATTTTTTTTTTTACAGAAAATCAGAATTATACACTGACGTTTTTTACCCACATCCCGCCTTTCAAATCCATTCTTTACACAGTCTGCTCTTGTCTCTTATTGCTGCCTGGTCCATGAATGATTAACCCTCGCTTCCTTTGAAGACTAGAGAACAAAACACCGCTGTTCAAAGTCCCTTTTCTTGCTCAGGCATTCATCTCTTTCTCAGAGCCAGACGTGGTCTGCGGAAAACCCAAGGCACTTTGTACCCTGCACTGGAATATATTGACTCTTGTTGGACTGCTCAGGAAGGCAGATGTGATCTTCCATTATAACAGACACTCCCTTAATGAACACAGAAGAGATGCAGCTTGTGATAACCAGCAAACCACTGCTTTATTTCAGTATTCTGGTAACTGTGCGTGGAGATCAGCTGTGCCTAGCCCTGCTATGTCTTGCATAAACCCTCTTCCTGGGAACAAACAGCTTTTTTTCCAGTTGTATATAAACATAGACTTATGTTTTGTTTTTATAAAAAGCATGCAAAGCCAGATGCATCCATAGCCTAACTAGTTAGACAGCTTAAAGCTCTTTCACGCTGCTGATGAAATTCTGCTAACTGTAGCTAATTTTGAATGTTACTGTGCGTGCAGGGGTTTTTTGGTTTTTGGTTTTGTTTTTTTTCCCAGCAACTGTCTTTTCAAAGTGCCTGTCTGTCCTGAAATGATGTCTCTCTGTGTTTGTCAAATGGGCAGACACAGCTGGTGGACTTCTCCCCGTGGGTTAAATATTCTGATTGAGAGATCCTGAAGCTCTTGGCTGCTGTCTCCACATGTTAAGGTGACTATCTGCACTGTAACCAGCTCAGGGCCCTGCAGGAGGGAGAATTAATTAATTAACTAGTTAATTAACTGTCAGTTTGCCAAATCTCTGGAAGAAATGACAGGGGAGGACTGAATGCAGGGAGACTAGAGACAGCATTGCTCTCCACTGCTTGTGCCAAAGCATGGTCTCCCATGGTCAGCAGTGCCGGGGGGGCTGTGTGCTCCAGCCACTGCTGGCACGGAGATATACGTGGGCAGCTCTTGGTCCTCTTGCATGTTTTTCCCCTTTATCTACAAGATCCTATCTCTTCTGAAAGAAAAGCCTTTTACTGGCCTTCCAGGGCTGATTTTTGCTGCTTTTTTCCCCCTATTTTCTTACCTCCTGGCCTGCTAACTGCAGTTTAACATGCCTTTCCCAAACACTTAGGAGAAGTGGTCTGGTCAAGAGTGCTCGTTGGATTGAATTGGCTCAACCTGAAGTGATGCAGGTAAGAAAGAAGAAAAGAAAATGTTACTGTTTGGCTTATTTGTGTAATTTGCAGGAATTCCTGCAACTCTCCTGCTGTTCCCATGGAAACAGATGTTGAATTGCAGGAAACTGCTACAGGTTTTCAGGACTATTATTTTTTTTTTCTTTAACAGTGACACCTCCTTTATCATTTCCAAGCAGCCTGGAAAAGTTGTTCTTTTTGAGGCACAAATCTGGAGTGAGCCAGGGCCTTCCTTGTCTTACAAGTTCTTCAAGGTATCTTGAGAGGTCTCCTTAGCGACAAGCAAGACACTGCCAGGAAAAGATGCTATCGGGAGGAGGGTAAACTCCGCTTTCCTCACGGCGTTAGCTGCCAGGCGATGGTGAGTTTGTTTCCCTAGCTGCTGGTGGGTAGCAGAGTGTGTCCCTCCCTGCTTCCCAGCGCAAGCCCTGTGCCGTGGGAAGGGCTTGCTGGCCACCAGGTTGTTTGTTAGTGCTGTGCAATTTTCACTGTTCAAAAAGCATCTGCTGAGCGAAGCCAACGCCTGCCTTTGTATGAGGGCTCGGGTCTCTGTAGCGCATTGTGTAAGCTTTGTCCTTCTGAGACAGACAGTTATTTTCCAGCCTGTCAAGTCTGACTCATCCACCAGGCAAGTCGGGTGTCAGGGATAGAACACCTGGGGCTTTATGGCCAAGCTGCCGTACCTGTCTCCCTGCTTTTATCCAATTTAAACTTGCCCTCTTCCCCTGCCTTCATCTCTCATTTCTCTGGTCTTTTGCAGGTGTTGACGTGGTGCAGACTGTTCATCGTGGGAAGGTAAGGCTGCTTGCATTCATCTAAGAAATGACACTGGCCAGTGAAAGGTCATCAAGGGTGGTTTTTTTTTTTGGAGTTACTTTGTTTTGTTTTTAACTGGGTGAATTAAATGCTTATGAAGATGAAAGAGTATTTGTTTTAATAAGTTATTAGCATCAGATATGTAGGACTATGAGGATTATCAAGGCTTCTTGGCAGAGCTCTACCAGGGCCTTGGTCTGTGTCACACCATCTCCGCTCCCTATTTTATCACAATCCATTGTGTTTCTGCTACCAGCCAGAGGCTCTGGCTGACCCAAGGACCCCACTCACCAGGTGCTGTACACACAGCATGGGGAGCCCAACTGCCGCCACGAAACAACAGGTGAAATGGGCAGACAAAAAGCAGGAAGGAAAACAAAAAGCACATGAAGGGCTTGAGATCAAACAGCAATGTAAAAAACCAAAACCAACCAAACAACCCACAAAAAAAAAAAACTAAACCAACCAAACAAAAACCCACCTGGGGCCAAACCCAGTGTCCTGGTCCCACAAAGCAGGAGCACCCAAATGATTTGAAACACCAACCTGCTGTTGTGTTTCAGTGGGTTTTGTAAGCCACAGTTTATCACCAGTTTTAAAATGGAAACGGCTGTGTAATACGATTGCAAGGGCCAGCTGCAATCTGTCATAGCCCCTTCACCATCACCCATAAAGGTCACCCATTGCCAGGCCGCTTTGAGCTGGTGCCCAGCATGGGAGCCCCGTGGTTTAATTTGGGGACAGAGAGGAGCTGCCAACCCTGTGGCTTGACCACCGGTTCATCTCACCAGCCTGCCCTCGGCTGTGTCCTGCAGCTTCCCCTTTCCTTCCCCATGCCTCCCTACCCCCATGAAACTGAGCTTTCTGCAGGCAGCTCTTCAGGGGCTCCAGAATACCTTTTGTGATGTTTTTTGACTGTGTGGGTTTTTTTACCTCCTGGCTTTGTAAGTAGGGAGCTTTCAAGCTTGCTGGAAACCTTCGTTCAGAGCTGCCTGGACTCATCTGTAAACAGTCTGGTAAATAATAACAACTTAAAAATACTAAGTGTCCAATAATGCCAGACTGCTAATAGCCCCTGTGTTAAAATCCAGTTTGATGGGGTCTCTTAAAATTTCTTAAGAGGTAAATGCCTTTGTAATGAACATCTTAATGTTAGATTGGCTCTGCGCTTGAGGTTTTTATTTAAATGCAAATTGAATCCTCCCACCGGAAAGCTAACAGGAGATTAAAATAGCTGGTAGGGGATGACAATTTGCTTTATGTAGAGTCATTTGACTCAACTTCTTGTTGATTTCCTCATTTTTCTTATTTATGGCTAGAGCTGCTTTAAAATACTTCCCTATCTCAACCAGCATGAGCTATCGGCAAGAATAAACCTTTTCTGGATCGTTATGGGCCTGAGTTGGGGTCAACACCAAGGGGCTTTTGCAAGCCAGGGCTGAACTGGAAACCTCCTCCAGCCATCTCTGGAGACTGTCCCTGGTCTGGGCTGCGGGGAAGTGGCCAGTGGAGAAGCGAGTCCCTCTGAGATGAAAATAGGAGACTTCCAGCTCTGGAAGCTGCAGGTTCAAAGGCTGTTGAGTGCTTGAGCACCTGATGCTGCTGTGTGGGTACTGGCTGTGCCCCAAGTCATGCATGCTCGGAGCTCTGTGCCGGTGGGGAAAGATGTATGAGCACAACGCTGAAAGGAGCAGAAATCTCTGGGGGTGTCGGGGACTTTCAGAGCTCAGGGGGTTCCTGAAGGATTAGAAACATCTGCTGGGCTGAACTGGAAATGTGTCTCTGGGGAGGAGCTTTGAAACTCGATGGAAGATGCATCGAAAATATCTTTCTCTTTTCGCTTTTGCTTAGAAATGATTTTTCTGCAAAGTTATTCTGCAACACTTTTAGGAGAAGAGTGGCGAAGCAGGTCAGGGAAGCGAAAGCCTGGAATGTCCAGCAGGCTGGGAAACCGAGGCCCAAAGGTCCCTACATCCTACTGCTGCCTCTGCAACCTCAGAGCAAAGCGTGCTCTTCACGGGACGCCTGGAGCCAGAGTTGCAGAGAGCAGAAGCTCTGGGGCTGCTGCTGCCTGAACTGCCCCTGCTGTGCCCTTGTTTTCCCTACGGTGGGTGCCTGTGGGGTGCGTGTCCATCAGATGTGCGCACCAGCGCTGGGCTCTGCTCTCCCTGAGCTGTAGCCGGTTGGCAGCGTGGGGTCCACCAGCTCCCAGCCACAACTGGGACCCAGCCTGGGGCAGACCCCCAGCTCTTCCCGGAGTGGGTCCCACTGCAGCAGCACGTTTAGGTCTCTGCCTCCTCCCGGAGGCAGCTCCTGCTTTTCAGCTCCTACTCCCCTCTTTTTGTCCATCTATTTCCCTTTCCTAGGAGTTTTGTTTTTGCAGGCAGGGACCAGCCGTTACAGAACATCCTGTGCAAGCGTGGGGAGCCATAAAAGGCTTAAGTATGGGTCTGGTAATGCACTGTGCACGCACGCACGCACACCCCCGGCTGTCGGCACTGAGGAAGAGACCAGATGGGGAAACACTCTCCCTCTTAATTGCCCTACATCTCTGGGAGGGTGAAGATTAGGGCTGCTGAATTTATGCTGATTTTTTTTTTTTCTCTCCTCGCATCCTTCCCACGCAGCCCTCCCAGCCCTGGCTGCTCCCATCGCCGCTCGCATCCCCCTTGCCAGGGCTGTGGGGCGCCGGGAGGGACGGAGGGTGTGGGAGGGAGCTGGGAGGAGGGGGATGCTCCGCAGGCGCCAAGGATTTGGGTGTTGAAGAGCGTTTCTAGCAGAGAGCCATGCTCTACCTGGATTCGGCACGGCTTCCTGGGAGCTGTGAGTATATCTGTGCTTCCCGAGCTCTTCTGGCAGGAGGGAGGGAGTTTCTTGCTGGAGGTCAGCGGGTTATTGGGGGTGGGTGGGAGGGGGATGCTTTGGAGGAGGACAGCTTTCTCCCAGTGTCAGGCCAGGCTTTTAATGAGCAACCAGAAACAAAGCTTTGAGTTTGTGTTTCCCTCCCTGAAAAGTGGGTTAAGGAGGATGTTTTTTCCCTTACTTTTTTTTTTTCTTCTCCCCCCAGTAGTCCCCAAATCCCATCTTTTCAGCCTCTCTCCCAGACCAGGCCCTGGCAGCTGAGGCAGGCAGCAGCGATGGGTGCGTGTGCTGTGCTACCCCCAGCTGAGATCTGGCCCAAGCTCTTCACATTCCCTCCGGAGGGATGCAGCCTAAATACAGAGTAACAGGAGCTTTATAAACATAACCAGCGAGACTGCAGGGCTTGAAAAAGATCTTCTTAGTTGACCTGTGAGAAAGAGAAGCTGTTTGTGCAAAGAGCAGAGGCAGCCTGTGGGGGCAAGGGGAAGGGATGCAGGATGCTGCTGGGAGTTGGACTGGGGAAGGGGTACCCTGCAGTCTTGCAGGTGGATTATCTTTTCTCTTGATGAAATTGTAACACTCTCTCTTGAGACAAACTGTGATGTGAATAAACCTTACCTTGTTCTGCTGATTCTTCAGCCCACCCTGGAAAAAAGGATGGCCTGGGCTCTTTCCCTGTGCTAACAAGTGCCAAAAAACGAAACCTCTTTTCTCCCTGTCCCATAGCCTGCTAAAGCTCCTGGCATCCTTCTAATCCACCACTGCTGTGCTCTTAGCTGTGGAATATTTCCTTCCATGACCTCTCTGCCTTCCTCCTATTAGCAATCTCAGGAAATTGCATTTGGCATGATGAGGCTGGAAATGATCTCAAGGGACTGGTAATGGGGGGAAGGGGTGCAGCTGGGGAGGAGGTCAGATCAGTCAGAGCCTGCTGTCTTCACGTTCAAACTGCCCCTACTTATGTCTGCAAAGAGAGATGCTCAGGAACAGAAGGAAAGGAATGAACTGCTTGTGAGTGCTGCTGCTTCTTTTTCTTTGCTTGGTACAATTAATTCTCTTATAATTGCAATGCTTTTTGTCTTTCCTTATATCTAAACAGTCTCTTTTGCCAGCTGGGTAACTTGCAGAGAAAGGCAGGGAACTAGTGGATTTTTTTGTTGTTATTTTTCTGGGTAGCTGTTACTATGGCAAGGAAACTTGATTCAGTGTGAAGAGAGGTCAGAAATACCAGACTGAAAATTTCATGCATGTTCTGTTTAAAGCCTCAGCTGCCAGGGTTTGAGCAAGAGAGAAGTAAAGGCAACAGAGTCCCCAGTTTTCAAAGGCTTTTTAAAAGCCTTTTCTGTTTAAAGTTGGAGTTACTTGAAAACCTAGACCTGGTATTACATGATCTTGCGGGCTAGGATTGTATAATAGTCAAGCTTGTAGAAAGGCTGTCTATATCTTGTTCTGAGTGTCACCAAGAAATGAGAGTGTGAGTTTGGGACAGGAGCTCAGGTTTCTCCCATGCTGGGGACATTACAAAGGTGCCAGATTTTTCCAAAGACCCTGATTCCACTAAGAACCTCAAATAAGCGGTGAGGGTTTGAAGAGAGCCGTGTCTGTGGGGGTGCTGAGCTCTCTGAACTACTGTACAATGGAGTTTTGGGGTGCTGGGCTCCTCTGAAAGTCTGCTCTCTTGGGTGGCAGAGAAGTGAGCTTTCTCCCTGCAGGAGAAGGGATTTACGGCTCCCTTCTGGGTGCTGAGCAGGGGGAAATGTGAACTTAAAGCTTCCTGGAAAAATCTGCCCCCGTGAATGTTGTTTCTTGTTGGCTGTATCTTTGCTGAAATAAAGATGCCTTTTTTTTTTTTTAACAGCAAAGGTTGGTACCTTAGTCCACAGGGACAGAGCTGCCTTATGCTGTGCTCATGTTTATCTGACAGTGCAAAGGGTGGTTACACCATGATATTTATGTGCTTCTAGGAGGAAAAGCAGCTCACTTCAATTACAGGGATTAATGGAGAGGTTTAGGTGCCGCTCCCACATCTGAAACTTTTCAATGTGTTATTTGAGACGCACTGTATCCTGCTAGCTTCCAGCGTAGATGAAAACAGCATAAAGAAAGTTGTCACTGTTTACTGTCCTTTCTCTTCACTTGCTGGTTTTCTTTTTTTTGACAAAGTCCCTGATTCTAGCCGATATGGGATGTTCCTGTGCTAACAAGCGGCTCCAGCTGCAGGTAGTTACCTTTGGGGTTTTGAGGAGAGGCAGATGTGGGCTCCCTACCTGCCCTGGTCCCAGCTGACCTGGGAGCAAGTGGCTTCCCCATATGGATGAACTGAGCACCCAGTCCTGGGGAGGGCAGGTACGAAGGTCACAGGAGAGGCTGCCGGTGTGAGGTGTGCTTGGGCCTTGTGTGCAGCATCCCGGGCATCCGCTCATCTCCGTCTCCGCCCCGTGGAGCGGGTGAGCTGGGCTCTGGGGTCACACTGGGAGCAGAAGAGCTGAGCCACAGGGGACTGATGCTTCCCAGGGGCTGGTTCCTGCTCCAAACTGTGTGTTGGACCCTGTGCCTGGAGCAGCACTGGGAAAGCACCCGAGTGTTGCTGTAACCTGGAATTGCACTGGGAAGAGAGTCGGGAGCAGGCAGGCAGGGGAGAGCTGGGCTGTGCCTGACACTCTTCCTTGGCAGTGGGTGAAATTCCTGGGGTTCTCCTCTCCGTGTCCCCCCTCCTGGCCTTGTACCATGACTGTTCCTTGGGACAGAAATGGGTTCCCTGCACTGAATCATCTCCTTTTAGAATCATCTCCTTTTAGCTGTCTTAATTGAGTCTGTGCTGTGTCATCTCTCCCTGTTCTTTATTTAATAGAGCGCAGGCAGCCAAGACCGAGCTGAAATGAAGCTGCTCACTCCTGCCTGGTGCTGAGGAGCAGGAGCTACAATTTCTTCTCAGTTTTTGTGTGCTATTTCCAGCATATCATTGCCCCTGTTCCTGCCTCCCCTGTGACGCCCATCCCCAGAGCAGCAGGAATTGTTACTGCTCTGGCTAGTGATGCTGGCTGGATGTCAGGCTGTTTTCAGCTCAGCTTTGCAGCCCCTTTTCTCACGTTGGCTGGCACATGGCAGGACTGCCCCGTGTTTATCTGGCGTGACATTTGGGTGAGTACAAGAGCTTTTTCTCTGAAGGCAGTAGGTTCTCTAATAGGCTTCTCTGTCAGGCTGGTGGCTGGCTGTGTCTGTTTTAACCTGCTCCTGGTGACGGCAAGGAACATGTGGGCGTTTGGCAGTTGGCAGACAATATGGGGAGCAGTGATGTTCTGGGAGCACAGCTCCTGGTGGGGCTGTGATGTGTGTCCTGGGTCTGACCCCTCCCCAGATCTGGTGATGGAAATCTGTGGTCATGCTATTGAAGTCAGGGAAGCTGAGGGTCACCTGGATACGGCTCAAGTTAACTTGTGATGGGATGCCAGGAAGAAGCATAGTGGTCTCCTGGATGTTTGGGGTGTCCCTAAAACGATCACTGTTCCCGAAGTGCGGGTTTGAGCGGGTGATGCTCTGTGAGGCACAGCAGTGATCTGCTGCTGGGGCAGCAGAAGTGCTGGAGGCTTTTCAGAGCAAGTTAGACAAATGTGGTACAGGATCAGTTCGTAGTGAGTTGTATCTGCCTCGGGCTGGGTGAGGATTAGGTGTGTCTCTGTTTCCTGAGCCCTGAGTTCCTCCCTGGAGGGAGTGTGTTACACGTAAGTGTGGCTGGGGGGATGTACAGTGATGTCTCGGGATGGATATCTTCAGCATGAGCATTAAAAATAGAAGATTTGGGAGTATATCCATGGCTTTTCATCTTCTGGGGCCTTTTTGCATTTCCTTCAATTTGGAGAGGTGTACATAGGACCCCTTTTCACTCTGTGCTCGTGCAGTGGCATTGCAATGCAATATTTAGGGTAGTGCATCAGCCAAAAGAATACCCCGAAGGCTGGAGATTTTTGGCTCTAGCTGGGCTGCGTGCTGGCCCCCTGCAGCTGAGGGAATTTCAAACCCAGAGCAGCAAAACTTCTAAATCCTGGAGAGAGGTGAGATGGGAAGGAAAGCGAAAGCAGCTGCACTCAGCAGCACCAAGATCTCTCTCCCCTGTTCAGCCCGTCTGTCACTTTAATACCCACCAGCGTATCTCTTTTATAAACCACAAATCATTGCAGGTAATAAATGCCACTAAACTGGGAGCTCTTGAAAATGAGCCTGATGTAACCTGCGGGGTGAGGAATGGCCTCTCCCTGGAGGGAGCAGCTGGGTGTTAGAGCACAGGGAGCTCAGCCCTCCACACCGAGAGGTCCCCCTCTCCCACTGGAGCCCTGTCCCCCTCTCAGTGGGTGCTGTGGGGCTCTCCCTGCCCAACTGTGCTCCATAACCACTTGGGAAAGACCCTGGGGGGTGGTGGAGGGGTGCTGTGCTGCTTACTGAGCTCTTAAAGCGGGGGTTTCTGTCCTGCAAGGGTAAGGACTGGACCCTGGAGTGGGCTCAGCGCTGTGCCTGCCATCTCCTCTGATGGAAAAGCAATTACCATTCATTTTTATTTTAATGTAGCCATTTAAGAAATAAATTTTAATGCTTCCAATTTGTTTGGTATAATTAAGTGATAATTCCCTCTGTCTGGGAGGAGAACATGGCTGCAGCACACGGGGGTGTTTGGTCAGCACATTTTGACAGCTCCCAGCTCCTATGGCGCAGTGCTGGCATTGCTTTTTAGTGAGATTCAGGTGGTGCTGGAGAGATGGAGACAAAGGGTGCGAGTACAGTGTTTCAGGTTGACCTTGATTTTCTTTAAAGAGCATGGAAGAGAAGAATAGCAAACTACTATTTGTATGCCAAGGCAGCTGAGCTGAGGCAGAGCTTTGCATTACTGCTGCTGAGAGTGCTGGCTGGCTGGATCTGCTGGTTCCCATTGTCTGGGACCACAGCTGGGCCGAATTTGCAGGTCGTTGCTCTGCCTGTTCTCCTGAAGGATCTGCCCAGCACTCCACAGAAATACTCAGCCATTTCCAAGTGCTTTGAAGCACACTCTCTGCGCTGGTATGTTGAAAAAGAATTTTTAGGCAATTTTAGACAGCTATGCTTGAGCTCTGCATAGCCTTAATGACAGTGGAGAAACTGTCTGGCACCAGCTGTGAGGTTCTGCTTCTGTCAGACATTTGGGTGATGCTGATTGTGTCTCATCCCAGCACTGTGCTGTATAGTTGAAGAAATTGAGGCACAGGGCAGAAAAATGACTTCTCAGAGGTCAGGACGCAAATCTGTCATGCTCCAGGAGCTGGCTCTGCTTTTCTAATTTGCTGGCCCGTGCTGAATTTGTCCATGGTAATGCATGAAAATTCACCTGGAAAGAAAATAAATTATTCATGAAAGCAATAGTCCAGAGCTGCTTAAACTGCCAAGGCATAAATCCCTGAGCCGATCCAGTTGTGGGCGGTGATGCACATCAGAGGACGAGGGATTGAGGAGAGGGGAGAACAGCAGCTGGTGATCTAGTCTGTTGTTTGCCCCTTTCTCCTCAGCTGCTGGGAAGATGCAAAGTGTGGCTTGACTTACTGCTGCTTTTTATTGTTGCTTTGTGTTCCTTTGTACTGCGGCCCCCACAGTGCTGGGGATGTGCGCATGTGCCCGTGCTGGGTCCTGCTGCTGGAGGGTTACAGCCCAAGGAGTATTTATGGGTTTATTAACCACATTCTTTATGCAGTAAATGATGTTTAGCTGACTACTGAAATTTTTCTGGGAGAATAAGTTAAAATAAACAGCCCTGCTTGGACTGATTGGTTTTCATGCCAGCTCAGACTTGTACGTGAAGTGATTTTGATGGATCTCAGTCCAGTTGTCCAAGACCTGTTTCACTGATGCTTTTCCATCACCCTCCTCTAATTCACGCTTTCAGAGGAGATATAGGAACTAACATGGCCATGGCAACTGATTTCCCCTTCAGATGGGCCCTGCAGGCTGAGCCCCAGGACAGAGATGAGGAGTTTGTGGGGATGCTGCGTTGTACCTGTCTGAGAGAATGGCAAATGCCTTGCCCTGGCTGCGGTCCGACGGCCACCTCTGTCTCCCTGCTTACCTGATGAACACAACAGGCATGAATTTACAGAAGAAATAATGTGGCATCCCCGGTGTGCTACACACAGGATGAGTCTGGGGTACAGCAGCAACAGCCCATGCGCCTCTGCCCCGCGGGCAGCCTGGTGCACCCCAGGGCTTCTCCCCTTCCAGGGGGATCTGCCTCGTTGCTCCATGCTGTGGTCCCTGGAAAGCATCAGGATACCCACTCGCATCACCTGAAGTGATGGGTGATGAAAGGCGGCTGTAGGTGGCTGTTGCTAAGCTACAGGCTCTGTCTGCTCAGGTTGTCGGAGGGCTCGGAGAGCTGAAGGGCTGTGGTCAGACCTGGGGAGTAAGTGCTGCGGCCGGGCAAGGCGGTGGGCTGCAGGGAGGAGATGACCTGTTCCTGGCTCAGGGAGTTTTGCAGAGCCCACTTGTTTACTCTCTGCTCCAGATGAAGCAGCAGGAAACAAGTCTGGTTCTCCTTTTTGGGAGAAGGGAGTCCATCCCCTTAAGAAATCCAAGGGCTATAACGGTTGGTTGCTTTGTGCTTAGGTATCTTAGATAGGAAAGAGCAAGTTGGCTCTTTGCATTTCACCCCACAGCCACACTGTTGTATCAGAAGAAAAAAAATAACCCCAAGCAGCAGATGGGCTGGGGCACTGGCCCTGGGCTGGGTGTCTGCCAGGAGGCAGGGAAGTGGGTCCAGGAGTGAATCTCTGCTCCAGGGGCTTTCAAACGGTGGTCCACAGAAAAGCAGAGCCAGCCAGCCCTGCTTTCCTGCTGGGGAAGCTCTTTTCAGGAGGTCAGTGGGACCTCAGCATCCGTGGGGAAAAGTCTCGGAGTCAGTGCATGAGGAGAAGAGGGAATGACTCTGTCCTAGAGCAGAGCACTGCTCAGCCAGCAGTATGCCTTCTTTGGGTTTTTTTGGCAACTGCTCACTCTACCCTACAGTCCTGTCTCCAAATGTTCGTGCAGGCAGCATGTGCTGGGAGAGCCTGCTGCGTCTGCAAGGGCAAAGATAAATCTTACTTTGTTTTAAGGGCAATTGTTAAACAACCCCAGTTACACAATGAAGGCGGAGATGCTCAGTGCAAAACGCACCTTATTCCACGCTGGGCAAGTGAGCAAGCCGCTGCCTTTGTTCTGTTCCGTTTGTCCTCTCTGGCCTCCTGTGCTAATTAATCTCATCTGCATGGTTAACAGCCATTCTGAGAGAGGAGACGAAAAAAGACCATGGGTTTCCAGCGAGCGCTTGTGCCTTCTCCTCCCTGGGCTGTTCTCTGGATCCCTCACAGCTCCACGGCTCAGCCCATGGATTGGGGCTGGAGAGGCAAGGGCTGGCTTTCGCCTTTCCCAGCCGAGGGCTACCGGAGCGGGTCCTTCCCTGGGTCTGCAGGGGGATGTAGACAGGGGTCAGGAGGAGGAATCAGGTCAGAGAAGGAGGATGCAAGGAAAAGTTCCCCAGCAGGCAGGAAAACAGCCAGGGAAGTGAGCAGACGGCTTGCAGCCTCCTCAGTTTGAATGTCGCTTGGGGGCGGGGATGCTCAGGGAACAGGATAACAAACTGACTCCAACCTCTCTTGCCTTTTTATTACATTTTTTTTTTACCCTCCCTCTTTTGTTTTGTTTTATTTTTAGGATCGGTCTCTGCATGAGCTTCGGAGGCAGACCTGGAACTGCGGGATTAATGGAGATGCAATGAAAGGTACCGGTCGCTGCTGTTCTGTCGGGGGGTGGCGGAGGGGGCTGGTGGCTGGGGGAGGCTGTCTGACGGGGATGCTCCCATCCCTGCTCTGCTCCAGGCTGCCTGCAGCCCTGCCAGGGGAAGGATGGTGTTTGCACTTTGCGTTTCTCTGTTTTTCCCTGGCACTTCTCTGTCTGCTCTGTTTTGCAGCGTAGCCAGCCCCCTCCCGTGGGCAGGGACCGATGCTGCCTCGCCCCGCCAGCCACCATGGAGCTAGCTAATACCAAAGATTTCCAGTGGAAAACCCTCGCCCCGCTCCCAAGCCGCAGGGTCTACTCGACCTTGGTGGAAGCTGGCGGGCAGGTGTTTGCCATCGGGGGCTGCGATGACAACGGTGTCCCCATGGATTGCTTTGAGGTCTACTCCCCTGAGGCCGACCAGTGGACCTCGCTGCCACCCATGCCCACGGCTCGGGCCGGGGTGGCCGTGGCCACTTTGGGCAAGAGGATCATGGTGATAGGAGGGGTTGGAGTGAATCAAATGCCGCTGAAGATAGTGGAGATGTACAACATAGATGAGGGCAAGTGGAAGAAGAGGAACTCACTGAGAGAAGCAGCCATGGGCATCTCGGTGACGGCAAAAGGCAAGGAGGGTTCAATTCCTGCTGTGTCCTTCCAGGGCAGGGAGGGATGCCTGCGGGGTGGTGGGATGGGGAGGGTTAGCATCGGTTGGTGCATCAGGCACAAAAGCTTTCTGGGCAATGGCGCAGGGTTATGTTGTTCTAGAAGCACAGAAAAGGTTTTGGAGAAGTTAAACCCTGTGTATTTGTCATATCCCACCTGCTAAAGACGACTGTTCTGTGGGTGGCCAAAAGCAGATAAACCTGGGGACTGCTCTGTACAGTCAGCCCTGGAGCCACGAGGGCCATGGCTGTGGTGGTACCTGGGGGTATTTCAGACAGGTCCAAGCTCCAGGGCCTCAAATCAAACTTTGCCAGGGTTTTGTAGCAAATTCTGGTCCTTGTGTGCTGCAGATCCTGGAAAAATAGGAATGGTGCTGCTGGCTGAGCGTAGCCAGGCTGGGAGGACCTGGCTGAGCTGTGGAGCCAGAGGTGAAGGTCTGAGCTGCAAAATAGCTTTGGTTTGAAGAGACATCTCTGGTCCAAACCAGAACCAGCCATGAGAGAGTCAGCTTCATGGTCATGGGCTCAAATCATTGCACAAGGAGGGGAAGCGGCTGGCCTCATGGGGGGGTTCCTGCGTAGCTCCCCTCCAAAAGCTTAACCACTGCCTTAAATAGGGCTTGATAAAGGCCTGTGAGGCTCTGCCTTATCAGCCCATCTCCTTTTTTAATTTCTAAGCAGAGATGCGGAGCATTGATTTCCTTTAGCATGCTCTGCCATTCTTTGAAGAGCCTGGGGCTGGGAGTTGTGTTCCTGAGCAGCATGCCTGAGGTCAGCCAGCTTCCCACCGTGCCTGGGATTACAAATCTAATCTCCAGGCAGCTTCTTTGAAAGCTTCTTGGTTTGTTTGCTTAAGTGGGTTTAAAAGCTACCATCAAGGAATGTTTAAAAATAATGTTTACCATCTTGGAGATGATTTTCTCTCTGAGTATAAGCTTGCCTGACTGATACGAGAGGGTCAATTTGGTGCAAGAGGCCAGGAACAGAAATAGCTGCCCAAATCCTTGCAGTGTGCAGGCTGCTCTCTGCTTTTTCAGCTGCCTTGTAGGGCTGCCCGCAAGGGCAAGGCTGCCGTCGCTCCTCTCCTGAATCTTGTCTGTGGGGTGAAGTGTGTGTTGAAGGAGATAATGTGGGTGCTGTGTAGGTAGGATTTTGTTTCAGAGAGCCAGCTTTGCTGTTAGCCAGAGGTGGATATAGCTGATACGGATTTGGTGGGGGAACAACTAGCCGTGGTGCCTTGTCTTGGCTCTGAGCCCTCCGGTCTGGGTCACAGAGCTGCCATCCTGTGCCAGACCTTGGTGGGACAAAGCAGGAGCTGAGCTGAGGAGCAGCAGCCCCCAAACAGAGGAGCAGGGCTGGGGGAAGAGCATTGGTGTTGCTGTGGGGAGCGGGAGGTTAGTGCGTTCCCCTCTGCCCCGGAGATGGGAGCTCGGGACATATACAGGGTCACGGGTAGGATTGAACAGTTCTGGTCCACATCATATGATGGCACGTGTTTTTGCAGGTGGGTATTTCTGATGCTTTCCTATAATAATTTTGTGGGACTAATTTTTTTTTGCTTCTTGGCCTTGTCCAGACTATAGAGTCTATGCAGCTGGTGGGATGGGATCTGACCTGAGGCCGCACAACTACCTGCAGCACTACGACATGCTCAAGGACATCTGGGTGTCGCTGGCGGCCATGCCCACACCCAGGTACGCTGCCACATCCTTCCTGCGAGGCACCAAGATCTACGTGCTGGGTAAGAAGCAGTCCTGCTGCCGCCTCCTCCTTGGGCAGCAGCTCCTTTGATCTGAGCACTGAGAAACCTCCTTGGAAGAGGCTTTTGGGAGTGCTCTTCTCCATCCCTGCCTGCTTTCTCATGCATTCAGAAACACCAGCTTGCAGCTGTAGGTTTTGAGTGGGGCTGGTGTGGGGTTCGGATTCACAGCTCCATAGCAAGCATCCATGAGAGCCCCTGCACCCTTGAATGCCCCAGGAACTCATGGGTCTTGCAGCAGCTCTGTGCTGGGTGAGTGGCCACCCCTGTCCCAGGCCCATCCATGGCTGCTGGCAGCTGAGGGTACAGCTGGTCTTTGCCAGCTCAATTTGCAGTCCTGTGACTGCACTAAAAGCCCTTGGACTCAACTAGTGAGCAAAAATACCTTTATGCGGTTTATAAGAGCACAGTACTGCGCAGCTTCACAAAGGGTCTGCCTTTGGCAGAGGAAAGACCTGCTGTAGCTGGGAAATGCTGGACCGAGTCTTTTGCAGGGGAGAATTTTCATTATGTTTGGCTTACAGAAAGGGAAACTGAGGCAGAGAAATGTTGCTGTCAGCTCATGGCCAAATGGCATATCGGGATCAAAATGCAGGAGTCCTGATTGTTCAAACTGCCAGACAGCCCTGGCTTTCTTTAGGGGTTACCAGAAAAAAAAACCTCTTTGATCTATTTTGCAGTTTGCTTGCTGCTGGCGAACAGTTTGTGGGCCCAGTAGCGAGCACAGGCTCTGCCTTCAAAGGCACGCTGAGCATCTGAGCTGAGAATAGCTGTATTCATCTGCATCTGATGGGTAGAAGAATAATACGCATCTTTGGCGGTGGTAGCAGCAGCTGCTCTGGCTCTCCTGCTCCGTCAGGAGCTTGGCAGCAAGGCCGGGGCTTGCTGGATTGCACTGGCGCTGAACTCATCTGAATTGCAAAGGCTCCCTGAGAGCTGATCCCTGCTCTGCTGTGAATTTGTCTTGATTAAACTGGTGCATACTAAACACCTTCCTGTGCCAGCGACCCGCTGCTGCTGGTGTGGAGGGAAGCGGAGGGTGTGATGCACTGAAAAATGAAGTGTTGTCATGTCATGAACCTGCAGTTAAAGGAGAGGGAGCGCAAGGGTGAGAAGTTACCTGGCTCAGCAAACCCTCATGCAGGTGACTTGAGACCTGAGGACATCGTATCGGCTGGCAGTTCGCTCTCAGCATGCCCTAGGAGGCTTCTCTGGTTCTTGCTGCTGTTGGCTTGGTGCTATGAGCCAAGCTGACCTTTTTCTTTCCATCTTCCCTGCCCCAGGTGGAAGGCAGTCCAAGTATGCTATCAATGCCTTTGAGGTCTTTGACACAGAGACCAGGTCGTGGACCAAGTTTCCCAACATCCCGAACAAAAGGGCCTTCTCCAGCTTTGTGCCCACAGAAGACAAACTCTTCAGTCTCGGGGGCCTGCGGCAGGGACGGCTCTACCGGCAGCCCAAGTTCATGAGGACCGTGGACATGTTTGATATGGAACAAGGTGGGGGCTGTCCCGGCTCTGTCCTTCCCAGAGGAGGAGGGTGGGTGGCACACAGAGCTGTGCTTTGGGGCTTTGCTGTCCTTGCAGAGCTCAGAGCTCTCATCTGCTGAGTCCTGGGACTGCTGGTGCCTTGAGCTCAGCCTAGAGGAAGGCCTGTGGTCAGGATTAACAAGTCAAGGCAGCAGAGGGGAAAAGCATGGTCCTGAGGTAGCTGGATTCAACAGCTCCCTCCTGACGTGGTGATGAGGAAGCTGACCCCTGTGTCACGGGGTTTTATTTACCCCAAGGTGCAGCAGCAAAACTGTGCTTTCACAAGCAAGTAGGTCAGAGAAGCTAGATGGTTTCCCAGGAGTGGATGCTCCTGTAATACCCAGTCTGTCCTGTCCCTCCCAGGTGGCTGGATGAAGATGGAGCGCTCCTTCTACCTGAAGAAAAGGCGAGCAGACTTCGTGGCTGGCTACCTGAAAGGCAGAGTCGTTGTGGCTGGGGGGCTAGGTGAGGCACTGGGGGATGGTGATAACACTTCAAAAGCATATGTGAGTCATACATTACCGTTACAGAGTAGAGAGATCCTGGCCCTGGCTGGCCTGAGGGAGCAGGGAAAACGGACCCCATAAGGGGATGGGGTCCAGAGCACAGACACTGTCCTGGAGCAGACGAGGGACACTTGCCAGTGCTTCCCAGGTGACCCAGTACCTCGCTTTATGCTTCCAGGAAACCAGCCAACCGTCCTGGAGTCCGCAGAGGCCTTCCACCCCGAGAAGAACAAGTGGGAGAGCTTGCCCCCCATGCCCACCCCACGCTGTGCCTGCTCCAGCATCGTGATCCGGAACTGCCTGCTGGCTGTCGGTGGGGTGAGCCAGGGCCTGAGCAGTGCCGTGGAGGCCCTGTGCCTCTCCGATTCCTAGCTGGCTCCTGCCTGGTGGAGGACCTTGCCCCTCGCTGCCTCCAGCAGTGGTGGTGGTGCTGGTGGTGGTGGTGCTGGGCAGCTCTCAGCGGTGCTGGGGCTGGGTGAGCACCATCCAAGCTGGCCTGGGAGCCTAGCAGCTCAGCTCTGCCTGCCCGTAGTTAAACCCAGCCTTGCTCTGGAGCCATGGCTGGCAGGAGCCCGCAGGGCTGCTCTTCCTCTTCCTCCTGGGTGCTGCCGTTCCAGGCCAGGATCCCCCTCCCAGTTGTCTTCAGAGCTCTACAGGGAAACCCAGATGAAGGAACTGCTCGCAGCGCTGCTGTGTCATGTCTCTTGCCAGCAGGAAGGACTCTGGAGATCAGGGCATTGGCAAGTTCTCCCTGCAGCCATCCTGACCCACTACTGAAGGCGACGGGTTTGAAGGTGTTAGGGTTGTCCAGACAGGTCAGTGGTGATTCAGGGAAAACTGTTGTGATGTTGCCCTCTTCGAGCATCCTGGGATCTACGCGTGCTTCCCTGCATAGATCCCCTTGGCTTGCAACATGGGAAACTCTTAACCTGCAGCCAGACCCAGGGGATCATTCTTTTGCCTTCATAGCAAGGCTTTTCCTGCAAACCTGTAGCATTTGACTGTCACTTTGCCAGGAGCTGGAGCAAGGGGCTGCCAATGCTCCTGGGAGGGATGAATGCCCAAGAGACTGTTTTGGCTAGAGGGAAGACCTTACGTTTGGCACAGGACTAGCACAGATACTGCCTTTGCTGGGTTTCATGCAGAGATGGCCTCAACCTACAATATTCCAACCCTGTTTTTAGCTCCTTTAATGATTTGGGATCTTCTGTTCAGCCCAGGGAGAAAGGAGCAAGACTGAGCCTTGCCTCTGGTTCTGGAGCACTCTCACCCCGGGGCCGGGCAGTGGCCTTGGTGATGGCTTTGTTGGCCATCACCTCCTCTTTGGTTTCGTTCTTCCCAGGCAGTTTGTGGGAGGGCTGTCCAAACCGCCGGGTTACAATTCTAGCTTATAGCAGTTGCACCATTAAAAGCTGTCTTCAGAAAAAAAACTTCGGAGAAGGCTGGCTGTGCTCCGGACTGCATCAGGACTGTCATTTTTATGAAAAGCTGGGACCCAAATTAAAAAGGGGTTGGGGACGGGGCGGGGGGCTAGCGCAGGCAGCCATCCCGGGGGTCGGTGGGCTATCCCGTGCCTTGGGCACTTGCCCCATCGCTTGTTCCTTTCCGCGGTGTCCCATCCCTCTTTTTTGCAAGCGGTTCCTGGGCTGCAGGGAGAGGTTTGGAGGAGGAGGGGGGATCCCCGGGGGCAGCTGCGGGGCTCCGCCGGGGCCGGACCCGCTCCCGCCGCTGCGGAGCACCGAGGACACCGTGCGGCGGCCGCCGCAACGGCAGGGATGGGGACGATGGGGATGGGGACGATGGGGATGGGGACGGGAAACCCCCGAGCTGGGCTCCCCGGGGGGGTCAGGGACCGGCTCCTCTGCCTGTATCTCCTCCGAGCATCACTCCTCTGGTGAGACTGGGCTGGGGCCGGCTCCTGCCCCTTCGCGGAGAGGGATGTTCGTTCCTGTGTGCCGGTATTTGCGAGGAAGCGAGTGGTTCCTTTTGAAGTGCAGCCCTGTCGGCTCCGAGTCCCCTCTCTCTGATCCCAAAGTGCTGCGTAGCTCAGAGGAAAGGGGAAAGGCACCAACTCTGCAGCTAATAACCTACTCGCTAATTATTTACATCCCACCCGCTTGTCCCAGGCCGTGTACATAGGCACAACAGTGTTTGTCCCCATCCCTTGTCACGTTCCCGTCTGTGGTCCTGATGCTTTGTTCGTCCAGGCGCCGTGTTTTGGAAGGCTGTATAGATACAAATATCTAACTGCAGAAAGGAGCTCTACCCCTGATGCAGATACGCAGCTCCGGCCAGGGTGGAGGAGCTGCCCGCAGCAATGCTGGGTTGTGTTCCAGGCCTCCGGTGAGGAGCACGGAGCCCAGCAGAGACAATCTTGACATAGTGCAGTCGAGCAGGGCTCCAGGGTGAGATCTGCTGGGGGGTGAGGCTGCAGGGAAGGGTGAGCGGGGCACCGGGGCCAGGCATTTCTGTCTAACAGCATCCTTGGATGATTAAAGGTCTGCTGGGTCTAGCAGAGCTGAGGGAAGGTGCTAAGAGCACCCCTCTGCGTGTGCAGCCCTGGGGGTGCTGTCTGCTGACCCCAGAAGGCTCATAAAACATCCCTTTGAACTGTAAAAATTGGAGGAGGACGGAAGAGGCTTGGAAGGAAAGAGGGAGCCTGCTCCCCTTCTAGAACAAACCCTGTGTCTCCTAGTGCAGCGGATCTCCATTTCACCTGCCTCTGCACAGCCGAGAGTCTCTAGCTCTTAATGAAGTGTTTTCCTTTGTCCTTAAGGAACCTTTCCCACACACAGCACAGCCTGATGCTCCTCTGCTCTTGCTTTCTCATTAGCCCTGAGCCCTGTTTGTTGCAGTGAGGCCGCGCTGGTCGAGGCTCAGGGTTCGGTGCTGCTGGGCTGGCTTTGTTAAGCTGGAGCAAGGGGAGGGGGAATCTGCTCTCTTTGTCTGGCTGCAGCACAGCTGGAGGCTGATCCTTTGCTTTCTCCCTCCAGAAAGGCTGGAGAGAGTGACAGACAAAGCAGTGTCATGGGAGTAAACCCGCTCTAGGACATAATGAAGAGATGGGGGACTGGGGACAAGGCTGGGGGGAGATGGTCAGTAATCAAAGCTGGGGGGATGTGCTGAGCATCATTTAGAGAGGGAGAGAAAGAGGAACTCTCTGAGTTGCAGCATAGTGAGAAGCAGATCCGGGTCAGCTGCCTTTGCGGTGAAACCCAAGCTCTCATCACCAAACAAGATCCCTGGTACGTCCGTCCCCAGAGCTGCTGTCTCCCCAGCCAGCAGCAGGTCACTCTGCGGTGCTGGGGATGCTTTTCCCCATGCTGGTGCTATGCAGAGTCAAGTTTTCACAAGAGCTTGAAACCTAGATGTCATTTAGACTTTTCCAGGTGTAGTTCCCATCCTGAGCAGCTCTCCCAGGGGTTTGTTTCCATGTCTATCCTGATTTCAGGGACTGGGGGGCTTCCTGAGCAGCTGTGAGCTTTTGCTGTGACCCCTAGTGCACTCTGCAGCCACCTCCTGCTTTGTCTGCTGGCTTCTCCCCAAAATCTGCCAGGAAAAGCAGCTGCTGAGACTTCAGACACTTCCAGCATGCCTCTGCTGCACCGTGCTTCCAGATAACACCCACTTGGAGGCCTCTGTACCTGAAAAATTGAAGCACTTTCCCTAGTAATAATGTCATTTGCTTTTTACCAGCAGATCATAAATGGCTTAGCAAACACAGAGAGGTAACCAGGCAGCAGGAAGGTGAGAAAAGCCGTACCCGTAATTACGTGGTCAGTGGCAAAAGCTACGATTAGAGGGTAGGTCTGATTGGCCCCTGTGCTGGGCTCTGCTTGTGGGAGCCCACCACTTCGGTATGGCCCCTCTGATCTGGCTTTTGGTGGCTTGAGTTCAGCCTGGTCCCTAATGGGGCTCAGGGACCTCCTGGGCTCTGCCAGTGCCTGACCCCTGCTGAAGGAACCTGGCTGTGTTTTCAGACTGTCTTTGATTGCTTCAAGAAAAGGTTTCAAACTTTTAAGCATGCTTTTGAGCTGTTCTGCTGGGTGGCAGAGCAGCCCAAGGTGGGGCTGGAGGAGCTCTGCTAATTAATCATGGAATAAGAGATTTAATGAGATTGCTGCAGAAGCCAGGGAAAATCAACCCATAATTCAAAACACAGAGTTTGTTACAGCCACTCGCCCTGGAACAGGCTATTTGAGTATCCACCCCAGATGTCCATGTATGCAGTGTGAATGGCACTAAGCAAAAACAACCCGATGGCAGAGACTCGGAGGTAAGAATGTGTCCCATCCACAGCACTTGCACTGCACCCCGAAAATGGCTTGGTCAATGCCATTCCTGACCCCCAACCCCTCCTGGGCTTCCTTGCTATTGCTGGACTTCTCTGGGGGCTCATCCATGGATCTTCTCTGGACCAAGGGCATCTCTCTCATGGGGATGATGGGTGTCCAGCAATCAGCAGCGAGCCGTTAGGCAGCACCAGGTTATTTAAAGTTGCTTCTGGGCTTATCAACAACTGGAAGGAGATGCTGTGGGACTCCAGCCACAGCCACCTTCTTGCCAGCCACCCAGCCTCCTTTGAGAACCAGCAGCCCTTCCCTGGCTCCTCTTGGCTCGTGGGAAAACCCTTCTAGTGGGTTGAGATTCCCTCCAGGAGCAGGTGAAATCCTCCAAACTTTCTCATTACCTCTACAGGCTTGATGGTGGCATTCACTAGTTCCAGCATGCTGGCAGACAGGAGCTGGAGGATTAAGTGTCTCCAGTGATGATTCTCACAACTGCACCTTGAATCGTGCTGTTCTGTGTTGTTCCTACTGCTGTGGGAAATAGAAGACTGCAGGAGATAATCTGCTTTTGTTTGCAACAAAAGGGCTGTGCCTGCCCTCCAGGTGATGGAGATGTGACCCTGAGCCAAGGCTGGGGAGCAGGGAGGTGAATCAGATGCACCCTGACTGTGTGTGTAGGGTTGTTTGTTTTTAAGAAGTGCTGTGCTTGTTTGGGCTGAGCAGTGCTGGATGGGCTCCCAGTCTCCTCCCAATGCTCTGAACGGCAGATGGCATCCATGGGCTGAGCCCAGGCTGGACCAGCACCTCCTGGCAGGCATTCTGCTGGAGCTGGGGGGGGTGCCCTACCCAGGTGGTGATGGACTATGCTGCTGACATCACAGGCTGGCTCCAAAATGCCTTTTTGGGTTGTGCAGGGATCCTAGCTGATGGCATAAGGATCTAGCAAATAACTTGATATGAAAAGGATGTTATGCATCTCCTCCAGCATTTCGTTCCCATGAACAGGCATCACCTCTGAGCCTAGACACCTTGCAGTAGCTATGACACGAGCTGAATTCTGTTCTTGGGTCTCCCAGGCAGATAGTCTGTAATGCTGCTGCACAGTGTCAGTCAAGGAGATGTCTGTGGGGTTGAATCCTGCTCTTGCTCGCACTGCTGCAGCTCCCTGAGCTCTGCAGTGAATCTCTAGGGATTAGATAGCTGCAGCATTTGTTTCCCCAGATGCATGTTGCCTATGCTTTTCAGTAGATGATTCTGAGTGCTTCCATCTTTGAAACTGATACTTGGTGGAGCTTGTTGTGCCTAGAGGGACAAGATAAAGCCTCAGCCGGGAGGTCCAGCCCAATGATCAAGCCAGCCCCATGGAACGGGGCCTTAGATGGGAATTGCCAGCAGTGGAGGGTGAGATTCCGTGGCTGCGTGGGGCAGACGGCCACTTCTCGGGGCAAGGGGTGATGACAAACCCCTTTCTTCTCCGGAATGGTTTGGCTGTTTAGCTTTGGCCATGGCACAGAGGTACCCTGTGCTGCGAGATGTGTGTGCCTGTGCGCGTACCTATACAGATGCACAGAGAGGAAAGTCGTGTGTGTTGGCGTGGGTGCACACACAACTCGGTGCGTGCAGACGCCCTGCACCGCCAGCACATGTGTAAGTTGGCACGGACGTCCGTGGGACCGGGTTCATGTGTGATAGCACACGGGGCTGTGTGTACATCCCTGTTGCAAAGGCTGCAGCTGTGCTGTGCTCCTGGGAGATGTCAGCCAACAAAATTGCCACCACGGTGAGCAGGTCGGGGAGCAGGCAGCTTGCAGGTTCACGCCACGGGCTGCACCCACGGCTGGGTTTGTCCGGTGTTACGAGAGCACATACCTGTCAGCCACTGTCATCTCCAGCAGGTACTGCTGTCTGAGCCACAGCTGTGACAAACAGAGCTGCTTCAAGAGATTTCGGGGAGGTAGTCGCATGGATTCACACATTGCCCCAGCTCAGTGGGTGGCAGACACGCACCATGTCCCATTGCAGCATCTTGGGTTGCGTCGTTCCTCCCTGCTTTGTTCCAGAGGAGCTGCTGCCGTGGCTGGGGTCGTTCCTGCTCACAGAGAAGAGAGTTTGTGGCCTCGGCTGGCTGCTGCTGCCCTGGTACGTTGGGCAGGGCTTCCCAAGGCCAACTGAAAACAAACTGTGGTGTTTGTTCTTCAGGGGCAGGGAATTCAGTGAACGGTCTACCTCATCTCACATTGTCAGGATTACTGGTGTCTGTTGTCTGACATTGAAAACCTATTTAGATGCCGATTCAGTAGTGTATTTAAGGGGTGTGCTTAGACCTCAGTGTAGAAGACCTGTTGATGTCAAAGCACGTTTGCTGGACCTGGCCTTTAAATTGTAGATGGCGGTGCAAAGGAAATCTTTTAGAAATAAAGCAAATAAATATAAAATAACTGGTTTTCAACCCAGCTTTCTTTCCAAAATATGTAGTAATTTTAACCTGCCTTGGAGAATTGTTGTCAGCAATCTTGAGAATGGATTGGTAATTGCCTGCGGTATCTTTTCTTTTAATATATGTATTAGCTCTCAGAGAGACTTGCCTTGAAATGGGATCACGTTTCAGTACACCAAGTGCTTTGAACGTGGCATTGTGGCATTCTTTCTTACTGATCTTCAGTAGGTATGTCAGCCAGCTCCTCCTGTCTCTGGGAAGCTGTAAAAAGCTACAGGCTGGTCCTTCTGTCCCAGCCAGCCCTCAGGTTTCACAGGAGCCCTGTGCCCACCAACCTTCTCAGCAGTTGCGGTCTGTTCTCTGTGCGCCTTTATCTGAAACCCAGCTGAGCTCTTGTAGTTTTCCAGCTACCTAATGGGGCTCAACAGATCCTGGAGCTGGCTGCTGCTGTGTCCTCGCCTGAACTCCCGATACTCGAAGTTGTGTTTACTGAAAGCCAGGCTTTTCAGTACCAGTGCCGGTGGCTGCTCCGACACAGCAGTGCCCATGGCTGCGCTGGTCCTTCTGCCAAAAAGCATCGCTTCTTATTGTCCCTGAGCAGACTTTGTCTGCATAAGGAAACCTCCTTAGAACAACCTCTAACAGGTCTGGTTGCGGAGCAGAAATGACTCCTGTACCTTGCCGTGGGCCCATAACACACACAGCAATGCTCTGCTCGGCTGGTCCTGGCCATGGGAGGAAGATGCTGTTTGGGGTCAGTGCTGCCCTTCGGCCATCAGTCGACCAACCCTTCCCCAAAGGAGACCCAGCGTGCTTTTGTGTGAATGCTGTCGTACAGCTTCAGCGCTGAATTTGTCTTTGGATAGCTGGGAATAGAGCTCCTCCATGCTGCCGGAGCTGCAGTGGCACCAGGAAACACTCGGACCTGTCTCTTGCTGCCATCCCTGTATGTGCTGCCCTGGCCCTGTTCGGTCCCCAGCCCTGCAGGGACACCAGTTGCCCAGTCACAGCTGAGCCAGCCCGGCCGCTGCCAGCAGACAAACCCATTCCATCGGCATCCGCCGGCACTGGGACGGATATCGAGTCACTACCCTGAAATACAGACGCTTCCTGCTCTGAAAATAAAAGCTCCAGCTTTTCTGGGGGGACTTTGCTTATCTTTTTTTTTATGAATGCCTCAGTATTTCCGTAGCCCCATGTGCTGCCGCAGGCTCTAACCTTCCCTGCCGTGTCTTCCAGCGCCTGGGAATGTATCGCGGGGCATCCTGGGTTGTTTGATTTCTACAATCTGTTTGATCTGTAGTAGGGGGACCTTGAATGAGACAGTATAATAGAAGAATACTATATATAAGAATGTATTTTATTTATCAGATATGTAAAATTTTCTCTCCTTGGTGTGGGTAACTTGTGATTGCTGGTCTGTGCATTGAACTCCCATTAATTGTGTGTTAGAATGAGCCGTGGGCGTGTATGCGAGAGGAGAGCAAAGCCCAGAGAATTGCTCCAAACTCACCAGTATAAGAGAAAACTGTGTGCGAGTCCCTGCTCAGCCCTTGCTCCCCCTTGTCTGGGGTTTGCTGGTTTTCAGTGGGGGCTTCAGCCATAGGGGTTAATGTGTGTTGTAGTGACTGAAGTACATGGCTTGAGTCGGATGGGGGTTGCCATTTTGGCTTTTATTCAACAAACATTTAGACTGAAGTGTAATTCAGACCACTGCACATCTCTCTAGCAATTTCTGAAGTAAACACCGTATAACGATGATGGCCAGGTTCTCACCTGATAATGTGACGATTAAAAATCCAAAGAAGAAAAGTTCATATTTTGAAGCGGCTGGTTCCTGGCCTCGTCACAGTTTGGACTAAAGAGCTCATAACTCTAATGGTTAAAGGAGGCGTGTGTCACTGACCCGGGGTGGCTCGCTCCGTACTAGTGGCCAGGAGATGAGGTTCTGGGACCTTCCGTGGCTGGTTCAGCTGCAGAGTGAGCAGAATACCAACCCGGGAGCCTGTCCTTCCCCGCAGGCTGTACCCCGGCAGGGCCGTGCCCGCACGCTGCACACAAACCAGGTCATTCCTAACTACAGTTTTGCTTCGCTCTTTTTTTCTTCTTGGCATGCTTCATCATCACTCACGTTTCTACGTGTGGAGCCCCTCCAAGAGCGATGCTTTTTTCTACACTGTCCAGCTGAATGAGGTGATATTTCTGCTTTCTCCAGCCGTGATCCATCCTTGGCTGCGGCACATCCCTTATCTCCAGAGCTCCACAGAGCAGGGAGCTCCCTTCCACTCACCCCGCCGTGCCTCTGCCTCTGCTGGCAGCGATAAGGCGAGATGGCAGGACCTGGGTTCACGAGCACCACGGTGCAAACATTACCAGGGTAATGGAGTTTTGCAAAACGATCCTTTGAAATGACTAGCCTGGGCGCAAATCTGCCCACCGAGTAGCTATCAAGCCAGAAAAAATGAGCTTGGCTTTACCCAGAGCAGACGTATGGGGATGGCTGGAGTCTGTGGGCTGGTGTAATGCACAGCTGCGGTGGAAGTGGGGGGCAGAGGTGGCCTCTGCTGTAATCATTAGATGTGATAGGCCATAAATTACTTTTCAAAAGGCTCCTATTGGTGCTAATGTGTTTCCCTTCTTCTGCTGATGGATGGGGCACCCAATTGGGAGGATCAGAGCAAAACCAGTTTCCTTAGTGTTTTCCGAGGAGGAATGGGTTTCACACCTGCCTGAGCACTACCCAGCAGCAGGTGAGGAATGCTGCCAGCTTGGAAGACCACTAAGGAGAGGCGATCATTAAACTTTTTGTTGTCTTTGGCATTTTGATGCCTAGTGGAGCTCTTCCCTCCTGGAGGGCTCACTGCTGTAAGCGTATCTTCTGGGGAAAGTTTATTCCTTTACTAGTCCACGAGCAGAGGTGAACAGAGCCGGTTGCCACCGAGTCTAAAAGTGGAGCCGTAGGTTTTGACCACGACGTGGATGTTTCCAGCACTGAGGTAATGCTGTAGCATTTATTTAAAATAATAAATAAATAAATATAAAGTTAGGAGCCTGCAAGTAAACAGAGCTTCCGTTATGACAAAGCATCCAGTTGATTAGACTAGCTTTGAGCAGGTTTACCTGACATCGAGCCAAATTCCTTCTTGACTTTCATGTTGGTTTTAGCGGACATGCACTGGGGCCTGTGGTACAAAGGGCTGCCGCTGGAGAAACCCTGTTTAGGATTTCTAAGGCTGCAGCTGGGGGAGGCAGGGGGAATTTTAGTGGATTTCCCCACTGTTGAGAAAGCAGTAGCAATACTGTTACAATAGAGGATCCTTATCAGTGGATTCCAGTGGACTTAGATCTGTGTCCCTTGACATTTCCATTAAAATAGGCTTCCTGAGCCAGTCTAGAACAAAAGCATACCTAAGCCTACATATCAACGACAACACAGAAAATTGCAGAAAAGAATTTATCTGGTAGAAACATAAAGAGAAGCTACCCAAGGCTTGCTTCCTTTCATCACGGGGAAAGCCTCTGGAAAGCATCCTTATAAATCAACGGCAGTATTAAACACGTGCTTAAGGTTAAATGTGTGCTCAAGTGCTTTCTTGGACCAGTGGGCTAAACCACGAGTGATCCCACAGCTGCTGATAGCATTACTCTGCGGGCTGGCGGTGCCCAGGAGACACAGACACTTTCATCTTAGTCAAGTGAAATTGCTTTGTTTATTGCAATAAGGTAGGTTTGTACCTTCCCCCTTCAACCCTTCTGCAATCTCTGGGCTGTGCCTGAACAGGATCCTATCTGTTTACTTTGACATTGAAATTACAGCAGTTTAGTTAATCTCATCTACTCCTTGTTTATCTTCCCTATGGGTCCTGCTGGCCACTTGCAGATTGAAACGCAGCTCCTGTTACTGCACAGTAAATAATTCATTACTGCAGCTCACTGCTTCAGCACAGTATCTCCTTTGGACAATCCCTCTCCATACTGGTGGGAGATGACTAATTTTAAAATGATGAGAGAGATTTGCCCATGGGTTATGGGATGTTCAGCTGGGGGGGGGCGGTTTGAGGGTGGAAAGGATGCAGGACCAGTCTGAAGCTGCGAGAAGTTGTTTGTCTCTGACATCTTGTGAGGAACAGAGGTGCCACACGGCCATTGGCAATAAAAATTAGGGACAGTGGCAGTACGAGATACCTGTGCGTCCTAACTGTGTCGAACTGGTAGCTAATACGCCGTCCTTCCAGCACGGAGACAGATCACAGCCACGGGCGAGCAAAAGTTCGGTGCACGGCCGTCTGCATGACCTGGATGCCGGTGCCTGTTGTTACAGCTACCCTGCAGGGCGAATGTCCTCAACAAGTTGTTTTATAATCTCACTCCTCCGATACCCAGATTGCAAGACCAGCCAGGGGACTGTGACGCCTTCCTGGGTCTCATCCAGACAAAGACATGGCACGGCCATGGTACGCTGAGAGCGGGTGCTGGGCCATTGCACGGCTCCAGCCTGTGCCACCGCTGTGCTCAGGGACACAAAGCGGGCAGAGAGGGGCTGGTGCTGGATTAAATCATCCCTCGCAGATGGTCCCGAGCCCCTGCTCTGCCTCACCCTGCCAGGCTGCCCTGAGCTGCTGGAATTGGTGGGAAAATCCAGGTCTGAGTGTGGGGATGAGTAATGCTGTAATCTCTTTCTTCAATCAATACGGTGTGTCCTCACACATGCCAGAGCTGGGCAAGAGCTTTTGTTTTGGCTGCTTTGGGAAATAATTGCATTCTTTTAATATCTCAAAACAAAGATTTACCACAGGGGCAAAAAGACCACACGGGAAGGTGCTGCAGATTTAACCAGAAATGTCCATAAAAAGCCTTTGCGTGGGAGCACCGGAGCAGCCTGCAGACGTTTGCCCCCCCGGCTCTGGTCACGGAGCACCCTGCTCCCTCCCAGGCCGTGCGTCCAGGAGGGCGAAGCATGGTCCTGTGGCGAGCGTGGACGGGCTGCGCTTGCCCAGGCCTCTCCCCTCTCTGATTTTTGCCCTCAATACCGATTTTTTTTTTTTTTCCCAAGACTCCTGAGTGCATCGTGGCTCCTTACAGCAAACCACCTCTGTGCGCGCGTGTCTTGGCCGGCCGTATGTCTGTCTCCCTCCGTGTCCCCGCATCCCGGGCGCTTCGCTCCGCATCCTCCCAGTGCTCTCATCTTCGCAGCCTTTGGGTACCAATCTCTCCCCGCATCATCTTCTGGAAAGTCCTCCCCCCCCCCCCCCCCAAGTCTGCGGGACACCCCTTTACACCCCTTGCTACCCCTGTGCCCCCCC
>NW_010972504.1:3023071-3073773 GCF_000737465.1 Haliaeetus leucocephalus
GGGGGGGGCGCGGCCGCCGGGGCCGCCGCATTTAGCGGCCGGGGCGGGAGGCGGCGGAGCCGGGGTTGGGAGAGAAGCATGGAGCGGGCGGCGGGACCGGGACCGGGACCGGGACCGGGACCGAGCCCAGCGCTGGCCGCCTCGCTGGCCGAGGGGCTCATTAAATCCCCGCGGCCGTTGATGAAGAAGCAGGCGGTGAAACGGCACCACCATAAACACAACCTCAAACACCGCTACGAGTTCCTGGAAACGTTAGGGAAAGGCACCTACGGGAAGGTGAAAAAAGCCCGGGAGCGCTCCGGTAAACTGGTAAGGATTTCTCCGTCTCCGGTGCATCCTCCCCGGGAGCCGGAGCATCCCCCAGCGGTCCCGCTGCGGTCCCCCCGGCCCCGGTTCTCCGGTAACCGGGAAGGCTCAGCCCTCACCCGGCCCCGTTCCCGGTGCAGCGTGCGGGGAGGTTGCGGTGCTGCCGGGCCCGGGCTGAAGGATGGGGGGAGCCCGGAGGGGCCTCGCATCCCCCCCCGGGAGGGGACTGCAGCTTCTTTTGCCCACTTGACCGTGTCAGGCTTCCTGGGGGAAAGGAGCCTGCAGATATCCGGCAGCGCAGAGCAAACATTGCACTTGAGTCTGAAGGGTTGGGTTTTTTTTTTCCCCCTTCCTCTTGCCCTGGTTCTCGGTTGGTTTTGCCTCTTGGCTCTCGGCAGCGGTGGGTGTGCGGCACACAAGCAAAGCCGAGCCCCCCCGAGCGTCTGATTGAAACCGTGACTCAGTCCATCGACGCCTCAGCCCCTCCGAAACAAGTGGCTCCGTGCAACGCACGGCTCGACCCCGGAGCACGGCCATCCAGCGTGCTGGAAGTGTGCAGGGCAAGGTGGGGGACCCCCACCCCCCAGGAAAGCGGGGTGCTGCTCTTCTGGCAGGCTTGTCCTTTAGGAATCTGCAAGGGTTCGAAGGGCAAACTTGAGTGTGATTTCCTTGCCCCTGTTCGGTCCCGAGCACCCTGCGGTGTGGGATGGGACCCAAGAAAGGCGGTTGAACGCCAGCCCGTCTTGAGACCGTGGGTGAGCAACGAGGGTCCGCCTGTGAGCGGCGAGACTGGCCCAGTAAGGCTCTGTGGGCTGAGCAGAAGAGCAGGGCGTGAGATTGGATCACTAACGTGCCACTGAGGCACGTCAAGGAAAACAACCGTAAATCTGAGAGGTTTTCTTGTGTAAGGCGACAGCTCTTAATTAAATCAGATCTGCCATTTCCATTAGCCTATCTGGTTCTGAAGAAGCTGCTGTTTTGCTGCATAATCAGGGCCTTGAAATGCAGCTTCCACCCACAGACCTAGAAGGGTCCCTCCCCTCGGGATGGGCGAGAAGACTTGGATTTCCCTGTCTGCACCTAACAAAGCTTGTGCGGGGAATCTCTGACCTGCCAGAAAACTTACCTATCTGGGGAAGCCCCTTAGGACAGGGACTCGTTTGTCTAGCAGCGTTGGTCTATTATAATGCAAATTAAATACACAGGCCAATGACTCCTCAATAAATGCTGGAGATAGTCAAAGGCTTGACTAACTAGTACCTCAGCGAGCTGGCCATGTAGGAACAGGAGGCTTAACCGCAAATCTCTCCTCTTCCCACAAATTCTTTCTTGTAGCACTCAGCATTTCCGGACCTGTTTAATCTTTAGGCTTATCCTGAGCTGGGTTGTTATTTGCTCCTTCTCTAAGTGGCTTTCACTTCCTAAACACCGAGGTGTGAGAGCAGGTACTGCTGCCTCCACCAGTTACCCCTCGTGGGCTGTGGGGATCCGACCTTACCGGCTGAGGCTGTAAAGCTGGAGCTGCTCTGTGCATGGTTTTTGCCTCTGGCTAATCAGAAACTGCCTCTGTCAGATGCACTGAATATTGAACCATCTGGTTTTACTGCCTGGCTTTCTTTTTGCCTCTGAATTTTAACCAACCTACCTGGACTTAGCTTGGAGCAAGGTGTGTCTGATCAGTTGGTAGACTGCAGGGAAGACCAGGCTCCCACAGCTGAAGGATTTTTGGGGACTTCATGAACCTTCTTTGTCTGAAAATAAACTTTGTTTTCTGGTTAGAAATCCTTTAGGTGAAATGATGCTCACACCTTTTAGTGGGTACTTCTGCTGAGTGCCCTTCCCAGTCCTTGCAAAATTGTTGTGCCCCTGAAATATCAGGCAGGTGGGGAGAGAGTTGCTGGTTCTTTTTCCTTTCCTTTCCTTTTTTTTTTTTGTTTGTTTTCTTTTTCCCTGCATCTTTTGGTTTGAATATTTAGTAATGTGTGCCGTGGTGGTGCAAATTGGCTCCTGCACCTGTTTGCATGGCAGCATCTGGCCTTTTTTTCTCCCAGCCTGGTGTTTCTCCCAGCTTGGTTCCCAAGCCCTGGCCTGCAGCCAAGTCAAATAGAAAGAGGGACCTCCTGTGGGACTCGCTTGCGGTGTCAGAAACGTAGTTGTGGGCTTGCGTGGTGTCAAGGGGAAGGCAGCACCTGGAATATTCCAAAGCAGCAAAGTCTCTTTTGATCTCCAGTAAGGGGTGAACCCCGGTCTCTTCCGTAGTGGGTTGTAATCCATATTTCATGGAGCATGAAATGCTGCACTTGCAATCTGGAACAACTTCTAAAGTGCTGCCTGGGGTTGTAGCTTAATGCATCTTTCAGCAGCTGCTGAAAATACCTGTTCTGCCCCCAAAAAACTTTTAATTAAAAGCCTTTTTGACTTGGAAAGTACTCTCGAGTTCTCTAGTCTCCTGCAGCGGGACTTCTTGGGGCTGGTTCCTGCAGGAGATTCTTCTCATAGCGTTGATGGTGGAGGCAGTGTGGAGGCTGTGGCAGTGTCTGCCCCTGAAGCTGCTGGTCCCCATCTCCAGGGTGGCCGGGCACAGGCTTTTGTGTCTCGAGGGGAGATCCTCTGCTGTCAGCCTTCTTGGGTAGGGGGTGTTTCGGAACAAAGCCGCTTCTCAGCACCCCTGGGGAAGGATGGGATGGCCAAGGGATTAGCCTCCCCGGCAGGGTTTGACAGGCAGATAAATCATCCCACCCTGAGTGGCTGGTTCAGTCTCTGTCGTATGAGATGTGGACCCTAACGGTGCCGTACCCTCGCTGTGCCTGCCTGCGGGCAGCACTCACAAGAAGGAGAGCCCCAGGGCTCTAGCAGCACCCTAAACCTGCTCTCTGCTGCAGCCCTGACTCCGGGGCTGCCTTGGAGGTCACTAACTGCCAGGCTCGTAGGCAAGGGCGTTCTCCAGCACTCTGCTGAATACAGCCGGTGGCATCTCCTAAGCCTTCCTGTGCTGGCAGCCTGGGGCCACTTTGTCTTTTTAAGGACAGTGGATCTTGCCCTAAGCCGCAGCTCAGCGGTGTATGTGAGTGAGCGTCTTGGTCAGCGAGCAAATGTGCTGCATACACCCCAAAATGCTGAAGCTGTTGGGCTGGATGTCAGGCTTTATGGGGGGAGATGAATAGAGTGAGTCAACAGGAATTTGGGAGGGCAGGAGCAGGCTGACTTGCTGCATAAAGGCTTTGCCCGCATGCTAGCGGGGGTCAGGTAATCAGGGGCTGGAGCAAAAAATTGTTAAACTTTAACCTGTTAACCTAGCGCAAAGGTTGGGGAAAAGAATACCTGGCTTTCAAGAAGCTATTAAGTGCTTTCAGTATTGCTTTGTACAGAAACTTGGGCCTGGGTTATTGAACTTCCCTTGGCCAGAGTCCATTCTGCTTGGTTGCTTCAACCCTTGGGGCTGGTGCAGGCACAGCGCACAGGAGGCAACCCCTGCCCTGGCCAGTGCTGGCCTGAAGTGGCCCAGTGCAGCAGAGATGTGCTCTGGGGCCAAAGGGACCCCATCGGCCACCTCTCACGTGCCCGTCTGAGCCCTTAACGTGGGCATGTCCTTCTCCCGTGAAGACGCTGATGTGGCAGCTGAGATCTCACCGCTTTAGCGTCTGGTGACTTGCTGTGAGTGCTTAGCAAGGGTCGCAAACTTGCTCTGAGCCTTTTGCTGCTTGGTGGGCTAGGTCTTGAGGAGCAATGTTTCCCACTCCCCTAAATCAGAGGGAGACGAGGCCGAGCATCCATGCCGCACAGCCGAAGGCGGACGGGGGTCCCTGTGCGGCGCAGCCATGAGCATCGCTCCTGTGCTGGCAGCTGGAGCCGGCGGGTGTCTGTGGCCCCTCTCCCCGTTGCTGGGAGACCGGTGTGGGGGTCCCTTTACAGGATTAATGCTGTTCCACATTCTTGTCTGATAGAAAAAAAGAGGTTCTGCTGGATTCAGTTGTAAATTCAACCCTAGGAGCACATTGTCTCTTCCCAGCCCCTTTGAAAGAGGATTAGAAGGCATCTATTCTCCAGCACTTACTCTTCTTTCTCCTCCCCTTTCAATTTCCTTGTAGAGGATAACTTGAAAACCCAAGTGAAAGCCTGGAAAGCGGCTCGCATCGTCGGCGCTGGGTCTCCCAGCGGCTGGAGCACAGTCCTGTGCCTAGGAGGAATCTACTCTTTAATACCAAACTTTCTCTTACCTCTGCATAATCAGCTCCTTGAAATAAGTATTAGCGAGGAAAATGAAACCTGGTTTTTGGTTTGTTTTTTGTTTTTTTTTTTTTCATTTGCACGACCCCAAGAAGACGTTGTTGTTGTTATCTTCCAAGTCATGTGTGCAGGTCACATTCCTTTAGCTGGCCGCGGTCCAGCAGCGGCTGTAGCCTGGGACACAATTCCTGTAAGCCACAGCACATAAATGAGGAGCAGGGCTGCGCTACCTGTGGAAGGAGCTGGCAGCAGGTTTCTCTTGGGAGGGAGGCGGGGGGGAGCTTCTCCCTTGTGCACAGCAACAGGACTTGGAGAGAATAAAAACCTAATTGATAAAGTTTACTTTTATTGGAGTTGCTTCAGCGGAGGCGTGCAGCATGGCTCTCTGATACAGCGTGCCTGGGTGGAGAAGCTGGGCCATTGATCTCTGGCTTGTGAGCCCCTTCCCGAAAGAGGGGGGTGGGTTTCTTGCTCTGCAACAGGCTTTGGGAAGCCACAATGCTCCTGACCCCAACAGCCGGGTGACCCTCTGTGCATGTTCTCATCCGCAGGTGGCTATCAAGTCAATCCGGAAAGACAAAATCAAGGATGAACAGGACCTTGTCCATATCCGGAGAGAGATTGAGATCATGTCCTCCCTCAACCACCCCCACATCATTGCTGTCCACGAAGGTGAGCCCTCCTCTCCCTCCCCTTCCCAGCAGCATCCCCGAACGGAGCCTTTGGGGTACCGGGGCAGGCTCTGCAGCAGTGGGGTTAGCGCTTGCTGCTCTCCTCCCTCTGCTCGTTCAGAGCAGAAGCTGTTTGCCGTTGCCTGTGCCGGACCGGTGACTCAGCGCCGGCAGGGAGAGCGGATGCTGCCGGGCTGTGGTTTCCCCACCGCAGTCCCCTGCCTGCGTGCAGAGCAGCGGCGAGGGGAAATACCTGCTCCAGAAATAGCCGCTTCCCGTCCCGTCCCCTCCTGCCTGGAGAGGGAAGCTGCCGGCTCCAAAAGTTTACGCAGTCTTTTGAGGCTGGAAGCGAGAGGCTGTGCCATGGAGGGGAGCCGGTGGCCGGGGTCCCCCGCGAAGCCCAGTTCCATGTGGGCTCTGGTTGTGCTGGATGCTCGCCCCAGCCATGACAAGTGCCGGAGCAGCGGGAATCTCTGTGGGTCTGGTCTCAGCTAGGGGCAGGAGCTAATCTCAGTACTGGAGTCCTTCTCATTCCCTCCCCTGGGGCAGAGGAAAACCAAACTGCAGGGTGCTGGGAGAGGTCCTGGTGCTGCTGGGCTTGGCTTAATGGCCAGGGCTGGGCTTTGCTCCCAGGGTGTTGGGGCAGCGCCAATCAAAGGGGAATTTCTCAAGTTTTACCTACGACCAGACTTAGAGCAACTCTCCAGCTGGATCAGCCTTTGCTTAAATGCCGAGTCCTTTGGCTGCAAACCCGGCGTGCCCCGTGCTCTTCCTCAGGGCTGGGGTTCGTTGCGCTGTGCTGGCGTGTGGTCGGTGCCTGCGTTATCGCCGCCTCGCTGGTGTATGTGAGGTATCCATGTCCTCTAAACAAAAGCAAGTGGATTGGCGGTTCATACGCAGCAGCGTTTGCAAGGACTGAGTCACGCTGACTGCTGGAATTCAAAAATATTGAGGTAGCTTTCTGCAAACAGGAAGAAAAATGCTCCGTCTCTTGGCTTGAGCCGGAGCCTTGTTGGGAGCAATGGGAACACGCAGAAAGGCCACCCGGCTGCGCCAGCCAGTAGCTCCGTCGCCTTCCCCCTTGGCAGGGCTCTATCTAGCAAAGAACCACACGTCTCAGTCACCTTCTGGCAGAGCAGAGCCCTTTCTCCTGTGCTCTGCGGCTGCACAGGCTGCTTGGCCAGCAGCCCCGGTGGCACTGTGGGGTGCGGGTGGCAGCTCTGGCCGTCCCCCTCCGACCTGCAGGTACCTGCAGGAACCCCGACACCCTCTGTTTTGCTAAACTGAGGGCACAGGCAGTGGGGCAGGCAGTGTGTTAGTCGGTCAGTGCTCCGCCTGCTCATTAAAAGACACATGCTAACGAGAAGTCCCTTAGCTCTGAGCATCCCTCCTAACAGCCTGTGGCTTCCCGTCTCCGCACAGTGTTTGAGAACAGCAGCAAGATCGTCATCGTGATGGAGTACGCCAGCAAGGGGGACCTGTATGACTACATCAGCGAGCGGCAGCGGCTGACGGAGCAGGAGGCACGCCACTTCTTCAGGCAGGTCGTGTCGGCCGTCTACTACTGCCACAAGGTGGGTCGGCACCGCGTTTCCCACTGCCTTCCCGGGGGGAGAGCGGGGGGATCGGCTCCTGTGTGCTCGGCAGGGCCAGCTCCGGGCAGAGGAGCAGCAGCCGGGGCTGGGTAGGGATCCAGTGCCCGATGGGGAAGCTCAGCCTGGGCTGGGAGGTGAAGGGAACTCGTGGCCGTTGGCCTTTCCCAGGAGAGGGGTTGATCCTGCCACTGATCTGGAGGGTGCAGCTGCCCTTGGGCTTGCAGGGAGGCAGTGCCCAAGCAGCCTTTGGGAATTCCTTGCCTTGGCTTTCCTCTGCTGCACTGTGGGGCTGGCTAACCCCACCAGAGAGTCACCGACTCCCATCCCACCTGCCCAGAGGGAGATGCCCAGGGCTGTGTCTGCCAGGGCTGAAGGCAGAGCCCTGGCTCACCCTTCTTGTCCCCTGAAAGGGATGTAAAGCTATAGGGCCCTGCCTGGGGCTGTGGGATGAGCTGTGCCTGCCCTGGAAGGACCCTCGAGCCTGTGGGTCTCCCTGGAGGATGCTCAAAGGCCATGCCTTGGTCCTGGGTACCTGCATGCCCTTGGCACGAAAGGGGGTGTTGCAGGGCACCTCCTGAACCCAAAGGAAACTGGGGTCTTGCTTAGCTGGGAAGCAGAAGGTCCCGGCAAAGCACGGAGCTGTGCCGACCGTGCCCTGGCAGGAGCTGGCACCAGCCGCTCTCACGGGTGTGTGGCTGGGGAGGGTGCAGGAGCCCAGCACGGCGCCTGGCGCTGGTGCGGGGTGCCACCCTGCTCACTTTCCTGAGCAGCACAGAGGGCTGGTAGCACCCATGTCGGGACATGGTTTACAGCCTGTCGTCAATGCATCCAGGGTTATTAACCGCTCCTCTGATTGCTGTCATCATGTCCTGTTTGCATGCCGCTGTGCCGGTGAACGGCAGTGACCTCCCCGTGTTGCCCGACTTTCCCTTCCTCAAACAGGCTGTAAACTAAACCCGGCTCTCCCTTCTCTCGTGCAGAACGGGATCGTTCACAGGGACCTGAAGCTGGAGAACATCCTTCTCGATACAAACGGGAACATCAAGGTGAGAGGCTGGCAGAGCCTGGCCGTGCCTTGGGTGTCACCCAGCAAAGGGGTCCGAGGGATGCTGCCCGGCGCGGATGGACCGGGGGTGGCCACAACACCCCAGTCCCCCCAGGGCATGTGCTTCTCCGCAGCTCTGGGACCGCTGGCATCGGCCTGCACTGCTGTTTTCTCAGGAGATGGGGAGCCAGGAGGGTGCCTGTACGTGCCCCCCCGCTAGCAGAGCGGGAGAGGCTGCAGAGGCAGAGCCTCCATGCTGCCTATTAAAGCCATAACGTATATCTGACTGCTGATAAGAGGGCAAAGTCTGAACGCTGAGGTCAAAGCACGACTGGCTGGATAAGAAAGGGCTCTCCCAGTGAAAGTCCTGGTCCCCCTACATGTTGGTCAGGCTGGTGCAGGGCAGCTCCTGGCTCCACTGGCCCTGAGCGATGCTTTTCGCCTCGGCCAGGAGCGCTGCAGCCGCCTGGGGAGGAAGGGCACGGCCACGGCTGGGAATCGGTGTGGTTGGTGATAAAACAGGCTGCGGGGCTTTATCTCTGTAAGGGGTAATTTTGCAATTGGGAGCTTGCAAGCAAGGACTGTAACTTCTGCTCGCTGAGAGGTGACGGGTATAATGAGGATAATGAATGCCTGTGTGCTAGGCGGAGCAGATAGGGACTGAAGCAGCCTGGTGTGGCTGTGAATGAGCTGGAGGAGAGCCCGGCAGCTTTCCCTCTAACCGCACCTTTGCAACTGCCTTTGCTCCCAGCATGATGGAGCTGGAGGGGTAGAGGTGCAGGGCGGCTGCTGCAGTGGCTGGGATGAGTTTTCTGGGAGGGGGAGAGGGGCAGGAACAGCCTCGGGGGGTGGAAAGCCAGGCAGCTGCTGCTCCCTGAGGAGACTGAGGGCACCCAGGACCAGGGTGCCAAGGGCAGACCTGGTTTCAGTCAAGCTTGCAGCTGGAGAGCTTCAGGTGGCAATGCTGCTCCACCCGCGGAAGGGAGCTTTGCTGCTTGGTAACAGCTATAAATGTCTCTCTAGATTGCAGACTTTGGCCTGTCCAACGTCTACCAGCAGGACAAACTTCTGCAGACTTACTGCGGCAGCCCTCTCTACGCATCCCCCGAAATCATCAATGGGAGGCCGTACAAGGGCCCAGAGGTAGGTTGTGTCTCGCCTCCTGTGTGCGGGAATCTCTTGCTTCCTCTTCGCTTGGACTTGGGAAAGCGCAGGGTGTTTTCCCAGGAGAGCATTGTAGGCAGAGCTCTGCCTCTGTGGTTTGGGGTAACGGGTCCCCTAAGACCAAGCGCCACGTGGCTGGTGTGTGGCAGCCACAGTGGGGCAAACGTGGTGGGATGCAGGTGGCTGGAGCTGGTCCTGCCCCACGCTCCATCCACCCCAGGAGCTGCTGCTGAGGCTCTGCTGGGGGGTCCTACCCAGCCAGGGTGGGGGCCAGGGCAGCCCGGTCCTGCTGCCCCCCCCTCCAGGCTCGTCTGTCCCTCTGGCAGGTGGACAGCTGGTCCCTGGGCGTTCTCCTCTACATCCTGGTCCATGGCACGATGCCGTTCGATGGCCATGACTACAAGACTCTGGTCAAGCAGATCACGAGCGGGGACTACCGGGAGCCCACAAAGCTGTCGGGTAAGCAGACCCCCACCACCCCGTGCACTCCCCCCTCTCTCTGCATGTTCCCTTCGGTGGCTGACCTGCCTCTTCCCCAGATGCCTGCGGGCTGATTCGGTGGATGCTGATGGTGAACCCAGAGCGCCGCGCCACCATCGAGGACATCGCCACGCATTGGTGGGTGAACTGGGGCTACAAAGTGCCCATTGGGGAGCAAGAGCTGCTGCGGGAGAGCGAGTCCCCCCTGGCCACGGTGGCAGAGTGGCTTCGCCGTTCCTCCCGGCCCCTCCTGGAGAACAGCTCCAAGGTGCGATGCTTCTTGAAGCAGCACATCCCCGGCGTGGCCCTGGAGCGGCAGCGCTCCCTCAAGAAGTCCAAGAAGGAGAACGACGTCTCCCACGCGCTGCAGGAGGTGGCCCTGGCCCCGGAGAACCCCTCCAAGTCCATTCTCAAGCGGCCCAAGGGCATCCTGAAGAAGAGAAACTCCTGCGAGCAGAAGGTGCCTGGCCCCGGCCCCTCATCGGCAGTGCCCGTAGGAGAGGCGAGGGATGAGGATGGTGAGGTGGCTGCTGCGGGTCTCACCCGGATCCTGTCCTCCGGGATGCTGCCTTGCAACACGGGCGTTGGAGCGGTGCCCACGGCTGCGCCCAAGAAGGGAATACTGAAAAAGCCCTCGACGAGGGAGTCGGGATACTACTCATCCCTGGAGTGCTGCGAGTCTGGGGATGTTCTGGATGCGGGGAGCTTGGACCTTGATGGGAGCGTGTTTGCTGACAACCCCTCCCCAGAGCAGGGCCCCCAGGGTCTCACTGCTCGTCGGAAAGGCATCCTCAAGCACAACAGCAAGTACTCCTCTAGCAGCACCGAGCCAGAGAGTCTCCCCGGGCAGGGTTTTGGGGGCTTCGGTGAAGTGCCCCTGCCCCAGGCTCCCCGTGCCCGCCCATCCAGCGCCGTGAGCGAGGACAGCATCCTCTCCACGGAGTCTTTCGACCAGCTCGACCTGCCCACCCGCGTCCCCCACGGCAGCGGGGGCATGCGGGGTTGCATCTCTGCCGACAGCCTCCTCCGGCTGGAAGAGGAGGAGGAGATAGAGGAAGGGCGCAGGCTGCGCCGCTGGACTGTGACCCATTGCCGGAGTCCCCTGCAAGAAAGCAGCTTGTCCCTGGCGGGCTGTGACAATGTCACGGAGGTTTACCGGCGTGCCGTGGCCATCAGCATGAAGTTGAGCTGAAGGCACCCCCCTGGCAGGGCTCCCTGGGGTGGTGTGTGTTGGGGAGGGGGCTGAGCCCTCCGTGCCCCGGGGCTGCCGGTGCTGCTGAGCCATGTCCCATGTATTTATTTTGCAGCCTCGGGTGCAGGCGGGGAAGGGAGCTGCAGTGGCTGTGGGGCACTGGTGGGGGGATGCCCCAGGGCTAGGACATTAAATGGACCAAAGCCCTGAGTGATCCGGCCACTGCCCCTGTGGAGGGGCTGGGGGGTCCCGGAGGCTCCTCGCTGCCATCCTTCCCTTGTAAACAGGCTCATCTCACTGGGGGGAGAAACTAAAGGGTTGGGGGGATTTTTTTTTTTTTTCTTTGCACTGTTTTTTGGCTGCACAAGATAACAGATGGGGCAGGTGATATACCTCAAACAAGCTGGAGATGTAGCAGGGTGCTGGCGAGGGGCTGAAAGGTGCTGCCCTGGCTGCTCCCTGCGGGCTGGGCTCTCAGGACGTGCTGGCAAAAGGGTCCAAACTGCCCAGGCCCCGGCTCTTCCCTCTCCTGCGCTGAGAAACCCAACTGGATCTGGCCGAAACCCTGGTGTGAGAACACACTCAGATGCCAACATCTTCTTTTTTTTTTTTTTTTTTTTTTTTTTTTTGAAAGGAGGAAAAAAAAGTGCCTTTGAGGCACCACTTCTTTATTTATTGCCTTTGTCCAACTTGATGTAAAACTTCAGCAGCATGGGATGTGTCTGGCTCCATAATGGCCACCCAGATGTTTTTCACGGGGAGGTGCAGGTGTCTGTGCCATTGTCTCACGTGCCGCACGTCGAAGCTCCGTTGCACTATTACCGCGTGTTCGCTGGCCCTTTCCCTTCTCCAGGGTGTGTGTGTTTTCCCGTCCTTCCTACAAAACGGTCTTGAGAAAACCATTAAATTAAAAGCAAATGGTAGATCTGAGTTGTTCTCTTGATTGCTGTGCCACTGCAGCTCGGCGCAGGCAGGGAGGTGTAATGGGGTGCTGCTACCTCGAGCTGCCTGTCCTGGTGTCTCCTGGCTCCTGTGCTGCTCCTGGCAGGATGGTGCTGTGCACAGTGCTGGGTCTCGCTCCAGTCTAGGTGAGCATGAGTTAGCTCTGGACGCATGTCCTGCAGGGTGTAACATCTCCATGCAGCGTGTGCTCCACTCGTTCAGGGCTCCAGCACGTGCCCCTTCTCCAGTGCTGAGGCTGCTGTGTGGGCTTAAACTGGTGCCTCCCCCCAGCGCTGCATGGTGCTGAGCTGTGACTTGGTGTATCCCTTATGTGGGGGCTCAGCGCCCACCGGGAGGGTGACTGGCTGTAGTTTTTAAGGCTGAGCAGCTGCTGCTGCGTGACCCAGCGAGGGGGGACTGGCTGGAGGCAGGACCTGCTGTCGGGGTACCACGGCACTGGTGCAGCGATGCTGCCAGTTCTGTGCCCCTGACCCTGAGGGCAATGAACAAGCAGAACCCAAAGTTTAGGAAAAGCTGTGACGGAGGCAGATGGCTGTTGAGGATGATGGACCCATTGCCCCCTCCCCACCACGGAAAGCCCTCCTGTCCCAGCTCCGCTCCCGAAACGTGCTTTCACAATGCTGGTGGTGCGTGGGTTTAGGTTTGTGAAATATCTGCAGGTCTCGGCGGCAGGAGCTGCCTCCTGGGCAGCTGCCATCTCCTCTCTCAGTGCCTGCAGGTACCTCTGCCGGTGGAAAAACCGAGTGAGATCGAGCGCCGGCAGCCGGAGCTTGGCCACAGCACGTACAGGGCTGTCACCTCTCTGGCCCTTTCCCCCAGCTTCCTTTATCCTCTTCTCCTGCTGTGGCATTGAAACCAGTTTTATTGCTCTACAAAGCACTGTAACGATTTCCCAGTTCCAGTTGGGTTAATAAGAGACGTTCCAGGTCTCCTCGGCCCCACCGTGGAGAAGCTGAGCCGCAGGGGCAGGGTGACAGGGCTGCCTGCCAGGAATGCCGCCCCTCGTCCCACGCGGCTGAAGCCATGGGGGGGGCCCATGCACGCTCTGCCCCCCGCCGCGCATTCCCCGCGTGCTTCCCGCGCCATTAAGAAACGCTGGAGCGCTTAAAACCGCTCCGAGGGCATCCAGCTTAGCCAGGGCAAAGTCCCAGTACCCTGCGGGTTGCCGAGGTGGGATGGGGTGGGCTGGGGGCTGCAGCACCCACGGGTCCGGGGCACGGAGCATCAGGTTGGGCTGAGTTTTTAACAGCCACCGAGGGACAGAGCCTCCTTTTTGGAAAGCAGCTGTGGGTTTGTGGGTTCTGGAGCATCCCGGCGTGCTGCGGTCCTGTTTTATTAATGATTTGCAAGGAAATATTCTTGCGTGCTGCTTTCAGAGCTGGGCTGAGCTGGGGCAGCTCTGGGTGTACATGGGTGCAAGGCACACGCTTGACCACCCTGTCACACGTGTCCCGGGGGCATCGGCTGCTGTTTGCACTGGTTTCGGCACAGAGTCTTGGTCATCTCAGCCAAACCCCGGCTTGCTCAGGGCTGCGGTGGTGAGCAGAGCCCCTGCCCACCCTGTCCTGGGCCACAGCGATGTGCAAGGGTGAGAAATGCCGTCAGAGACTCCCAGGGCTGGATGAGCAGGTGAAGGAGGGAGTCTCAGCCCAAAGGCACCTTGGGGGGGGGGGCTGCAGTGACTGTCCCCTGTCCCTGCTGCTGGCCCCCTCCCATGCTCCCCACATTCCCCCACCAGCCCTTGGAAACGCTCCTTTCATCCCAGCCCTGATTTCTGCTGCCTCTGCCCCTCCCGTACGGCGGCCGCCCCCCCCCCCCATAGCTGGGGGCTGAGCCCCCCTTTCAGGCCACGACTATTATTAACGGCTTGCTTTTATTCAGCCCTTTCATCCCGAGGATTCGCAAACTCTCTGCTTCCATCCAGCCTCCCCGAGCTCCCGGGAGCTGCTTAGCACAGAGCCGTCCCCCCGCCGTGGGTGTTTGAAGCGGGTGAAAATGACCTCAGCGGCATTTTGCTGAGAAAATGCCATTTTTTGGGGGTGACTTCAGCCGACCTGCTGCGATTGCTGCCAGCACCGGCAGTGCTGCCTCGGCGTGTGGGAACAGAGCCATGTTCCTCCTGGTCTGGCTTGGGGGAGAGGGAAACGGGGAGAAGCACCCAAAGATAAATTGTCCCGGGTGATGAGGTAACGCTGAAGTGCTTGGAGCACAGCACGGTGCCCTGTGGATTTATACCAACCGGTGCAAGCTTCCCTTGTCACTGTCCCGAGGGGTTTATCTGGGTGAAGCTGGCCCGCAGTAAGCATCGTGGCTGCTGGGGGACAGCCTGGACCCCTTCGGGGGGTCCTATGGGGCTACGGGGGGGGCAGCTGGTACATCCCTGCTGGCTGCACCCCAGGGACTGGTGCTGTGGATATGGCCAGAGGGCAGGTGTGGGGATTTTCATGCGTGAAAATTGGGTGTTTCCAGGGATTTTTCCAGGTGGGGGGGTGGGGTGGATGGCATGGCTGTGGCTTGGTGGGTCACTTGCACCCCAGGTGTGCTGCACCATGCGCCGGCCCAGACCTATAACCCCCACTCATCTGGGGGCTGTTTCGGGAGCCACATCCCCGTGCGACATCCACAAGCAGCCCTGGTGCCCGTGTGCCCTGAAAAAGGGAAAAAAAATGGTATTTTGGGTCCGGGACAGTGGCGAACTGCTTGGAGGAGCGGAAGTGAGCGGCTCCACCACCACTCCCAGCAGATCCTGCCCGGACGGGGCCAGATTTCCCAGCAGAGGGGAGCTGTCAGCGCTCCCCTGGCCCCGGGGAGCTGCCGGGGCCCTGAGTCACCCCACGGCACCGCGATCCTGTCCGGGCTTGTGCCGGGGAGTCTGGATGCGCCGAGCCCATATTTGGGTCTCGGAGCGGGGCAGGCAGAGCAGGCTCGGGGGGGACGCGGCGTGGGAAGGGGGACGTGTGCCTTCCCAAGGAGGGGGGAATGCCTGTGACCCCCAGGGACAGCCCGCAGCAAAAGCCACTTGGACGTAACCGTTGAGAAAGCGGCTGCGAGTAGCACAGGGGTGCAGCTGGCGTTTCTGCTGGCGCTTGCAAGAACCGCTCTCGTATCGGTGGAAAGGAGATGGTGGCAGGGCCACAGCCTGCTCTCGTTAGCAGTCGGCTCCTAACGATGCCCAGGGCATGAAGTGGCTCAAGGGAACGCAGGTGGATGCCCTGGGTGCTCTGGAGTTTTCCTATCAGCTGCGCACCGGCTGTCATCTGCCTGGCTGCCATGCCTGAGCCACGCTGCTGTTCCTTCCTTTTTTTAAATTTTCCTCAGGTTTTCTGCCTGAAACATTTCTGTGTCTGTCTGACACATCGTGGGCCCAGAGCCAACAATATTTCCGAGACATTTTGTCGTAACTTTGAGTGCCAGAACAATTAAAACAACAAAGTTTAGATGTTTCTTTTGCATGTGATGCTTTCAAAGTAGGGCTTTTTTTTTTTTTTCTTAGGGTGCCTCCACTACTACCTGTTTGATTGCTGGATTTCTTTGAAGATCTGAAGAAGAGAAATCCCCACATGAAAGTCCTCCCATCTTCAATGGCACTTTGCTGCAGCCTGGAGCGGCCGAAAAAGGGGAGAAAGCGGCACCCGGAAACTTTGATCCTGTTTCCCTGGAGCACAAGGAATGGCTGCATCACATCTGAGCCTGAGAGTTAAAAACGTAATCCCAGACCCCACTGAGGACCCAGATAACCAAGCGCTGGTAACCACCCTGAAGCCCCAGTGCCCTCCCAAATCTGCAGCGCTGCTGCTGGGGCTGCTGGGGCTCTGCCGGAGGAGGCAGCCCGCGGGATTTCTCCGAGCAGGACGACTCTGCTCATCTATCCCGACCAGCAGCAATGCAGTCCTGGGGCGTGCAGCGCTGGGGCTGTGGTCCTCTCTGCAGCAAGATGGGGCAGAGGGGTTTGGGACGAGGGTGCTGTGCTCTGCTGGCACTGCCGGAGCATCGTTTGCAGCTGGGGGACCGGCCGGCTGTCTCCTGTCCTGCCCGTCATTTGCAGGGCCGACCACCCCATCGTACCTGCCATGAGCTGATGGGATGCGAAAGCCGCACTCGCATCATGGGACCCACAAATGCTCTCACCGGACAGCCGTTTGGCTGAGCACCCTGCCCAGCACAGCCTGTCTCTTGCCAAGCCCCTGGTGGGGGGGACGACCCGGTCCGGCTGTAAGGACAGCCGCCATATGGCAATAAAACCCCGTACATTTCCCAAGTGCTTCATATACATCCAAAGCAGGCACGGGAGGCATGAAGCTGGCAGGGCTCCTGCAGAGACACGGTAAACCAGCCGCGCCGGCTCGACCGCCCAACCGAGCGCACCGTCACCGGCTGCCTGTGCCAGGGGCTGCCGGCTGCTATCGCCCGGTGAGAGCGGGGCTGCCGTCGGGCTCCGCGGGGACCCGGCACACCCAGATGCTGTCTCCTTGCCAGGCTGCCAGCTTGGCCCTCCCCGCCGGAGCCGGCTGAACCGCTTTCTCTGGGTGCAGGTTTGGCTTCTTGCAAAAGCAGGTGAGGCAAGAAAGGAGCCCATTTTTTTCCGGAGGCAGCGGCTTGAGGCGGGGGGGACGGGGCTCGGCGCTGCTCACACGTGGGGCAATGCTGCTCTAGGAAGTTCCCAGCCAAGATGCAAACCTGCTCCTGACATGGCAGTGATGTCCCAACCTATGCAAACACCATGAGCAAGAAGCAGGCCTCCTGGCAACTCCGCGGTAGGTCTTGTGGGTAGATGGGTATTGGCGTTCCCATTTTACACCTGAAGAAACTAGAGTCACACAGTTACTTGGGTGCCTAAAGATGCAAAGCATTACCTCACTGGATCGTCAGGACTGCCTCGCTTGGCTGGGTACCAGCATTCTGAATTTGGGACCCGCCAGGTCCAACCCTTTCAAGAAACCCGTTTGGGTGCTTCTTTGCATTCACAGGCAACCAGTTATGCTGGGAAAATTGCCCTCCCCTGCAACTCCCAGCGGTCCCACACTCCCTTCCCATTGAGACATGGGACAAGCTCCCTCATGGTGCCAGCCTGTGGGGCAGAGGCTCCTGGCCGATGCAGAAAGGGCTCTTGGCAGAGATGTTTTGGAGTGTCCTGCTCCCCCTGTGCTGGCTAATGGTAGCCCTGTGCCCACCACCGTGCAGACCTGGCCAGGAGGATCGTGGTGTTGGGGTCACAGCCTTGCTCGGGGTCTGGCTTTCCCCCAGTTAACCGGACTCAGCGGAGCCCTGCCCAGTTGCAGGGGTGCTGGCCTGGGCACTACGGAGATGCCATCGGGGTGACACGGTGGTGAGAGAAGGTGTTGCAAACCTTGGTGTCCCACGGGGCCACCTGAGTCACTGCGCTGTCAGGGCTTCGCCCCAGACGGGCCACCCCGGGGCACCCACGCTGCCCGAGAGATGGTAGCCAGTGGCTTGCACAAACCTGCGGTGCTCCACGAGCAGCCGAAGGGCTGGGATAAGGGTACCTGTAGCCGGGGAGCTGCCCACGGTGCACCCCCACACCTCTGCGTTTTGCCTGCATCTACCCACAGCATCCTGCTCTTGGTAGCCGAGAGGCCACCAGCCCACGGGCACAGGGGATGGGGACAGCAGAGCCATCACGGACCCTCCAGGAGGCCCGGGATGGGGGGATAGCAGGACCACGAACCTTTGGCTGACGGCTTTGGCCATATGGTGCCCAACGTGGGGCACCGACCGTTTAATTTGATTTACACTGGGACCTGCGCAGCCCTGCGAGGGTGACTGGGGATCTGCACAACCAAGCCACGGCCCCAGCTGAGGGGTGCTCAGTGGGTGCCCGGCTGGGTCGGTACCTTGAGATAAGGCAGTCTGGAAGGCAGGGATGGTGCTGCCCCTTCCCTCTGCTTTTGCCAGGCAGGAGGCAGCCGGGGAGACAGCATGGACCCCCCCAGCCTCCGCCACACTGTGACCGACCTGTGAGTCCGGGCAGCCCTTGGGGAGCTACACGATCAATTATTTTTCTAATCTTATCTAGCTGTCTTTCTCCTGCTTTCTCTTGTGTGCCTTTCTCTCCCTGCCTTCCCCTCCCTCCCTTTGTAGCCGCCCGACAGCCCCGCTTCCCCCCTCCAGCCCTTCGCTTTGATCCTAGGAAGAAGCAATTGATCCTCCTTATCTTTATTGTGGTAGAGACATTCCCAGCACTGCCCTTAATTAAATTCCTCTTAATTTTCTTCCGTAAGCCTTTCTTTTCCCCAACCCCAGACGAGTATTTATTTTTAAATGTGCAATTAAATTATTAGATTGGCCATGAGTATAACAGGAGCCAGATCCACCGGGGCTCTGCTCCGCATGGTTTAGGGGGTAACCTCGGGGCTCTCCCCCTGCTCTCCCTCCCCGTGCAGCTGAACCGTGGGCTGCCGGGTTCATATGAGCTCAAGATGCTGCTGTTCACCCTGGGTGCCTGAGCATGGGTGCACCAGGGCAGGGAGCTCGGGCTCGGGGGCTGGCAGCCCCTGTGCTGCTGCAGGACCCGGGACCAGCCTGTGGCAGAGGGACAGCACGTGTCTAGCAGCCAGCACCCACAGACATTGGCTTTTCCGAAGCCCAGCATCACCAGGAGCTGCTCCACGGTGTGGCCGATGTGCCACCGATGGGTGCAGATGATGTGCATGGGTGCTCCGGTCCCGGAGCAGCCCTGGAGAAGGAGAAAGTTGAAGCCCCACGGGGTGATGGTGTTCACCGCTGGGCGCTGAGCTTGCCGAGAGCAACTCCTGGGAGGGGTCCGCATGCCCCCGGGGGCAACCAAAGTGCCTGTGTTGGCCAAGAGCGTGAGGGCATATGGCAGCGGTCTGGCAAGCAGGCGGTTCCCAAAACCACATCACTGGTGTGGTGCAGGCGGGCAGCACCTCACACCGTCCGTCTCAACCTACTTGTCTCTGTCTCTGCCTCCGGCCAGGACTTGCCCTCCCCGAGCGGCTGCAGGAGCTTGGACTCACGAGCCGTGGTTTTATCTGCAGTGGCTCAGAGGAAAGGGGCTGCATGGGGTGTTTTTGGCTCCCAGCAGCGGTTCCCTCCCCACCTTTCCCTGGCTGCAAGAAAGAAGAGCAAAGCTGCCCATGGGGGCAGGCAGACACCCCCCCCGGCCCTGATGGGGATGAGGGAGGCAGGACGGGCTGACGGGTGGTGGCAGCGGCCCCCTGCCACGCTCTGGGGAGGGCTACGGTGGCATCGGCACCGGCCACGGTGGCACGGGCACTGCCCACAGTAGCAGAGCCAGTAGCCACAGTGGTGCAGGCACCGGCCATGGTGGCATTGGCACTGATCACAGTGGCACGGGCACTGGTCACAGTAGCACAGGCACTGGCCATGGTGGTGCAGGCACTAGCCGTGGTGGCATTGGCACCAGCCGTGGTGGCACGGGCACTGGCCACCACCACTCACACCAGGTGAGACCCGAGTGTCCCAGAGCCGGCTGCTGGCTGTGTCTCTCCACCGCTTTTAGCTTTTCCGCTCGGAAATTTTTCCTCCAGACACTTTGACCTGGGGGGCAGCGAGTATTTTTCATGTAGATCAGTCGAAATTCCCCCGGAGACAGCGCAGGAATGCAAAGCATGTTATCCTTGGTACCAGCTCTTTCTTTTTACGGCCTAAGCTTGGCCACGCCGGCGGCGGGGCGGGGGGGGACGCCTGGGGTCCCGCCGTCTTTCCCATTGGTGATTGCCAACATTCCCCCCCCCCAAACCCCCGTCCTCCTCATCCTCCTCCTTGGGTAAACTCCCCCTCTGCGTTGCACCCCCACAATGTGCCTGGCTCAGCCGTCCCAGCGGGTGCCTGGGTGAGGGTGCAGTGGGGTGAGGGGGGGCAAGGCGATGCCAGCAGCACCCCGAAAAGGAGGTGAGTGCCTCTGGGTCCCTGCATGAGGCAGCAGCCTCCAGCTCTTGGTGCTCCTCTCCTTGGGCATGCAGGGAGGCCCCCAGAGCAATGGGGATGCTGCAGGGATATTTTGGGAGATCCACCAGCAGAGCAGAGGGCAGCAAATACATTATTTTATCATCCAAGGCTCGTGCAGCTGGAAACCCGACAGTGTAATGCTAGTGAGATAAACTGCTGCCTCGTTCATCTCCATTAAGTGCAATTACCCCTTAGATACCAAAACAATTTATTATTATTACTTCTTCCAAGCTCACCGCGGTGACAGGCGATCACACACATGAGGCACAGGGGACGGGGGCCAGCCCTGCCTGGCCACCCCTCTCCTGATGCCACAGGGCCTGGGCACCCCAGGGTGCTTTTGCATGGCACTGGTGGTGCGGTCGCAACGCTGCAAACCAGCCCCAAACGGGGAGCGAAGGCAAACCCTGCAGAGGGAAGCACTCCTTCGGCTTTGCCGGCCGGAGAGGTGCCACCCCACCGGCTCAGCTGCAGCATTAGTGCCCCTCACCCCTGCAGACCCCCCCCCGAACCATCTCTGGCTTTTCCCGCTGAGCTCCCAATATCTGTCCTCCCTGCGTGCAGCGGGCGCCAGCCCCTGCATGCACCCATGCCACATGGCTCGCAGTAGGTGCGAGCTGCTCCCCATGCCGGGGAAGGGGTGGCTGAGCCCTGGGACCCCCTGGGTGTGGGACCACGAGGGTCCCCACACCCGGCATCCCTGGCTCGGCGTGTCTCGCAGCCACCGGCGCTGCCCGGGCCCCCGCTGCCCCTGTCACCGTGTCTCATCCCGTGCTCAATAGCAGACTGGGAGCCCAGCTGCAGCTATTACATAAAATGCAATTAGCAACGCAGGCGAGGGAGGCCTGAATGGCATTAAGGAATTCCTCCCGGGCTGACGTCAAAGCTTCACCTCTCCTCCTGCCACCCGCACAAAGGGGGCCGTTATGAGCCCCCCCCCGGCCCCGCTGTGCCTGTGCCCGCTGGGAGAATGCGAGTCCTCAGGGAGCCCCAGGCTGCACATGCCATGTGGGAATTGTCCCTGCGACCAGCACAAATGTCACCGGCAGCTCCCTGGCTCCCTGCGCAGGATTTTCTGGCTCCCACCTCCCCCTTGCCGGGCATGGGAAGATGCCGGCAAGGCCCCGTCTGCCAGCTGCTCACCCACGAGAGAGAAGGGCTCGGCCGGGTGCCCGGGCGTGGGGAGCGGGACGATGCTGGATGCCGGAGGGGCAGCGGGGTTGTCGCTCCCGGCTGGCTGGCACGACCCAGCCCACGGGCTCTGCTGCTCCCCAGGGCGGGATGGAGTCGAAGTGGGGACCAGTCCAGGCAGAGGGGGGGACAGGCAGGTCTGGGAACAGGGTGTATCAGAGGTCCCAAAATTCCCGCTGGGATGGCAGTCGCCCAGCAAGCTGGAGGAGCTCCGCTCACTGCCCCAGCACCGGGGCCTCCTCCGGCCGCTGCCAAAGAGGTCGCGGGGGCTGGCCGGTGCCAGGACGTGAGCGTTTTGCTCTGAATGCCCCAAAACGTCACAGGCTGCTCCTCTGCCCTCAGCCCTGCCTTTGCCGTCAGGGCTGCCCAGCTTGGCAGCGCTCTCCCGAGCGAGGGGAGCTGGCAGGGCTCATGCAGGGGGCTCCTACCCCAACACCCCCTCCCCTTCCAGAGGACACGGCGATTGCTGGTGCTGAGCTGGGACACGCACCTTCTCCGGGCTCCGACACCCTATTGCCCCCACCTCCCGCTGCAAAGCAAGCCTGCAGCCTCCTGAGACAAGGTGCTCCCTTGTCTCCACCAGAAATGCCCCCCCGCGTTTCCTACAAGCTCAGGGACACCAGCCCCCCACCCCCTCCACACCCTGAGCATCCCCCCCCAGCCCCTCCTCACTGCTCCAGACATGATCAGGGGACATGGGGCAGTGCTGCGTTGCAGGCAGGAAGAGGTTAAAACGCTAATTGGGGTGAGGGCACCCCCCCTTCGCCCCTACACGGCATTTAGGGAGGATGCTCCGGAGCGGCTCCCGGGGCCCCCCCGCCGGTCCCTCGGTGGCGGAGGCCGGGGGCCCCCCTGCGGCCGCGGGTCCGCAGCGCTGCCAGCTCCCTGCCCGCTGGAACACGGATGACCGGCAGCAAAAAGGCTTTTTTTTTTTCCCTGTCCTTCCCCCCCAACTCCTGCCTGCAGCAGTGGGGTTCGCAGCGCTGGGGCAGCTGACCCCCCCCCCCCGCTCCCCGGTTCTCCAAGTCTGGGCTCGGGCAGAGCCAAGCAACGAAGGGATTTCAGGCTTTGAAATTTAATTCCTCGCTGTTTTGGTCTTGCAGGTATTTAATGGTGTAAAAGCTGAGCTGGTGCTGGTCACGCACCTTGTGGGGAACGCGGCAGGGCAGGGAGCTCTGCGGAACCTGAGGACGGGGCAGGTTCCCCAGCCCTGTGCCCGAAAAATCAGTGCAGCTCTGGGCAAGCCCACGTTGCTCAGATGAAGTTCATGGAGGTAGGACCGTTTACTCCAGAGAGAATGTGCCCTGGGTGTCACCTGCAGCAACGGGCCGGGCTTCAGGGAGCTTCCACAAAGGTCTGTACTGTCCCACCTGGGCACAGCCCCTGCTCCTGCACTGTCCTGCACACTGGGGCTCAGCTGCCTTGTCTCTGATATTAAACCCGTGTCACCTTCTAGATGCCCTTTCTGGGAAGTACGGGGGATGCCTGGGAGCATGGTCCATCCGTGTGCCCCCAATCCATCACCAGCCAGAGGTACTACTAGGTCCCCTCAAAGCTCTGCTGCCTTGCTTCTCCCCACCCAGGTCTGCTCAGCAGCCAGTTCAGATCCATTTGCCATCTTTCCAGGTCAAAGCAGCTGAATCCCAGCCTGCTGCTGTGCTTCAGAAATAGTGCAGGCTTATCTCCCAGCTGTCCCCCCCTCCCCGGCCCACTCCCCCATGCTGAGCCCACTCGCAGCGTGCGTGTTTTTTTGGTGCAAACCGATGGCCTGGGATGCATCTGGTACCTGCTGCCGGGTTTCCGCAAGGACAGCGTGGCCACCTCTTGCTGGAGTCACCCTCTACAAGCCATGGCTCTTCTCCATCCTCGGTCTCCTCCACCACTTCTCTCCTTGCTGATGCATCGGACCCAGCGTCCTGGGGTCAGAGCTCCTGCTCAGAGCTCTCAGCTGTGGCCCCAGGGTACAAACTGGGGTCTCCATGCCGATGCTCCCCACCCCTGGTTCCTTTGGCAGAGAGCAGGGCTCCTGCAGACACCCACTGCCCCGTGCAGAGCTCCTGCGCCAAGCCCCAGCTGCTGGGACGCACTGGGAGTTGTGCCAGTGTGCAAGGTGATGCTCAAGTGCCGAGGGGATGTAGGGAGCCTGATGTGGGGCCGCAGACGGGCTTAGTTTGGCCCCAGGGGCACGGGGGAGGTGGGAGAGGACATGCACCTTCCCCTTCACATGCTGGAACTGCCTCTGCCCCTTCTGGTGGGTCCCAGACCCTCCCAAGTACCCCCTGCCCCACACCAGCCCTGCGCATCGGGCTGGGAAGTGCCACAGAAAATGCTAAGGGCCAAATTCTCAGCTGAGGCAAATTGGTTCAGGGCCTCCGAAGTCAGTGGAGTGGCACCCATTTGCACCAGAGGAGGATCTGACTGTGCATATACTTTTATATATATATTTATATATATGTGTGTGTATAGATTATATTACATAAATATATATGTATGAAATAATTTAAGAAACATCCGAGACAGCATGCTGTGCTCTTGTGTAGGGCCAGGGAGGCTGGGAAGGCAGCTGCTTGCCTCCCCCCGCTCTACCAGCTTTGATTCACAAATGGAAACAGAGTCTTGAATTAAATTAAAAACCGCACGCGCACACACACGCACACACACACGACACGGTGCAGAGGCTGTAAAACTCAGAGGCGTGATGCTGGAAAGTCCAGATGTCCCTGAAAAGATCAGATCAACTAAATCCAAAGGAGGTGGAAATAAATAAATGAAGGGAAACCAGCGGAGGGGATCTCACTTGTGCCGGTGCTGTCTCCGGCGTCAGGTCCCCTGTATCTGCCCAGGCCCCCGGGGGGACACAGGGACAATGTCACAGCCCCGCTCTGTCCTGGTGGGGTTGTGGTGGGGTTGGGAGAGGCTGGTGGGATGCGCATGTCCTGCTGCATTTGCCTTGGACCCGCTTTCTCCTTTGTCACATGCTTTGCTTTCACTCCATCTGGGGACTGAGCTTTTTGCCATCTTGGTCTTCAAGGACAAAAGGGAAAACCCAGCCCCAACTAACCCCTCTCCTCTCTCTGCAGAAAGTTCTCCCAGAGCCAGGTTTGGTCCAGCTCAATCCTTCCCGCCAACAGAAGGTCTCTGCAGGAGACCTCCTTCCCATGGACTTTCAGAACAGAATGACATTTAAAAAAAACCCAACCCAAACCCCCTAGAAAAACCCAGCGCCCCATAAATTACCACTTCCTTCCAAAACTCCTCCTCGTTCCCCAATCCCGCCCTCCCTAACACCCCAGAGGACTGACGGATCCCGGCTCCGACACGCCGCACTCCGAGCGATCGCTGCTCGCTGCAGCGAGGATGGAGGGCCGGGAAAGCAACTGAACCGAGCATGTGAAGAAACAACCCAAAGGCTTTGGACCACCATCCCCCCGGCCCTCTCCTCTGTGGGAAATAGAAAGCCCCCGGGGCCGCAGCGACCGGGCTGCAGATCAACTGGGGAGCAGGACGTGCTCCACAAAGTAGCTGATGGAGTCCCAGTGCTTCCAGAGGAAGAAGAGGAAGAGGACGAGCAGGGCGGTGCTGAGGATGCGCATGCGGGTCTTCATGAGCGGCGTGATGAAGTTGGCGATGGTGGAGACGAAGACGAGCAGCACGGCCATCAGGGCCAGGATGACGTTGATGAACTTGCCCAGCAGCGCCCGTGCGTTGGCGTTCTCCACCCCTTCCAGCTGCACTACCTGCTGCTGCTGCTGCTGCAGCTCCAGCTTGGTCACCCGCGTCAGGCAGGACTCCACCGCCTCCTGCGAGGGACAGCACATCAGGGCCGGCCAGCGGCTCCGAGGGATGCCCTACGAGGGCTTTCGGTACTTGTCCCGTGCTCTCAGACCTTGCCGCTGCAAAGTTTTACTTGCACAGCTCCGATGGGTGACCGCCTCCCTCTGCAAACCCTCGGCCCGTGCGATGCGCAAGGCATGCCCTGTCCCGCTCTGCCTGTGCCAGGGATGGTCTCGGTGCCGGGGGCACCTACTGCAGCAGGGGAGATGACCCAAACTGGGACAGCGGGGACTATGGGTTGGCCCACACGTGGCTCGTAACAGCCCAGCGCTGCAGCCATCTACCCGGAGCCTTGCCCTGCCTTGAGCACCCCGGGGACTTTAGCACAGCGGGGACTCGCTGGGGCACAGACAGGGATTTTGGGGACGTGGCTTAGTTACCTGCTTCTTGCTGTGACAGCATCACAGCGAGGACCTCATCTGGAAGGTGCTACAGAAAGGGATCCCCATTGCCCACCCTCTTTCCCAGCCCAGGGTCCCTCCTTTGCCCCGTGGATGGAGGGTGCAGCGGGGGGGGGGGCTGAGCCCTTACGCTCCCCTACCTGGATGTCCCGAGCCCTCTCATAGGACTGGTAGGCCACCTTCTCCTCCATGCTGGCCAGCTCCTGCTTCAGGTTGGTCATCTCGTTCTGGTGCAGCTCGGTGAGGTCGTTCAGCTGCTCCTCCAGGCGCTCGTACCTGTGCATGGGGATGGAGGGGTGCTGGGGTGGGCAGATCTCCCCGTGGACCCCCCTGCCCTCCTTCTCTTGACGCCAGGGAAACCACCCAGCCCCTCCAACCCACCCCGCTCCTGGCTGTGGCTGGTTATGGCTGCCAAAGGGAAAGCAGTGGATGACCCTCCACGGGAGCGGGGCTGCTGGGGGGGGTCTGGTGGGGAGGAGGGCAGCGGGGACTGTAGCTCCCCATGTCGCTGGCAAGCAGGGCTTAGCAAGACAAGCCCAGGATGGTGGCCTTGTGGTCCCCGAAGAGCCGCCCTGGGTGACACATGCTGCCACCCCGGCACCCACCCATCCCTACCTGTACCGCTCCTCTTGCAAGCACTGCGTCATATAGGTGTAATCCCGCTGCAGCTGCGCCTTGAGGTCCTCCATGGAGTCTTCCAGGTGCGACTGGCTGTCCTTGATCTCCCGGAGCTCCTCTAGGATGGTGTCGAAGTTATTGTGGTGGCTGTCCAGCGTGTTGGACTTGGGGCTCCCCAAGCCGCCGGGTCCTGCCCCTGAGTTGCTGCCACCGGCCGAGCCGGAGGTGGCACTGGAGCACTCATCGTCGCTGCCGTACTTGGGGCTGGAGACCAGGGTGGCACTGCCGCTGAGAGCCCGTGAAGCCTCCTCCGGGTGCCCGTCATCCAGCGTGTCCTTCAGGTGGGCGATATTATCCGCGCTGCCGAACTTGTTCCGGATGAGGCTGGCGAATTCCCGGGGCTTGGAAACCACAGCGGTGTGGGTGGCCTGGGAGAGACCCGAGAGCCCCCCCTTGACGCCCTCCACCACGCCGCCGCCAAAGCCGCTGATGCTGGAGCGAACGTTGGCACCCACGTCCTTGAGACCCTGGTGCATGTCCCGGAAGACATCCTTGGGCTGCCGAGAAGGACCGTTCTGCTCGATCTCCTTCAGCTTCTTGTGGTAGTGCTCCAGCTTCTTGTGTAGCTGCGCGATGGTCTGCGCCGACTTCTGATTCTTCTTCTCGAAAACCTGCTTGATGCGGGAGGCTTGCTGCTTGTCGGCGTTATTGGCCAGCTTCAGGTACTCGGCCACGTTGTCATCCCGCGCCTCCTGCTCGATCTTGATCTGCTCGGTGATCTTGAGGATCTTCTGGTGCAGGTGCTCAATGGCGGCTTTTGTCCTGTGAGGGTCAGGGGTGCCATCGGGGACGTCCAGGCAGACGGTGCCGTCGGTGTCCCCGTGCCCGGCGGTGGAGGGCAGGCTCAGCGCGGTCACATCCCCCTTGTCCAGCTGCAAGCAAAGAGAGAGGAGGGCGATGCTCAATGGAGGGAGCTAACACCCAGGCAGCCCCCGGGGAGGGGGCAGGAGAGGAACAGGGTGAGGGGCAGAGGAGGGAGAGGCAGGCAAGAGCTGGGCAGGGGAAGAGTTAACCAGAGCAATAGCAAGATGTTGTTTTTTTTCCGGCCGGTTAAGCATTTCCCAGCCGTACCACTACTGCTGGCATCCAGGAATAAGCCAGTTAGAGGGCACAGCGACAAAATAATTAGGGTTTCGGGGCTGGTTTTGGCCAATGGTTTTCAGCAGGGAGCATCCGCCGCCGGGAGCTTGACTCTGACTTTCTGCCCTTGCTCTGTGCGGAGACGGGCACCCGCGTTTCTGGGCTGCTGGACACCCAGGGAAAAAGGAGCTGGGAGCTAAAACTGGAACCCATCATCAAATCTCCCACCAAAGCAGTGGTGAGAGCAGGGATTGAGCAATCCGGAGGTATTTTAGTCTCATTTCCAGACTTTGGCTTTTAGCCTAGAGGCACACAGGAATTTTTCAGCTGAAGAGAAACTCTGCCAGAACCCCAATTTGTGACTGACTCAGGAGCAGCTCCTGATCCCCAGAGAGCAGCAGGCTGCAGGCGCAGGGACTCTTTTGCTTTCTTTTCCAAGGTTTCTCACCTGGTAATGTCAGACTCCTCTTGCAAACACAAGCTGTCGCCTAGAAAGTTCGGACACATGCTGGTTTCCATTTTACAGATGGAAAAATTGGAGCTTTGGGAGAGGAGATCACTTGCCTGAGGCCACGCTTAAAATCACTGGCAGAGCCTGGATTGCAACCCAGGGTCCTGCCTTGCGCTCTCCCACTCGGGCATGCTGCTTTGCCACTTGAAAAAAAAAAAATCACTAAATCTTTCCAGTTGCTGGGTTTTATATGCAGATTCTTATGCAAATCTCAGTGGTTGTATAAATGGCTCCTGGCTTTTAATTAAGAGCTGCTTGAAAGTTAAATACTGTTGGCAGACCTGAATAATTTCTAATTTCCATCACACTTTCCCCGAATGACCCCTTAATAGGGATAATGCTGCGAGATCATTACTTAGGAGTGTGTTATCACCAGGAAATGCCTTGCGCGGGAGGGAGGAATGTTCTCAAGATGTTGCTTATAAACACTCCCGTCTGCAGCAGGTCCTGCACGGGGCTTGGAAAAGCAGGGGCAAGCGCTGCCCTCCTGTTATTTACTTGCATCTCCTCTTTCCCCGGTGCTGCTGTCCTGTCGGGAGCCCAGGAGTGTTGGGGCTTCATGTGGGGGTCTCAGCCTCCTCGGGAGACAAAAGCAGACAACCACAAGTTCAGTGGGAGCATCCCCTAGCTCCCTCCCCAAGGTTTCTTCTTCTCTCTCCATTGCAGCAATGCTAAAGCAGCCTGGGTCAGGGGCTGGAGGATAAGAGCAAAAGGGAGAATCCAGCAGCCCCCAGCCCGCAGGCAGACACAGGGCAGAGCTGGGAGCTGGCTTCAGTCCAGCTGGAGAAGCACCTTTTAAAAAAAAATAATGCCCAACAAACCTGCAGAGTTTTCAGACCCTGCTGCCAGGCTATTCTCAGTCTCTCGGCCAGGCTGGGCCCTCCAGCCACCCCACGAAGGGTTTCGCTTTGGTTTCTTATCAAAGGGCAGAAATTAGAAGCAGCAGGAAACAGACCTTTTGCCCAGATGTGCAATTCTCTGTACAGTGAAGGACAAACCGGCCACGGAGAAGGAAAAGGCAGCCCTGGAGATGCTGAAATGGGAAACCCCAGCTGGGCCAGTGAAGGGGAGAAGTTGCTCAAACTTTGTTTCCCAAAAGGGAAAGGTTTGGGAGTCACCGAAACCTTTACCCCTGCAAAGCCGATCTTCTGGATTTATTCATGGGAGTATCTTTGGGAGCACGGGGGGAAGGGAGGGCAGGATGGGTGGTGAACGGCATGGATCCGATGCTGCCCATCCATGCTGACGTGGCTGGGGTGAAATCCTTCCCCCAAGACCCACCAAAAGCTCTGCTCTCTCAGACACAGGGAACGTTATAGGAAAGCCGCATCAGGTTATTGCTTTGAAAACAACAACCAAAAAAAGACAATACCGATCTCTGCAGTATTAACAGACAGTGCCTGCTAAATCCCAGAAAGCCTAAATGACTGTGCAGTGGATTTAAGCAGGGGATTAGTAAAAGCCACACTTTCCCTACATGCAGAAAACCTTCTGGTAGGCACATCAAAATGAAAGTGCTGTTTTCCAGCGCTTGTTTTCCAGGCAGATTCGCAGGGGAGAGCAGCGGCTGATGTGGGATGCGGGAGGAATGCAGGACGCAGGAAGAAAAATTATTCTTATCAACAGAGTTCAACCCAGGAGAGCTGAGATATGCAAAAGGCTCAAGCTAATAAGCTGAGCAAACAGTACTTAGAGGGCCACGACCGGGCACAATTATGCAATGCTGGTTTATTTGCTGCTGCAGGTTTGATGGAAGAAAGCCCAGGTGGCAGGTGAGGAGCTCGGGGCCCAACAGCTCGCTCGTGGCCGTGTCCCCGGTGTGGGGCTGTGGGTCTCCCGGCACACCCATGACTGGAAGGGATTTAAACCCATTCTTAAGAAATTGCACAATTATTGCAAAGTTCAGAACAAAACTCTCAAGACACTTACTCATGCCCTGAACTATTCTGTTTTCCATACCCTATAGCCTACTAGGAAGCGCAGTGGATGAGCTAATGCCGTGGCTCGTGCTGCACTGACCCTGAACGAGGACTTTCACTACGAAGTGTGAATGTGGTTCCCAGCTGAAATACAACACGGCGACAAAACGGCTGTGGGAAGGACCATATGCACATTCAAGCATGGAAAAAATAAGTACCACCGAGCTGTCGAGGGATGCTGGCATTCAGGGCAGACCTGAGGAGCTGCTGCACTGATCCGGCAGCTCCATAGCACGGGTGTCACCGTGCCCCGGTCCCTTGGTGGCTGTGGAAAGCCATGAGGCAGAGGCCATGGCCGGCAGAGAAACGCAGGTAGGCAGCGGACATGGGGAGGTTGATTTCAAGGCAGTCATTAAATCTGGGTGCTTCTGCGGCCCCTCTTCCCCAGAGCACTTTATCAGCGTAATTTGGGACAGCATCCGTGCTGCTAGTTGGTGATTGCAACTGGTTTCCCCAGTCCCGTCCCCGTCCCCACGTGCGTTCGCAGCCCCGTGCCTCCCAGAGCGGAGCCGCTATTCCCACCAGACCACGTTACCCACCCCAGGCGTTGAAAATAGAAGCAGGAGCCCTGACTCACACTTCCCACCCTCCTTTCAAGCCTGCGGCAGAGACCGAAGCAGGCAGCCCTGTGTCCCCCTCCGCGCCCTGCCTGCTGCCCACTCCCGTGCCGTCCCTGGACGGCCACAACGGGCCGGCAGCAGCTGACTCCATTAATTGACCAGCCTGAGAATAATTTTTCTTACATAACGTAGAGAGGCACGTTAAGGGTTTCAGCTCACAGCGGAGCTTCCCACCCTATCTTTGCTGCACCGGCACGGATCGTGCCGGTGGGTTTCGTTCACGGAGCGCCAGAAATGGAGGTACTGAAAGCCCCTGCGGGTCTCTCTGCCCATCGCCATCCTCCTCGCGGTCTTATTCTAACCCCAACGGCTGCCGAGACCTACCTCCATCGCGGGCAGGGCTCGGGTGCCCCAGGACTAGTCGGCGTGGACTGCTCGGCCGCGTCCCCGCAGCATCCCGGAGCCCGGCAGCGATGTGCGGGCAGCGCTGGCTGCCATGGCAGGGTGCCTGAGCTGGGGAAAGCGGCAGCTGACGGCAGCAAAGTTTCAGGAGAGCAGCAGGGTGGGAGGGAGAAGGAGAACCCTCCTGCAAGACCCCCCGTCAGGGCTGGCCCTGCGTCCCTGGGTGCTTCCCAAAGGCGCAGGGACTGAGCCGATAGCTGCAGCGGGATTGCCGACTCAGGAAATCTGCTGGAGCTGTTTACAGCTCTCAGAGAATGGAGCTTTCAGGGCTGTAATGCAAAACCCCCCTCGTCCCCGTGGCGGGATATTCACACGCCTCCAGCCCTATACGCTGCCTGTGCCCTGACGCAGGGGGTCGGGACGGGCTGTTGTCATCTGCTGTGTCACACACCAGGACATAAAGCCCGAAAGAGGCAGGGGGAGGCATGCACAAAGCAAAACCCTGGGTGGGACCGACGCACGGGAAAAAATACAGTTGCCGATCAAGGAGCTAGGCAGCCTGAGGTCAGGAACCAGCCACTTGTGCCAGGACCAGGTGGTGTCTTGGCCCATGCCATGCACTGGGATGGAGCCGGATCTGTCCCGCTCACGACACAGAGAGCGATGGGGAAGGTTGCACCGACCCGATTCTGCCACGGGAGAACACGTAATGCACAGAAAACACATCCAGCTGACTGACCAGATCCAAGTGCAGTGAGACTTCACGTGCAGTTAAAAAGATATTATATGTGACATCCGAAAAGCAAGCAGAGATGACAGCAGCTTCTGGTTCTGCAGAAGCCGGTGGCAGTCTGGAGTTACCCCCCAAGTGCTGTATTTATGCTGGGGCAGTGGAGCTGGTGAGGGGCCAAAGCAAAAGTCCTGGGTGAGAAAGGAGATGTGGAGCTTGTGCGCTTGACTTAGCCCAAACCCGCGGGGTTGCACAGAGCAGAGTCAATGTGGTCAGTGCTGCAGGATCAGGCTTGGATAAGAGCGATTGAGGAAAGCGGAATTCAAGCCCACAGCCTTACACTGTGCCAGGCCAAAGCCCTCAATGTGCCCTGCAGATGCTGGGGCTGTTCGAAACCTCAAACCAACTGTGGCCACAGACCAGAGCATCTGTGCAGCTGCAAACAACGGGCTAAATGAGGAAGGTTCATTTGAAGCTCTCTGGTATAGTTATTTCTCAAAAAAAGCAACAAGAGAACAACAGCTTAGGAAGTATTCTCAGCCACACATTGAATTGTACAGGCTGGACTGATGAGCTGATCGTGACCTAGATGCATGTTTAATGGAGAAGACCGTGCTGCTCCCACAGCTGAGATAAAGCTGAGCACCACTCAGCATCGCGCTTCCCATCGTCTCTCGGGCTGTTCCTACATCCATCCGTGCCCTGGAAGTGTAACCTGCCATGTCGGAGAGGCTCTGGGTGCAACGTTGCACCCCTGAGCTACCCCGTGGTGCACAGCCCGCACAGCACAGCCAGCACTGCCCATGCTGGAGCTGGCCCTGCCTTGGGTTAAGCAGCTGGGGCAGGCAGCGCAAAAATCAACCTGACCCAGCATGGATGGATTCGAAAGGTTTGGTTCGATGGCTCCACAAAAGCACCATCCCCAGGTCTCAGTCCCTCTGTATCCTGCCAATGTGAGCTCCCCTAAACCTCGCCACGGACACTGCCCTTGCAACAGCGATGAAGCCTCCCTGTGGGACCATTTCCCTTCCAGGAGACATTGGCTTTGACAGGTCTGGGGCAGGGGCTGCCGCAAGCTGCCTGCGCTGCTGGGCCATGGGAACACGCGTGGCTGCGGAGAAGGAACAGCAGGAAACAGGCACAGAAGCAGCAGCCTCTGCTTGGGCTGCTCTGAGCCGGGAAGGCATTCCCTCGAATCGCCCGCAGCCTTTAGCCTGCTGGACCCAGCAGACCCTCCTGGACCAGTGTCGGTACCTATGTTCACTGGTCTCCACGCATCACTGGGTGCTGGGAGCCAGGAGGAGGCAGAGCCGGAGCAGCCCGTCAGGACCGATCTGTGATGTGAAGCTGCCAAAGCACAGTTTGACACCAATAACTAAAACCCTTGGCCCCCTCCAACCCAGGCTGTCACCGTGCCGTGCACAGCACCTTGCCCAGGGCATCCCCAGCCGTGCCGCCGTGCCTGGCAGATGTTTAGATGAGATGGTGCTTGGGAGCAAGGGACAGGCTGAATCGACCACGCGGCAACGCAGCTCACCAGCGCTGGCTTCCAAAACCGGTGTTGGCTGCTGGCCCCACGGTGGAGAAGCAGTGCTGGAGGGACCTGGCTGGTCCCCGCACCCCAGCCTGGGGACAGCACAGCCCTGCGCTGACCTGAGCATCCCTGCAGGCTACGTAACCCCGATGGGAGTTGCTTCTACACATGGAGCCATTGGAAGCCCCTGTGTTTCTTGGTCCATCCTCTCGGGAGGACAGGATCTCATAGGCAAAAGACTCCCCTCCCCGTCCGGCTGCAAGTTTGCACAAACAAACTCTGTGCATGCCAGTGCTGAGCCCCTTCCCTGCACACCTGCCCACTGTTTGCAGGCACTGGCAGGGGGCTGTGGTACCATCCACAGCGAAGGGCACAGAGAAGAACAGATTCCCTGGTAAGTTAAACCCACCAGGAGCAGAAACCAGCTGTACCTACCATACGGTGCTCAGCTGCGCCGGAGCAGGGAAAGGAAGGAGCAGAGTTTCCTCCCGGTGCCGCACCGACGCTCCGGAGGTGTGGGGTACAGCCAGACCCTGTGGGCAACGCCGCAATGCTGCCCACGGGGAACGGTGCTGGCAGCACACACGGTTCCTTGCCGGCGTGGGTAGGAGCCGTGTGTGTCCTGTGGGCCGGCACCGCTCCTCGTCCGTCCCTCTGATCCCACTGAGCTGCCCCAGCGAGGGTGGATTTTGCAGCCTGGCCAAACCCTGGGCCACGGATGCCTCCGGGCATGACACAGGGCAGATTACCGAGGGACATTCATCTTTGGTTTAACATCTCTCATAACATCACTTCTCGTTTTAGCACAGGAGCCAGAGGTCACTTCCCATCACTCTTCTGCCGTCTCAGCAGGGCAGGAAAAATCCCCAGCTGCACAAGACACTCTGGAAAACACCCTGCCCCGAGCTCTGCTTGCCATTTCCCTCATTTAAAGCACCGGGGCCAGACCCAAAGCCCATCTGCTCCCCGCCGGCCGCTCGCAGCCATGCTGCAGGCAGCGGAGGGAAGCGCTTTTCGGGGCTGCCAGGCACAGCCCTGCTTCTGTGCTGCAACTCGGTCCTCCCAGCCTCTGGTTAACTGTAATGGTGTCCCCCCCTGAGCCCCCTACACCTCCTGCCAGCTCCCAGCCCCCTGCCTGACCTGCCAGGCTGTCCCTGGCCTTGGGGAAGGATGGAGGAGCACAGATTTCCCCAGAGGAGGCTGAAGAAATGAGGATTTGATAAATGCCAGGATGCTCAGGCAGCCTGCTGCAACGAGACCCGGAGAGCATTTTTTTTATTTACTGGGGACCTTGGGCAGCTTGATTCATAGGAAACCCCCTGTTCTCAGCTCCCCAGTGCAAGGGGAAGGTTAGGGTTAGCAAATAATTGCAGAAGCAAGAACGTCGCCTATTAATGCCCCAGCAAAGCGAGGTGGAGCAACGGCGCAGCATCTCCCTACCACACGATGCACAGCCTCCCTTCCATGCGATGCAAACACCCCGCCGCCATGGGAAAAGTGGGGGTTTTGCAAGGAAATTACCCGAGAGGTTGGTGGTGGACTCCCCTTCATCCTTAGCACCAGCTCTGCTTTAGGAGACTTAGTCCGCTGCTTAGAAAGCGGCAGCTATGTTTTTCAGGCCTGCCTGTAAGAGGCAAATATAAAAATAAATAAACCCCAGCTCCCATGCAAAGGAAATCCCTGGATAGACACAAAACCACAACACATTCGGTGTGTGCCAACTCTGAGTGGTGCAGAATCCGGCCCTGAATGCTTACCAAGTCCTGGTCTGAGCACCTCAACTAAGAGACAGGTCACCTAGCAATGCAACACAAACACACGGCAAATTTTGGACTCAGGCCGGCACGGGCGGCAGCTGGGACCGGGCTTAGCGGGATCGCACAGGGCCTGAGCTTAGCACAGAAAAGCTGGTACTAAAAAAAGGAGGAAGACCAGCCGAGCTGCACTGGAGTTTCCTCCACTGGGCTGGGAAAGCTGCATACAGATTATCGGGAGCCAGGGTGTTGATACAGGTGAAGAGCTGCAAAGTCCACCGGTTCTTAACCTCACATTCCCGAACGCTTTCGGTGTCCAAAGCAAGCGCCTTCTTGGCTAAGACCTCAACCCTTGCAAGCAGCGGCCACACAGAGCCCAGCAGCAGCCTGACCTTCGCCCGCAGGTACCACCTTGCTCCTCACCCCTTATTCCTGGACATCCCGAGTCCTTCCCTTGCTGGTGCCTAGGAGCAGGAAGGAGAGCGGAGGCGGGTACTTACAAAGACACCCAGCAGAGAATTTAAGAGCAATATCCTTTTCCCGGCACAGGAGTCGGGTGGATGCGGTTCCGGCATGAGGATGCCCTGGTCGTTCCTGCAAAGCGCCTGGCCGGTGCTCCGCGAGGCGGCCGGATCCTCTCCCTCTGTCATGGCTGCGGTTAAGGAGTCGAAGGGGCAGAGAGGATCATACGACGTGCGTTTGCAGAAGAGGCACTACGAGTCTCTGAGGCAGCCAAGAACAAGCAGCACAGGCTGGTGAGCAGGGAGGGAGCCCGGGGGAGCGGGAACAGGCTGGGTGCCACAGGGGCCGGTCCTGCTCCTCCAACTGTGCTGGGAGAACAAACAGCACCGCCAAGCGCTGCCTGGCCGGGCTGCCTTCCGAACCATGCAGAGAATAAACAAATGAGCCACTGCAGTTCTCCGGTCCCCATTCTGAGCTGGGATGGTGCCACCATGCCACGGGGCTCTCAGTGGCAGCAGGTAGGGACCATGGTCCTGCACAGCACCCGGCGAAGAGCCCCGCATGGAAGGCGGCTGCGTGGGTACAGATGGGCAGATCCCAGGATCCGTCCCTGCTGCCTCCCCTGGGTTTGGGGAGTCCCTGTGCCTCTGTGCCCATCCATACCATGCAGATCCCAGCATTTCCTAATCCGACACCACATTCTCTTCATTGGGGACTGTCCCTGGTGCCCGGGGCTTGCAGGTCACCGGGAGGGATGTGTCTGCAGAGATGATTCAGTGACCATCCCTCACAGGTGAAGCTCTTCAGAGCCCTACCTATGCTTGGAGAATCTTTGGAAAAATTCCTGCTGTTGTTTTTACTGGAGGGAGTAACCCTGGCAGCTTCAGCAATGGTGCTGCTATTTCGCTTGCTGGGTGACACAGCATTAAAACCACAAGCAGCACCCCCAGCCCATGCTGCAGCTGGGTTTCGGCACCTCTGACAGGGTGCTTGTGCAGCTGGGAGGGATTTTTGGCAGCTGTTGTATGAAGGGTTTGAGAGGGAAGGCAGGGAGAGGCAGAGCCGCAGCAAGGCGAGGAGTCACAAGGCAGGACCCTGCTTTGCTCATCCTGACTCAGGAGCCAAATCCTGCTCTCAGCTACAACCCAGCCGCCTGCCCACGGCGGCAGGGCATGGGCAGGAGAGATCACGGCACGGACATGAACCTTGCTCCCCCAATCCTGCCCTGTCCACCCTGAGCATCCACCCCGCACACCAGCCGCCCGCTCGACCCAAATCCCCCCGGTGCAGGCAGCAAGGCGGCGTTTGCGATGCCTGCCTGTCGGGGAGCGGGAGCTGCTGGTGGGCTGGAAACAACAGCCATATGTCAACGAAGGCTGAGGAACACGATGTCTTTTGCTAGGGGGTGAATCAGTATGAGAGTCTGATATTCTTCTTTGTCTGAATTAATTAAGCAGCAATCTCGGGTATCTTTGTCTTCAGAGCTATTATCTGCTTTTCCCAAAGTGCTCCTCGAAGCACCATCCCAAGGGGAGTGAGAGAACGAGTTCCCACCACCCCCCCTTTGCTCACAGACTCTCATTCCCCTGTGACACATGGGGAGGTGGAAGTAGAGAGGTGGGAGCTGACCTGGACGTGAGTACTCTCATACCTCCAGTTTTGTGAAGCTCGGTGGGGGCTCAGTTTGCAGCCGAGGCCAGCAGTGCCCCCTGAAAACCCTTGGCACTTGTGGGGTCTCTGCACACCGGTACCCCCTCGGGACTCTGCTCGGATGCCGAGGGGATGCCCAGCTATGGGGCCGTGGGGCTGCAGGGAGGGCAGCTTTACACCATCGTTCCTACTATTCCCTTTTGCAGTCACCGCTGGCCTATTTTAGCTCCTTCCTCTGGGACTTTAAACCAGAACTCGCCCGGAATTTGGGTGGGAGGGGAGGACGTACTTTGCCTCCGTCAGCAAATCCTCCTAAAGAGATGCAAGAGACTTCACCCAGTGCATGGAAATGTTGGCCCTGGTTCCCAGCTGGGGAAATCAAGGCAGGGAGTGAGGGGAAACCCCTGCCTGGGTTAGACATGTGGGAAGAGCAACCAAAGCAGTGAGGCTCGAAGGTCCTGCATCCCCTTAGCTCCTGCCAGCTCCTCGGGGATCCTTAGGTGCTCAGCACCTCCAGAGAACAGGCTACCTGCTCAGGAGCTCAGCTTCAAGCTTCTGGTTTTAGGATCGCTGGCCCCAATGCCACAAAATTCCATCAAAAGTGAGTTTTAGGGGCAGAAAAGCACTTACCAGCATCCCACCATCTGAGCCACCCCAGCGCGCCTGGCCGACCTCCCTTGCCACCACCGCGTCCTCACCACCGCAGGGAGAAAGGATACTCAAGAAGTGCCATGGAGCAAACCTGGATTCCTACCGGCAAGTCCCCGGCCCTGGGGGATCTCCCCTCCGAGCTGGAGCTGGGCTGGGGCTGCTCAGCACCCTGACGGGCCGTGCTGGCCCTGGGGGGTCCCGGCTGGGCCAAGCAGAGTCCCCATCCCTGTCCCCATCCCAGTTGTCGACTGAGACCAGTTCTGGGTAACCGGAGCCGTAGGAGGCGAGAAATCACGTCCCCGCCCTGAAACCGAAGGCGGTCGGATGCCGGCGGGGCCGGAGGGAGCCAGGGCTGAGCTGGACACGCTGAAACCAGAAAGCAAATGCCTGGACAGGGGAGATGAACTTTGCCTGATGACCCTGAGCCGCCGGGGCGAGGGCTGAGCTGTCCCGCAGCCTCCTGGCCACCTCTCGCCCAGGTCCCTCCATGCCCATGGGCCACAGCCGCCCCTGGGGTGGACGTTCAGAAACCGCCGGTTTCTCCCCACTGACTATAATCCGTCTCGCCCCGATATAGCCACTGACCCGGCGAGCATCTAAATTTAGCGGGATGAATCGTGCCCTGTGTTTGGAGGGCTGATGCCCTTGAGGCAGCAGGACGGTTGGAAGGGGGGCTATAAGGATGGGTCCCCCCCTGCAAGACAGAGCCCCAGGACGCCGCGGACCACCTCCCGCAGAGACCGGGCAGGCGGCAGGGGACCGGAGGGAGGAGACGGGAGCAGGGAAACGGCACGCTTGGGCTACGAGCCCATAAATAAGCGCGATGCAGCCGCTCAGCGGCTGGCCTGGCCCGCGAGCCCAAAGCTGAGACGTGGCACGAAGCCCCCCTGCTCCCCCCCATTCCTCCCCTGTGTCTCACAGCCGTTTCGGGAGGCCAAGGCGGCTGCGAGAGGGGCACGGGGGGGGCCACGGGCAGAGGTGGCAGCTGGTGCTGTCGCTTGCCGAGGGACACCGAGGACGGACGGGCAGGGAGCCCGGCCGGGGGTCCGGCCCCTCGCACCCCTCCTTGGGGAGGGGGGGGATGCTCCGCGGGTCCGAGCTGCGCTGCCGGCCGGGGCTGAGCACTTGGCACTCGTGACACTTGTGAGCGGATCCCTCAGGGCTGCCGGGGAGAAGCCGGCTGGGGCTGCGCACAGACGGACGGACGGACTAGACGGACAGACAGACACCCGTGCAGGCCGGTGCGGGAACGCTGCCCTCTAACGGCCACCGGCCCCGCGTCCAGCCCGGTGGCACGGGTTCCCTCCTCTGCTCGGTGTGGGTTACCGGGGGGGGACACACACACACGACTCGGAGGGGCCCCCGTGGCCCCGGCCTAACGCAGGGGCTCACCTGGACGTGGACCATCCCGCAGCCCTCGCAGGCGTCCGCGCAGCTCCCCGGCAGCACCAGGCACAAAACCCCACGGCTGCCCCGATCCGGGTCCGGCCGCCCCAACGGGGACGGGGTCCCCCCCGGGATGCTTTGCCCCGCCAGCACCGGTGCTCGGTTGACCCCACCGCCACGGGGGATCGGGGTCTGCGGGGAGACCCCACAGCCGCTGGTGCCGGGGCCTCGGTGGCCGTCGCGGTCGGTAATGCCCATCTGCCCACCTCTCTCCCACAAAGCGCTGGCGGGTCACCAGGAGGAGATTAGTGAGATAAGGAGAAAGCTCTCTCCAGCTCCCATGGCCACGCGCGGTCCCTGCCCGCAGCCTCCCCCTGCCCCAACCGTGCCGCTGCCACCACCGCCGTCACACGTGCCGCCGGGTCCGCAAGCCGGCGGCACGTCCTTGTACGAAACGCTGACACCGGCCACATGCTCCCTCGGACATACCGACACCAACGTACGCCCCAAATATGCCACCTCGCTTTGGCTAAGCGAGCCACGCACGATGGGACATACGGGAGAGTGGCTGCTTGAAACGCAGAGATGCTCCTGGCTGTTGTTGGTACCCGCAGCCCCGGAGAAGTGGCTCCCCCAGCTCACCGGCGAGCAGAGATCCATATTACTGCAAACCAAAGAGCATGTGCCCCATGGGCACACACCAGCCAGCTGCGGTTCTTGGAGCAGAGTCAACATACAAAACCTTAGTCCCAACCCGTGTGCAATTGCCGGTGGGAGGCGGGGGACATCCGAGTCATCCCACCCTCCTTGGGAGCTGCTCTTTGCATGCACAGGTGGGCAGAGCGCGGTGTGGAAGGCAAGGGAGGGGAAGCCACGAACGCATGTGCTCCAGGTGGGCATCACCCTGCAAAGCAAAACCTTGTCCCCAGCGTGTGGCACAGGTGACAGCCCTTTGCTGGCCACCCCCAGCCCCAGCTGGGGGTTACTGCTTGGCGATGCTGGGGGCACAGGGCAGCTGCAGCTGCGGGCAGCGTGCGGGCACATGAGGCATCTCTCTGGTTACACCACGAGCCCCAGCTGGAACCAGTGCCAAATGCCCAGACTGTGCCGTAGTCCCACTCGCCTCCTCCAGCCACCCCATCTGGTCCCTGCTGCCACAGTCCCCCAGTGGCTGCCTCTTCGGGGGACTTATGGGGTGCAGGGGGGAGGAACCGTGTGTGCCCGGCCCTGGCAGGGCAGAGGGTGGCCCAGTGCCGGTGGGGACCGCAGGGTGAGGAACCGGTACAGGTGAAGGTAGGGAAGGGAAAACTGCAGGAACCTAATTAAGAAAAAAAAAAGGGAAAAAAAAATCAATAGCAGTTCAAAAAGTGCTTGCTGAGGCTGAGCGATCCCACGAGGGATTAATCCAGCGTGCGCTCAGGCCCTTATGCAACGGATGGAAAATGCAGCATGAAATTTCTGGGGCAAAAATGGCCCTTTCACAGGAGCTTTGTGCACCCCTGGGGCGGCGGCTTCCAAACTGAGGGTGAAATGGGGAGGAGGTGTCTGACCCCGGCAGGACAAGGCAGAGGCAATGTGAAGTGATCGCTGGCCCAAAGCCCCGGTGCAAACCTGCCTGCCAGGGTCTGGCAGAGCCGTGCCCAGGGCACGGCAGCACCAGCCGTCCCCGCGGAAGAGGAGCCGGTTTGCTGCGGGCAGGAGGCTGGGTTTCCTGAGGGCTATGGAAAGATAATAAGGCATGAGAATATCACATAGCTCTTCTTTCTCCAAATAGGTTATTTTTCCACTGCCTCACAAAGGCCCCACTATCGCCTCTCTTCTTATTACTCTTTGTGTCATATGCAGTTAATTATTCATCCCCTTTCTGCACTCTTTGTGCTGCTCTGTGAGCGGGCACGGACCCGCTCTGCTCTTGCTTCCCTCTGGGTGCTTCTGTCCCGGTGCAAACTGCCTTGGCTCGAAGCTTCGGCCGTAACCCCAGAGGGCTCAGCGGTATCAGGCTCCTTGCAAGGCCCATGCCATGGGTCAGACAGAAGGAATTTTAGCTGCAGATGCTTAAATTAACAATTTGAACAGCTCCTGGCCCTGCTCAGGCACTTGGTCTGGGTGCAGCGTGCCGGCGGGGAGGAGCGGGGACTGCCAGGGAAGGGTCAGGGTGCTCTGATTTGCACAGAGTAAAGTGGGGAGAGGAGGACCTGGGCGGCCGTTTCTTGCAAAGCTGCTGATTTAATGATGTGTTTATCCTCTGGGACCAGATTTCCACGTCCCGGCGGTGGCCTCGTCCCCGCACGGCTGTGCCAGGGGAGCAGCGCTGGCACCCGCTGCAAGCTGCGAGCGTCAGCTGCAGCTCGGCGCTGAAACCGCTGAGCGAAAACAGAAAGAAAAAGTATCTGGTTGATTCTTTTTCCATTAGCTCAGAGGGCACCAGAAGTCTCCAGGTCAGATTTCCCTCTCGGAGACTCGGTGCCAAGGAGAGAGGAGCGGCTGGCGGGGAGGTCGCATGGGAAGCATCGTCCCCAGCCCCTGCGCCCGCTGGGTCCCACTGCTTGGGGGGAGCGCAGGGACCTGACACCCCCACTGCTATCCCACCCCGGCAGCTCTGCCCAGCCACTGCCACCCTATTACACAGCTATTCCTGTAAAAGCCACCCAGCCACCCACCCAAGAGCCCCTGCGGGGTGCCAGAGCCTGCCTGGCCATTTCCCCACCCCAAACCCTACCATTTTGTCAATTCACTGCTGGCATTTTCCGGTAAATTAAAAAAAAAAACAAAGAGGATGCTTCTAGCCCTCAGGACTGCAGAGAGTAGTTTTAAGAGTGTGACCCCCCGCCCCGAGCCCCAAAGACCAAGGAGAGAAGCCGCCACAGAGAATCCCACCAGCACCCGGAGCACCTCTCACCGCTCGCACCGTGTCCTCAGCGTGCCGTGCCGCTGCGCTAATCTCAGCTGTTTCATAATTAACGGGACTAAACGCTAGATGGAAATACCATCCGCTCTATTAGCTTTGCACAGAGCGTTTTAAAAATCACTTTAGACGGGACCAATTTGCAGCCGCCTGGCCGAACCCTTGTAGACGCCCGGCTCTGGGCTACCCGGGATCCCCTCCAACCCCGTGCCGGGCGTCCCACCCCACTGGCACAGAGTTCTTGCCAAGTCCCTTTCTTTCTCCCGCAAATCCCACTCTGGGAATCGGACCGAGGCATGTCCCTGCCTCACTTCCCCACGAGAGCAGCATCAACACCAGCAGCCTCCGGACCCGGCTCACTCCCGGGCAGGGGCTGCCATCCACCGTCCCGCACACCCAGTGCCACCAGTGCTGCCCCAAGGGCCGGTCTCCTCCCGACAGCGTTTTGGGCTGCTCCGCACCCAGTCCGGTACCAACCCCCCCGGCACGGTCTCGTGCCCCCCAGCCACCCAGGGATGTCCCCACGGCGCAGGTCTACCTTATCGGCCAGGCACTCGGTGTCCTCCGTGAGCAGGTAGACGGCCCCGCTCTCGGCCAGAAGGATGGCAGTGTCGGTGGTGGAGGAGGACCTGGGGCGGCCCTGGTGCTGATGCAGGATGGCGGTGAGGCTGCTGTCCTGGGGGGCCTTGCGGACGAGGTGGGGGCTCCCTTTCTGGGGCTCCAGCGAGCCGCTTTTGGCCCGCCGGCTGCCGCTGTGCAGGCTGGTGCCGCGCTTGATGGAGGGGCGAGAGCGGATCTGCTGCAGCACCCGGTTGAAGGCGGTGGGACGTGCCGGGAGGTCGTGCAGGGACATGGCGTAGGAGACGCGGTGCATCTCCGGGGACCGCTCCTTCTCGTCAGGGGAGTCGTGGTCGGACATGCCGTAGTGCGGCGGCAGCGAGTCCTGCGAGTTCTGGTGCTCCCGCTCTCGCGACCGCCGGCGGCTATGGAAAAGGTGCTTCAGGCCATGGCCGAACATGGAACCTTCGGACAGCTGCTGGATTTTCTGCAGGAGAGGAGAGAAAACAATCCCTGTTACTCTCAGGAAGGGATGGCATCACCCCACTTCAGCGCACACAGCTCTGATGGACGGTGCCCACGCTAGCACCGAACCGAAACATGAAGCTCGAGGGCTTAAAGAGTTTCTGGAGTGCTCTGGGGACCCCACAGCAGCCCAAAGGGATCTGCAAAAGGGAACAAGCCCTGCTGCCAGCACTGCGCTTTATACCTGTGGAAAAGCATTAAACATTAGTGGCCATTTGTTGGCATGCAGGACTGAGCACGGTGGCTCGGGACGGCTCAGGTATGCAGCTCCAGCAGCATTCCCCACGCCAGAGGGAGGTCTCCGATGAGCACTGGCTACCCCTAAAAGAAGCAAGAGGAGCAGAAAGACCCTTCACAGCAATGGAGGGAGGAGGGTGCCTGCTGCAGCCGACGCCACGTGCTGCACAGAGACCCCGATCCTGTGGGCAGCGGGGATGGAGCAGCCTTTTCCCTAGCTCGAAAAGCCAGGGTTACTCCCGGACCTGAAGCCTCGGCCACCGACGCACTGCCAAGAGCCACCTGCTCTCCGAAATGTGCTCTGGGAAGGACCGGGGAGGGCTTTTCCCTGGGGGATTTTCCATGGCCTCCGAGAGCAGGACGGACCAGGCTGGCCTCGCTTATGGGGGTGAAACTGCAGCTCGTGGCCCAGTGCCACCAAATCCAGTCCCCGCTGGGCAGCAAGCGGTTTGCAGCAGGAGATGGGGGCACGCTGCTCCCCCGGGTACCCCTGGGTCTTTCTCTCCCAGGGGGCTGAGACTCATGTTCCCACAGAGCACACGGCTTTTCTCGTGACGGCTCCTGGGAATCGGGGTGGACGCTAGCCACAGCGAAGTCATGCAATATGGATGGTGGAACAGATCGTGCTCTTGATTACAGCCGGGTCAGCCTGGAGCGGTTTCCCCGCAGTCACTGGAACACCCAGATTTGCATCCATGAGAGATTTTGGCTGGGTGCCCTCCACAGTCCCCTGTGTGTGGTTGAACAGGGGCAGCGGCGTGGGCAGCAACTTCTACCATCTGCAAAGGGCTCAGCAGATCTCTGGTCCATCACGGCTCCCAGGCAGCCAGTAAACGATCTTGGGACATCGAAAGATCCTCTCACCTCCTGAAGAAGCCTCAGCTACCAGGACCCCAGCAGATCACAAGGTACGAGTCTGCCCTGTTGCTCTCTGTCTCGATTTTGGAGTTAAGCTGAGCACTCTACCTTTGAGGACGCCAGTCCTGACCCTACTGACGTTCAGGGGCATTTCGCCACTGATTTACCACGGCTGGGATTCTCCCCAGGGATGCTGGTTCCCGTAACTGCGGTGCTGCCATTAACTCATGCTTGAAAACCAGCGTTGAAGCAGGCACAGAACTGGGAGCTACTTATAGCCCCAGCGGACACTTGGCAAAAGCCCCAGCTTTTAGAAAAGCAGTGATGTTTGAGACACGACCTCCTGGAGCTGCAGACTGTGGAGGATTTCATGGCCATACAGAAAGGACGACTCCTAAAAATCCCAGACATTAAAGCCACAAGGTCCAAATCCACAAGGGCCTAATTCTCATCACACCTGTAATACTGACAAGGAATCAGCAATTAGATCCTGTGTCACTAAACACTATAGGCAAACCCTTTAATCCTTCTGTTATCCATTCATAATGAAAATTTCTATCCTTTTGGTTTTTCCTAGGAAATATATAATAAATCTACAGTGCCAAATTGCTACTTCAGGAAATAGTGATTTAAATTTTATTCTATTCATAGGGTCTCTATGGAAACAGAGACAGCATTAGATAGGTAATAACTATAAACCCACAGATTTCTACCATCAAGGGTATGGCATACCCTTGGATGCACAGTTAGCCCTTTAGAAGGTCCAAGTGAAAAGAAACGACCAACTCCCTCCTTTGAGGATAATGAAAACAAAATAAAAGTGAAGCTGGCGATAAAGGAGAGGATGTTTTTCCAGCACCAGCCTGAAGGTGGAAGCCAGCTGCCCTCAGGGGGTTCTTGGCCCAACAGCTCGATCTGATAGAAATTTACCTTTTAAAAGAAACTCTCCCCAGGCCCTTTCCAAGTTTTCCTGAAAGAACCTTCCCTGGGCTCTGCAGGTAGGGGTCCCGGTGGGACAGTAAGGAATCTGCATGGGAAAAGGGGGGAGGGAAGCAAAAAGAGGAATCCCAGTACTGCTGTTCTGGGCTTGAACCCCACCGGATCGACAGCTTGTCAAGAGAAAGGCTTGCCTACATTAGAGAGTTGTCAGGAGTGGTCACCATGAACAAGCCATTCTGCAATGCCTATTGCAGAGAATTTGTTGATATAAAACCTCTGTTTTTTTGTGTTACTCTGGGATATTACTGTACTTCCAAAGCAGAGGCATTTTTCTGGCACGAAACTACTCGTGGCTCAGAACAGAGCGTCTGCACGGGCTATTTTGGAACAGCCATTGCTTAATAACTGATGCAATGGATACGGAGATTAATTTCTCAGTGTAGACAGCTGTAAAACACTAAGTTTAATACAAAAATATCTTTATTTCTTTTGTTTCTTTCATTCATGCAGCCAGCGACTCTTGCTCGGCAGCAGGGACTTGTTTCTGTGGACTTCAAAGGAGCGGCTCCTGCTTCACGTCCCCTGTAAGCGGATCAGTTCTGTGCACGGTTTGGCTGAGCACAGCTCTGGGCTGATCACGGTCGCACTCTCTGCCTCCTTCTTACATGTTTATCCACTGATGGAAACTAATCGCGAAAACGTGAGAAGCCAGGAGGGGTCTGCACGACCCACCCTTGTACCCATCCCACCGCCCTGCCTGCACTGAGAGCAGAGTCCCAGCCTTGTGGGGACACCACGGGGACAAGCCATGCCTGGCCAAGAGCTGAAAAAAAACATTTTAACCCAAACCAACATATCTCGCAGGAAAACAGTGACTTGGATGACTGTTTTGACTGGGACGCTGCTCTTAGGCAACGTCCCATGGGAGAGCCAGGTGCTGCCCTTGCCCGCCGTGGCAGGGATGCGCATCCCCCCCCGCCTGCTCCGGCCGTGCCGGGCTCTCCAGGGCTGGTGTTCCTGCCGCTGCCAAACGGCCACGCAGCCTCAAACCTCCCAGTTTCTCACTAAATGGTTTTCCAGCTCTGCCCCGACATCCAAACCTCTTACTCGGCTTTCAGACGTGTAAGGAGGGGATCTTGTTGCCATGACCTTATAGCACAGCCACGTGCTGTGAAATCCTGCTCAATTATTATTATTAATTATTTATATCCCTGGCCTGCCCAGAGACTCCAGCCAAGACTCTGGAGCCCTTTGGAGGCATTGCACAGACACAGTGGAAGACTGTCCCATCGTATCCCATCCCATCCCGTCCCATCTCATCCCATCCTATCCCGTCCCGTCCCGTCCCGTCCCATCCCATCCCATCCTATCCCACAGCACTCCACATTTTAAGGCACGGGGGGAGCCTTTCCCGCAGCAGGCAGAGACAGGGGAGGCCACGCCACCGAGCAGCTCGCAGCCCTGCAAACTGCCGCAGGACCCCGGGAGGTCCTGCTCACCCCCGCACAGGGTTTCTAGTCCTCCTGCTGCTTTCTCCGGCTGATCCTCCCACGGGTCCCCAGCAAGGGGGTCCTACCACCACCCAGCACCCCATTGCCAGCAGCCAGGCTGGGGGCCAGGGGCAGAGTTGTCCCCCCAGGGTGGCAGCCAGCCCAGTCGCCCCTCGCAGCCTTATCTCACACCAGCATCCCGAGCCCCCGTTCTGCCGCTCCTCCCGCTGCCACAAACGCCAAGGAAAACGTATAGATGTTCTAAAATGGAAAATAAAGCACTCCCCCACACATGCTTCTCCTCCCGGGGACAGGATGAGAGAACAAACATGTGACGAACGTTAGTCATGTTGTTTAATGCACTACCAAAACGCTATAGTGACACGCAGTTCCTTAAACTCTCTCCGGAATAACATCTGCGGGGCTGGCGCCGACTGCCCAGGTGTGGCTCCAGCTGGGGGGGCTGCGGACCCCCGTGAGGTCCCCACGTCGGTGGGTGGCATTTGCAGGGCAAGATCTCTGCTGCCGGTGCTGAGAGGAGCCAGATGTGCTGCCGGGGGGAGTAAGACAGCGAGTGGCAGCCCACAACCGCTTCTTCCACGGCTGTCACCTCTGCCTCTCCTGAACTGACTGCGGGGATGCTGAGGGCTGCAATTCAGTGGGAAGCAAGGATGGGGACCCTGGGGGGGTCGGATCTGGGGGGGGGACGACTGGGACCGTAGGCAATTGGGCACAGAGCGCTTGGCCTCAGCCGAGCAGCCCACGCCAACATGAGCGTGTGTCTGCTGGGAAGCATCACACAGCTCCCGGGAGGGCAGCACACCCCGGCCTCGGCTCTCGCCCCTCCGTCGTGCCTGGCACAAACCCTGGGGAAATACGGTGTCCTCCTGGCTACACCCTGCCCGGGAGGATGCTCTCCTCTCCCTGGGGGGCTGGGGGGTCCCAGTGTGCAGCTCCGCAGCAGTGAGAGTGGGGACCCGCTGGGGTCCCTGCCAGCAGCTCGAGAGCTTTTGATGAACGATGCCCCGGGGAGATGATGGATGCGGCCGCTCCAGGGACCGTGCTGCTCCTGCTCGAGCTGCTTGACGACAGCTCCATCCCACTAACCGCAGGGGAGCCGGCTCACCTTGGCGGTGTCCTTTCAAGACCAAAATATGCCTGGAAAATTGTTCGTGTGAGGGATTAAATATAAATGTACCTGAGGGTTTAGAATAGGGGCTGGCGACCTTTACGGAGAGGAGTCGTCCTCCGCATCCTCCCTGCAGAGAGCAGCCTGCACAGGCACTGCCGTGAGGGGGCCTCTGAACCACACCAGGGGTTCTGCACCCCCAGACCCATCCCCTCGTAGCGAGGGACCTTTCAAAAAATTAAACTAGCTGAGTGGGTTTGACCTGCTATGGGAGGTTAATGCTTCACTCTGTCCCCTCCAGCCACCCCTGTCCCAACCCCATTGCTCAGGGCAGGACCTGTGCTGGGGACTGAAGGTTCCATGGTGGGATGTCCCCTTGTCCTTCATCTTCCTCCTCCCCAGGAGAGGCTCCCCAGCTCCAGGAAGCTTTTTGTCCATGGATGTGGGGTTCGGATCAGGCCCTGGGAAGAGGGAAGAGCTTAGGCCAGTGCCCCTGGACTCCTGCTGATCTTGGCTTTCAGGTTCAAAGGAGAGAAAGGTGGGAGCCACGAAGACCAAGATTGTGAAATGGGAGATGGAAATTGTCAGGCTTCAACTTTCAGCCCTTGGCCAGATCGGCCCATTTGGGAACAGAGAGAGAGACAGAGAGCCAGGGAAAACACTCAGCTAGCTCTGAGATGCTCAGGGAAAGTGGGAGTGGGACCAAGAAGTGAATGCCTTGGTGGTGGGATGCCCTGGACAACCCAGCAGCCACAAGAGGCTGATGTCTCCTTCTGCAGTGTTTTGTATGGATCCAGTCACTCTGCTGCAGAGCACAGAAATCCCTGCCACCCAACATATTTTTGAGCAGAACTATGTGTCATGCATCTGCTTTGCTTCTTGCCAGAACTTATTTTTTTTTCTCTTTTCCCCTAATGGAGCCCTCGCTCTCGGCAAAGGAGCTGGAGTCAGGGCTGGGGAATGGAGAGCTGCCACGGATCTGCCGGGGTTAGGGGATGGAGATGACACAAGGCAGCCTGTTGTTTCCAGGTTGCCAACTCAAATCCATCTTCGGCTGGCAGCAAACAAAAGTTTACATCTGATGCTTGTTCACTGTCTACGGGGAGATGAACGTGTGGGTCTTGGTGTGTGGCACCATGCCAGCCTGGGGACAGCAGAGGGGCCAAGGACCAGCTTGGCTGAACCCACCCCACTGTGGGGAATGCAGTGCAGCTCCAGAGGGGGTTTGGGGCAGGAAGAGTTTAAGATTATATTAATGATGCCACTAATTGTAGCAACAGGAGACGAAGTGGCTGAATCGGTGGTGTCTGTGGCGGGGCCAGGCAGAGCGCCCAGCTCTGCTGCGGAACCTGTGGGCAGCACCGAGACGCAGTTTTTCATGTGTTCTGCCTGGCGAAGCAAGTTTGAGGATTCACTCCATGCGGGCAATTAATTGCTGAGCTACAAATGCGTTAAAGGTGAGCATGGAAGCAAACCTGCATTAGGGTATCATACTCGCATCGATAAAATCAATGAGTGTTTGGCCACTGCTGTTGCTGTGAGCTGGACCAGGCTGCAGACCAGGCTGAGCTCCAGACCAGGCTGAGCTCCAGCTCAGAGCTGGACGTGCCGACTGAGGAACGCTTGGCCTGGTGGCCATCCCCATTGTAAGCTGCGGCTCCTCTTGCCCTGCGCTCCCACCCCTTTCTGACTCACTGTGCAGGCGAAAAGGGCCCCGGGTGGGATGGAGAGAGGCTGGGGGATGATGAGGATGAGAAACACCACCTTGGCCAAGCCAAGGCGAGCCTCCTCGAGGTAAGGGTGTCGCACCCCACCAAGCCTTGCGTGGCCCTGAGCACCACATCCCCACGGATGTGCCTTCCCCTGGCATGGGGCTCTCCCCTCCAGCTGTTTTTAGGGCAGCAGCAGCTGTACATCACATTGGCAAAGCCAAAACGGCCTCAGGAGCAGGAGCTGCTGCTCAGACCTCGAGGAAGAGGCACCGCGAGTCACAGCAAGGTGCGTCCCGCAGCCACGGGGCTTCTTGGGCTTAAAGCAGCCGAGTTCTCCTATGGGAACAGGGGTTTTTATTTCCTGGCTGCCTTTCTGGAAGGGATGCATGCAGGCACAGCAGCAGCCTGGCAGTCCTGGCTGTGCTTCCCAGCTCCCACATGACCTTGATTGTGCTGGTGAGACCTAGGCCAAGCGACAGGCTGGGGTGCTCCCCAACAAAGGTCTCTGTCCTGGCTGCCCCTAGGTCACCAGGGACATTTTCCACTATAGTCCAGGTCTTTTTGAAACCAAAGAGTGGAAGCGGCCCCTCCGTACCACCACGGCACGACTGACACATCACCTGTGACAGTGCTGCCACGAGCGCACTCTGCCCACGGCCGCAACGCGCTGCAGCGCCTGAAGACACCAAAGTTACAGGCAGGGAATTAATCTCTGCAACATAAAACCCCACCGCATCCACACCAGCGGGACCCTGTTGAACGGCCAGGGGTCAGAGCTGCTCCGCTTTCAACCCCACGGGAAATTTCTGCCCAATTCCACCCGGCACCAGCTCGTCCTGCCTGCCCGCATCCCTGCCTTCGCCCTGCCACCGGAGACCGGCTCCCTTCCCTCCCGCAGCGCTGCAGTGCCGCGTAACTTGTTTTCCTCACTAACCGGACACAGCCCGAAGGCACAGGAGGAGCAGCCTCGGGGCCATTTATACACCGTCACTTCCCGGCTGCCGCAGCACTAATCCTATCAGTGCGGCTGGCGGTTCCCCGCGCATCTCCCCCACGCTCAGCACTGGGGTGACTCCGGCCATTATTTACCGGGGTCTGCTCAGCCCTTCTGCCGGGGGACAGCCCTGTTACCCCCTAAACAGCCTGCTTGGGTGATGGAAACCCGCTCCAGACCTGCCCCGGGGTGTGACCCTCGTGCCCGCAGCCCCTTTTGCCAAGGGCGCGTGGTGTCACCAGGTTCCTCCCACCGCCGTCCTATTATTATCGCTGCTCTTGGTGGCCAGGCTGCAGCAGGGCCACGGCCTCGGCGGTGCCCAGCCCCGTGCGTGCTTGTGCAAGCCTCCCACGAGGCATCTCGACCCTGGGAGGTGGGCCACTGTGGGGGCACCTGCACCCCAGGGGCAGACCCTCCCCTGGGGGCATCCCCAGTGCAGGAGCATCCCCAATCCGGGAGCATCCCAACTTGGGACCTCTTCATCCCGGGAGCATCCCCCTCCCAGCAGCATCCCCATCCCAGGAGCATCCTCATCGCAGGAGCATCCCCACCTCGGGACCATCCCCATCCCAGGAGCATCCTCATCCAGGAGCATCCCCATCCCAGGAGCATCCTCATCCCGGGGCCATCCCACATCCCCCCAAGGTCACACCTGTAGCAGAGCCGGGACCGGGGTGCGGGGACGGTGGTACCCCACCGAGGCGTACATCCCACCGGTAACCCCGCTGGCTGCTCACCCACACCGGTAACCCCAACGGTAACGCCGTCGGCTGCTCGCCCAGTTGGTAACCCCACCGTTGACCCTAAGGGGGTCCTCCCCCCTCCGCTGACCCCACCGGGATGCTCGGCCCACCGGTACCCGCCGGCCGGTGCCATCGCGGCTCACCTTCAGGTCGGGGGGCTTGTTGCGCGGCGGCGGGACAGCTCCCGCCTCCGGGGCCGCCGCCGCCGCCGCCGCC
>NW_010972504.1:3075316-3156000 GCF_000737465.1 Haliaeetus leucocephalus
GGGGGGGTTAGGAAGATGCAGCACCCATGGCTTGTGGGGCCGGTGTTCCTCAAGGTGTGTTTGTCATGGAATTCTGTGGGAATAGCGCCAGGCTTCGTTCATCAGCTTTGTCCTCATCTGTCAGTGTTGACAAACACTGCTGCTGGTGGGAGCCCTCCTGCCATGTGCAGGTCTTCGTCTTTCCATAAGACTGTCTTGTAAGAAGAGTTTAGCGTGATGCTAAATATTTATAAAGATCTTCTTTATTCATTTCCAAATGGCTCTTGAGTCATCTCTGGCTACTTGTCCGAGGTACTTGTCCATGCTTGTCTTACACTTACAGTTCGGATTTGCAAACTGAAGTGTTGTTGAGCTTTTCTGTCAGTCTGTGTAAAAAAAAGTAGTGTTCCACCATACTGAGTCTGGCTGAGAGGGAGTTAATTCTCCTCATAGTAGCCCTCCTAGTGCTGTGCTCTGTATTGGTAGCTAGAAAGGTTTTGATAACATGCCAGTGTTTTGGCTACTGCTGAGCAGCGCTCACACAGCATCAAGGCTGTCTCTCCAGCACTCCCCCCTCACTAGTAGACTGAGGGTGGGCAAGATCTTGGGAGGGGACACAGCCCAGGACAGCTGACCCAAACTGACCGAAGGGATATTCCATACTATATGATGTCCGCTTAGCAATAAAAGCGAAGAGAAGCAGGGGGGAGAGGGGGGCAGGTGAGATTCGTTATTATGACATTTGTCTTCCGGAGCAACCACTAAATGTACTGACTCCCTGCTTCTCGGGAAGTGGCTGGGCATGGCCTGCTGATGGGAAGTAGAGAATAAATCTTTTGTTTTCCTTTGCTTCTGCATGCGGCCTTTGCTTTCGCTTTATTAAACAGTCTTTATCTTGACCCATGAGGGGTTTTTTTTCATCTTATTTCGCCCTGCCCCGTTCTGCTGAGGGGAGTGATAGAGCAGCTTGGTGGGCACCTGGTGTCCAGCCAAGGTCAACCCACCACATCTATGTAATCTGTTGGAATAGAAGTGAATAGTTTCATAAAAATGTTTGTTTACATCTTTCTGTGACTTCCAAGAAGTAGGAACTAGTTGGTTTCCCTCATTCTCTGTGGGTCTCAGTGCTGTTTGAATGGTAGCACTCCACTGGACTTGCTCTTCTATTTGGTTATTTCTTGTAAAACATTGCTAGTCAAATAGCAATTGCATCTTTGAAAGTCTGCTTATCGGGCTTTGTAGATTTGGATGCATCATTAATTAAATATTCCTGATGTAGGATACAGATTTCACCAAATATCCTGCCTGTTTCTAATACAGAGCACTTATAACCTTCTTTTTTTCCCATATACTTACCTTGACCCAGTTTGACTTTACTGCTGAATGTGTTACCAACTGGCCCTTAAGTATCAGGGCTTCAGGGAAAGGCTGACTGCTTTAGAGCTTATTCATGCAAACAGTAATAACAGTGTAGACTCTTGGTTCAGGATTTCAGACTGCAGAGGTTGTATAACATTTACTGTTCTTAAAAATAAATTGGCAGTTCTCAAACTGGCGAAGTGGTGAGATGTTCCAGGTGGGGCACAGATCAAGTTAATAAACCTGCTCCATGTTAGAAGGTGGGAAGTCATGGTGGCAGTCTTGAGGGAAGTGTGGAAAGAGGAAAGGAGAGGATGAAGAGAAGGACTTGGTATAATAATGGAGGCTGGCAGTTTTCTTAAATGAGTCAACTGCAAAGTAACTGAACCAATGATTATTATTTTTTAAGATATGGGAAGACACAAGCCTTTGCCTGAAACCCAGAGTCGTGGTATTGCTTATTACCTTTGTGCCTGAATAATCATCTTTGCACAGAGCTGCTTGTTTCTGTAAAATTTTAGTTGTGTTGTACATTTCTAGCACTCTCTGAAACTTAGTGGCTGGTAATAAAGCTTTTTTTCCCCTGTGTAACATGGGGAGATTATTTTAAGTGTTAGAGGGTTTAAGGAGCACCGTTCTCGCTGACTTCAGAACTGCTTTTCCCTCAAATCTGCCCTGCCCTGCTAAGTGGTGTCAAAGTGAGAGTAATTTTGACCAAACAGCTCTGCAGACTTTTGGCAGTGCTCTGCAGTGTGCTGAGGTGTGAATGCTAATGTTTTGTGAAATACAAAGGAACTGGGAAGTGAAATGGACAGGACACTTACTGCCTATGGTTGAAGTGGAAAAATAAACTGTGAAAGTAAATTTGGATGTCTTGGAAACAAAACAAATGTGAAGAAGTTTGTTTTGAGACACCTGTGAAGCGAGTGTAACAACATAGAAAGGTAACTGCCCTTCGAATCAACGCAACTCAAGCAACCTAAAGCATGGCCCGGGTTACTCTGTCTAAAACCAGACCTAAGTATCTGCTAAGCTGAGTAGTAGCCACTGACCTTTCAGGTAAGCTGGGTCAGCCAGGGTTGGGTACTTGAAGGGGCAAATGTGTACTTGCTTTTACATCCCACCCTCCTCTGTTTAGGAGGATGACAGGCAATATTTGCCAATAAAGGATTGTCACTGACCAAATGTTCCCTCTGTGGCCTTAGTACCAGGACTTGGTCCTCATAGCAAGAGAAGTAAAATAAATTCAAGGAAAAATAATTGCCTTCCAGCTACTGTTTATGACGGGAGGGAGAAAGTCCTGTTTGCACTGTCTGCATTTCTGAAGCGTTCAACAAAATATTGTCTGGTCTCTAGGTCTGCTTTGTCATGAATAGGCTTTTAAGAATGATTTGTTAAAGTACTATGACAGTCCTGTAGCTTTAGCCTGCACAGGTCTGACAACTTTTTATTCTTGGTGCTGTTAGCTAGTGTGTTTTGTACTGACTTTCTGTAAAAAGAAAATCTTAATTAGGGGCTCAGTAGCAGATTTTACTGAAATATGTAAAGATACTAAGAAAAAAAACCAGCAACCCTGTCTTCTACTAATTGTAGTTGTTTTCTTCATTAAGTACTTGTAATAATTTGAACTCTTTGACCTAGGAACCTGAGATTGTTTGATATTTCTTTTGCCTTATTTCAGAAATTTCTGTAAACTGAGCTGTACCTCTTGTACAGATATCCACAGTCTCTCCAGAGTTTTTGTCAGCAGCTGTGGTGTTATCTTAATGAGTGTGTGCTGGGGAGAAAGCCCTAGGCTTGGTAGCCTGATGACTCCCTACATAAATGTATTTCATAGGGGGTGAGTGTATTAACCAGAGGGTTTGGAAGAGTTTTCATCCTGATGCTATATTGACTGAGAGTATATACCCTGGTTAAAATGTGACTGCTCTGCCTGTATTGCTGTGATCCTCAAAAGGTTAGGACTCCTATTGTGCTGTTAGGTGTGTCAACATAAGAAGATGGCTTTTAAGACTAGATAATGTGTGGAGAGGTGGTCAGGAGGGTACTTGTGAAATAACTCCTCATATAGACGGGAGGAGGCTCTTGCTAACAAGCTTCAAGTTAAGCAGGAGCTGAAGCTTGGTTCTGCAGACTTTGGGAGCTGCTAACGTCGTAACAGTCGCTCCTGTAGGAACTGCTTATGTTGGTGTATTGATTAGTTGTATGTGTTCTCCTGGAATTAACACCGCTGTGCTGATAGATGTGTGGTGGGGTAGAACTAAAACTGAGTGCGTTAATTGTATGTCTTGTAGTAGTCAAAGCATGCTGTAAGACATCGCCAGCACCACAGAAATGTAAGGATTTCTATGAAAGGTATCGGTATTTGCAATAAGAAGCGTGAGGGTCTGGCCTTATTTAGGCACTGTTGTCCGCATGTATTATTGAAAATAGAATAGAAAGATAAGTGAGACTGGCAGTGTAGTTGGCCATCCTTGAAAAGGGGATGAGTAAATGCTTAGGGCTTCGGTAGATTCCATAAATTCAGCTTAAGATTCTTCTTCCAAGTGTTTGACTGAATTTTGAGATGAGTCTTGGTGAGAGACGTCCTTGTTCTTGGACAGGCCTCCTTTCATCAAAAGGAGCTTAATAGGATGCACGCGCTTAAGGACTCCCCTTGCAGCCATTTTTTTGAAGTGTTTATCACATGTCTCCAAATGATACAGTATTTGGATACAGTATGTAGCACCAGCTAAAATATTGGCAAAAGTCCTGTCACAAACAGGGGCTGCTCACATAGATGTGGGAATATCGCTACATCTCTTCAGTAAGCAAATTCTAAATCTACTTTTTGTTAGGTAACACAGGAGGTCATATTCCTCCCAACTTGAATTCTTGATGTTCAGGTTAATGATATCACGTATTAAGTACTGAATGAGTGTTTTTACCCTGTGTCTTATTCTGATGTGCAGAAATAGCGACATACTTTCTGCAATGCAGAATATGAGCAATAGCTCCATTGCTGTGCAGCTCGCTTCAGGTTTGAGACCTTGAGGTCACTGTAAGATAATCCGGTGATAGATTCACGCAGGGTTGAAACCACTGCCATGAGTTGGGTGCCTTGATGGTGCAGTGGGTTAGTTGTGATACGGCTGAGTCTTGCTTTTGGTGCTGCTTCCAGGTTTGTACTTCACATACTTGGAATATTGCAGTGTGACATAATGTTAAATGTAATGGCTTCATTACTGATACCACTTGTAGTAAACTTGTTGAATAAATGCTGATCCACAGGGTGGTTGTGTGCATGAAAAGATGAAGGGTGTTTTAAAGATGTAGTATTTATATATCCATCTGTGCTTCGATGATTTCAGCTAAGCTGCTGTATTTCAATCATTTTGTGCTGGCATTAAGTACCCATAAATACAGAGGCTGCCCAGAATGAGGAGAGGGTGCAATCTGCCTCTTCTTTTCTTTTCAAAAGCCTGTGCAGAGAAGGCTTCATGGCCTGTACAATGCCTTCTGAATTGCTTTTTTCATGCTCGGTAGCTGAAGAGTGCGCCTGAATTCCAGTTGAAGTTTCAATAGCTGTAACCAGATCAAAGAAATTCTTTATCTTGTAGATGAAGGCTTAAATGTTGCTATTTGTGGGGTTTTGCTGATTTTTATCTTTTGTGAGCTGCTAGCCAGATTCTGCCCTTAGTCACTTGATGTGGCCACTCTGCTATGGTTGTGGATCTTGAAAGGCTTGTTTAAGAAACAGTTATGAAGAGTCATGCTTCAAGAAGTGATGTCTCCCTCAACCTTTTCCAAACTGTTGGTTTATGGGGGTCAGCATTTGGGGCTGTGTGGGGCAGAGGTGCAGGAGAGGGGCTTGCTGAGGCACAGAGAGGGTTTCCCCTTAGTGTAGAGTGGAGTGGAAGGACGACTCTGATGGAGAGAACTCCTCCAGCAGTCCTATTTCCAGACTGCAGATTTGAAGGAATGGTAAATCTTGGGCAAGATGTTAAAGAAGCCTTAAACTGGGTCTAAGACACAACCAATTACACATGGTGTTGCTCCTGCTTTGAATGATTCTAATTAAAATGGAAGAATGGAGTGCTATCAGAATGCGGGCTAGAATAGCTGTTGTACATTATCTTTAATTTGGTTGGTAGTGTTGAGGAATATCTTGGTATATGAGAGTATCTTGTTTTCTCGGGGCTTGAGATGCTGAAACAATTCTGCATGCCAGAACGTGACTCATTAAAAGAATTTTAATAGCCCTGGTGAAATGGGACCTTCCCCTACAAAATCCCTGCTGGTGCTTCTCTGCTGTATTGTATTTAAGTCTATCTTTAAACTGTCGTTCTTATCAGTTTGCCTGATATCGGGGCAATCGTACTGGTTTATAGCTTTCAGATTTGGCAGTTCTGTTGGGAACTGGTGTCTCCATTTGCCATTTCATTCTTGGGTGCCATCTGCCTTCAGATCTGGGAACATGGGCTAGCTTTCTGGCTGTGGTGGAACACTAGCTGTTTTGTACTCACGGGGATTGTGCTGAAGTGCAGCAGATGGGGAATTTGTTTGTATCCATTTTTTTTGTACTACCAGAATTATTCTGTTGCTATGCCTAGGGTAACGCAAAGCTGCTTAGACTTCAGCTTAGATGACTGAGCTTGGGAAAAACTGTATTTAGGACTTGTAAAAGAATACAGAAGCTAAATTCAGTACCGAGACTGAATTAATGTAGTAAGGCAAATGCTAGGAGTTGCAGCATCATGGACTAAGAATTCAAAGGGCCTGACTAGTGGGATGGTACAACTGATGCTTCGGATGGAAGATGGGTAAGGAGAGTGATTACAAGGAGTCCTGCTACTCGCAAGAAGATACAGATGTTGAGTAATTTCCTTTTGTAGCTTAAACGTTATTCTTAATAAGAATATCTGGCAAACTGTGCCTATTTAGTTCAACTGTATAGGTTAGGAAAGATGTGTACTGTTAATGTGATCAAAGGAATGAAGCCGTTTCTTATGGTGTTTTAGACTGCCTAGGAGCCTTCTGGCTGCTAGCAAAGAGTGTCTTCCCTTGGGCTCATCTCTATGCAGGCTGGTGAAAGCGTGACAGTTTCTTTAGATGCTGTGATTGTATTTCCGTCATAGGGAATTGCTGGCAGAGGCTATTAGTTCTGCTACCATGTCTCAGCAAACTTGGTCTTGTCATGTGCTTCATGTAGAGAAGCAATTTTGCAAGAATGCCTTTCCTTTAGGCTAGGAAGGAGCTTTTACTGCTTTAATGTCAATGTTCCTAGAGTTTGGTCAACAAGCTTGTGCAGTAATACCCTCAGGATTTGGTAGATGCAAAGTATTTGACATTTTTAAGTGTGTGGGTGGAACTGTCACCGATTCATAGTTGATTGAATTTATTTCTGGTATGTGACAGGAATGTTCTGTACAGCCAAACCATCAAAACTTGGGAAGAGTTAGCCTTAGTGACCCATTGGGCCTCCTTGAACTCTGAAGCAAGGCAAAACACTGTTCCAACCCAAGGCAAAATTAGCCCTTTGGTTGTTTCAACCTTGACAACTGTTTTCTCTTGACTTTTAGGCCCTACCATTCATCTTCCACTAACCTGCTGAAGAGAGCTCTGTGTAAACACTTCCCAGTGAAATAGGTGGGGAGAACAGTAACAAATTGTCTCAATGGCTTTGTGAGAATCAACCTACTGTGGACCTCTGTGTTGGTGCAGAAATGCTGAATTGCTGACACTAGTTTCAGAATGCATAAGCAAATTCTTGGTGCTATGTGGGTTTCTTGGCGGGTTGAGGGGCAGCAATGTCTGAACTTTTGCGTTCAGCTGGCTTAGAGATACGAGACTTATTGTTCAGCCGACCTGTTCTAATTCAGTCTGCCCTCAATTTTAGGGCAGAATTTCATTTCCTTCCCTCGCCATGAGGAAGAGCATCTCCAGCGGACTGTGAGCTGGCACCCTTGCCTTCTGATTCTTGGCCAGAACTGTAATGCCAAATGCCAGTTACTCAACATACTGCTGGGTGAGAAGCTGCTCCCTACCACCAAAATCAGCAATGAGGAGAATTGTAAGAGGCGACGGATCCGTTTCACGCATGGGACACAAACACGGATTAGCCTAGCGCTGCCTGAGCAGTATGAACTGGTCCATATGATGGCAGCCCACCGAGGGCACTGGGACACGATACCAGAGGAGGACTTAGAAATTCATGGGGACAGCGAAGATCCCGCTCACCGGATAGCAGAGCTGGAGGTCATGCTGCCGTACTCACTACTAAAGGTAACTAGGTGTCCATGTACCATTGTTGTAGTGAACTTGAGATGTAACATTTATAGTCCCTAATAAAGCTAATGGTGTAAACTCTCAAGCATAGGAATTTTTTTTAATTAAAGAGAAGTTGTAAGTCTGGTGTTAGGATTTTAATTGAGCATCGCTGTCTATGCTGGTGTGCTTTTGTTTCAATGTTGACTCTTAGCATTATCATTCCTGTGTAATGTTTCCATCCATCTCAGAAGCCAAGCTTACTCAGATGTAACTCCAAGTGTCTCCTAAAATTTTTCTCCAGTTTCAAGGTCATTCAGAGTTAGCTTTGCTGTCTGATAGTAGCTAGAAGCTGTCGTACAAGGATATGTACTTTTTTATCTCTGTCCTGAAGAGCTTGTTGTCGGAAAAAAAGCTGCTTAATTCCAACATCTGATAAAGTGACCTGACTTCATTTGAGAGGGTGGCTTTTTACATTTCTGTGGTGTCAGTGGAAATTGAAGGTGTTAAGAACAAGAAGGTGGGAGTCTGTTCTCAGTGCTGTTTCTAATGTTGTTAGTATCTGTGACTTTCCTTTTACTTGTCCATAAAACGTGTTCCTTTCCTGCAAGTGTTGCAGTTTGGTGTTTGGGAAATATCTGTAAAGGTGGGGGTTGTATTTCATAGCTTTTTATAACTTCCGTTGCATTTCATATCTTATGTAGAGTCTTTGTTGTTGCAGTCTAATACTTCTGCAGCGTGTGTTTGGCTGTTGAATATCTGGAATAGATAATTAATTCTTAAATATAAATTGTTTAAGTGCAAAGAATATGATCTGTTGTCACATAAGTAAGAGTATGAACAATAAAGTAGCAAGGTAATTTTTTTCTGGACCTATGAATCAAGACGTGATTGTACATAGGCGGAAAATGAAGACCCAGTCTATCTTCATCAGTTTGAAATACATTTTACAAACCCAGACTGTAGCTAAACTTAAGCCTATCCTAATGAGGTCAGCTGAGTCAATGCTACGTTGTAGTGCATTTGTGGCTTCCAGTATCCACTGAAAGAGAACAGAAGTGCCGTGTTTGTATAAACTGTATGTGAGGCACCCACTACTTTGCGAAAGAGTACCAGATCTGGTACTGGTGCTGCAAAGCAAATGCCTGTTCTGGATCTTCTGCTTCTAAAATCCTGCCTTGCTATGCATAAAAGAGTATTTAGCTTTACATTTATTTTACTTGGTTACGTTTTTATTTGGGCCAGTTCAGACACACTGCAGTTTACAACCCTCTTTCAGATTTCTCATGTAAGTGACAAAGATCTCTCTGTCTGGCTTTGGTTATATTTAGGACACTTAGATGAAAACAGCTAGTCAGCTTAATCTGAAAAGGGTTGGTGAAATAAAAAGCTCTTCCAATAGAAGGAGAGAGGGTGAATCACAGCTAGCTTCAGATTGATTCCTTACATGAATTTAATGGGCTAAAGGAAGAACAAAAATTTTTTTAAGGCTGTTAGGAGAACATAATGTGTTTTGGCAGGTAATTGGGCTAGGGATAGCTTCCTGTTAAATTACAGGAGTCTGACCTCCTGTTGAGAGACCTGTGGGTTTTTCCACCCTTCTACCTGATGTGCATTCTCCATACAGCTCAGTATACACCACGCCAACAAAGTTTTTTAAGTAAATACCTGCTAGTTATGGACACTACTTCTGTAACTGATGGAGTATATATCTGGAGCAATAATGGATGAGGTTTTTCAGACACTGTCCAAAGTTGCATGTCTGTAGAACTACTCTGAAGGAACTTCTGCTTTTTCTTAACTTGTGAAACAAAACTAGCGGTTTAATAATTTGCGTGCTTGATGATAACATGATATTCAGTACAGATCTTAAGGATTTAGATTTGCCCAGGAACCAAATAATTTGGGGGAGCTCAGCACCTTTTAGGCAGAGGGGGAAGGAAATCAATCTGAATTTTACCCCACTTGTTACCTAGAATCCCTGTATTTTTATCTATTTGTTTTTCTCCCAGCAGCAGAGCGCTTATAAGTAGTACTGTGTTTCGTGATAACCTTACGTTCCAGATATTCAAACACCTTACTAGTGTTTGAAGAAACATTTGCAGGTCCTTACTGTGGGCTTGAACAGTTATAGGAGATGAGAATTTCATTTGTGGATTTCTGTTTGAAATCATATTCATTCCCCATAGTGAGGTCACTTATCTACCAGTAGGCTACCATCAAAGGAGCTGTCGGTGACTTAAGGGCCTGGGGAATGTTGTGCAGCTTTTTAGGCCTAAGCATCTCTTACCAAGAGACTTAGTTGCACAGACTGGCTTGGACACCTAGATTACATGGTGCTGTTTTGTGCAGGCACTTAATGCCGAATCAGGCTTCTTGGTGTAGATACTTGTTTGCTAAATCCAAACTCATTAGCCATTAGTCCAGTAAAAAAAGGCTAAATTATTTGTTAGGTTAACAGTATCCAAATATTAACTAAACTACTTTTTTTACTTGGAGAAAAATTCAATACAAGTGTAGAATATACCACTTTTTAATATTGAACTGCCAGTGGAGCACCCTGAGTTTTCTTGTTTAGTCTGATATCTAGGGCGGGACCATGCTTGCTTTTCTGTGTTACTGAAGGAAGTCTTAATCAAAACTTGTTTCACAGAAAAGGGGGTGAGGAGGAGGGAGCCAAAAATTTCATTTGTGTGGGTCAGCTGCTGTGAGAACACTACCTTGTGCTAATAGGTATGTGAACTTAGTTATTTTTAAACGTAAGATATCAGGGAAGGAAAAACTTTGGCAAAGCTGCTGTATTCCTTGGGGATCACTGTGCACAGGAATGCATCTAGGTCATGGGGAATAATCCATATAGGCAGACAGATTATTAGATTTATAGTGGGAGTAAACAGTTGGCTCTTTCCCTAAATCTTATCAGCTGTGCCTGGAAGCTGAAATGGACTTCTATGAAGTATTGGGTTTCACCTGGATGGTACAGCTGAATGGGAGGAGGTTAACTGGGGTGAAAGCTTCCTTTTTCATGCCTTTGTCTTGCTTTGTGCTTCATGCAAATTTGAGTCTTGGGCTGAAAAGTTTTAGCCAGGGCTTGTAGGGAAAGAAAAATTTTCAGCTGCTCTGACAAAGCTGGAAAATGAATGAAGAAATACAAGATGGTTCTATGAGCTCTAACAGAAGAATTAGTTTGGGTTTGCATTTCTTCAGGTACTATAGTAGTGATGCAGGTCATATGAATTAGTAGCTGTTACAAGTAGCAAAGAATGTGGTTAAGTACCTATTGGGTGGTTATTTTAAAGTACATCCTGCTTAAAACTTGGAAGAACATGCCCTGATCTCCTTCTTGAGGGTATTTTTAACATGTTTGGTTGTGGCATTAACACAGAAAACTGAAAAGCTTTCGTGCTGGCTGAGACACTCTTCCTTCCATGTAGCATCATCTTACTTTGGGGTGTGCTGAGGTGCTTCTGCCATGTACCAGCATTGAATAGCTGAAGTTGTCTTCATCTGTCCCTTTATGCTGGCATAAATGAGGGTAGAAGATACTGAAAATGCCAGCACCATGAAATTTTTTTCCACCCATGTGAAACCTGTTCTCTGTTTCTAGTTTTGCTCGCTTAGTAATATGTCTTTTACAGAGGAAGAATTCATGGTCAGAAAGAGCTTTGCTTCTCGGACTGTTTCATGAGTGTGTATACCTCACAGGTTTTCTTGGGCTGGCCCTTCCAGCAAAGGTAAAACGAAATTCCCTGATGAAGTGCGGTTCAGAGTCATTGCACAAAATCAAAGCAATTGTGTTCTGTAAAGGACAGCAGTGTTTGCTGCAGACCAGAGGTATAGTTCAGTTTTCTTACCTGGGATTCTCTCCAGATTAGAGTTACTGATCTTCTGACTTGGATCCCCATGGAAATAGAACAAGCTGGCAAGATATCAGAAAAATGGGGGGCGGGAAGAAAAAAGTTCTGAGTAGAACCTAGGGATATATATGTAGCACAGATTAATAGGGAGGCAATGAAATTAGCTCACATATGTAATAAATGCAGTAACTGTCAGACATCAGTGATTCACAGACTATTCTTGGAAGGTAGAGTATTCAAATTGGCTTAGAAAAAGAGTGAGCTGGGCCTTCAGTCATAATTTGCTTGGTAGGAGTTTGGGTAAAAATCTGACTAAATGGGGTTAGCTTCTCAACACCTCAGTTAACTAAGCAAACAGTGATTAAACTGCCCGAAGCCTAGCAAAATAGGACAAGGTCCTCTTGGGATGTAGCAAATAAATGCTTTTTAACTGATCTGGAAATGAGGAATTATCTGTTGACTTAGTAAAATGGCACACTTCAGTGGTCCCTGAATGCATTTATTGAGACTCCGCTTGTCTTATTGTAGGTCAAGACCTACTTGATCCTTGATTTTAATTTTTGTTCTGGCATATGGGATGCAGTGGTCATCCTGGCATTGCAATTCTGAATCCATAAACGAGTATGTAGTGTGTCTGCATGGTATTCTCTTTAAACTATCTTTTTTGTATTGCTGTTGACAGCACCTCTGCATCCTATTTTAAGTGGAAGAGCTGTAACTCTGATATTTGTGTACCTGATGTTCAGATTGCTGAGTGGGAGGCTTTGATATTTTAAAAAGGGCCTTTTAGTTAAGGAAAATAGGAATGCAGTTACTTGACAGCAATTTCATGCTTACAGCTCTGTCAGAAGTGTTCAAGTGTGTTTAGCAGTGTGACTTTGTGAGAACCAGCTTAAAAATTTTAGGAATCCAGTGTAAGTCATAGGTATTCCCCAAAGGAAGACTTGATCCCTAATAGTATGAAGCTGCATAGACAGTGCTTAGACTTCTGTAGCACATTTTAAAAAAAAAAAAAAAAAAAGGAGTGGGCAAGAAATGTTGCTAATGTTCTTTGGAAAAGTCTGAGAGGCCTCTATGGAAACAGAAGGACCAGTTGCTCATGCTGTGTTGGGTTGTGTGTGTTGGTTTTCTCCCTGTCTCCTAGAGACAGCACTGGCTTCCTCCTTTGTTTACAGTCGCTGATGTGAGTCATCCGTCCTGGTGAATATTGCAGCGCTGCACATCCCATTCTGCCTAACCTCCTGTGCATCAGACAGGTTTGAGTTCGGTGCCGCGGAGTGCCATGGCAGCAATGACTTCGTCTTAGCTCTAAGAGCAGTTGGGAGATGTGTTCAAGTCTTTTGTTTTTCTGATGGAGAAAAATGATTGAAGAATTCTTAATTATCATCCCCTGTTATGAGTCAAGAAGATGGCACTTAAACTCTCTCTTCAGTTCAAAGCCTTTGACGCTTTCTTTCCTTATTTTAGTAGAGTGATATATTCAATTCTAACACTTCTTGCATGCCCAAAGGTGAATCTTGTCTCCTTCCTTAGAAGGGAAGGAAGCAGGTTTCAGAACTAGCCCTTTTTAATAGGGTTAGTAAGAAGTGATGTTAGCAGGAGCATACGACCAAAGCAGTGAAACTGTGCAGTAAGAAAATAAGTAAATAGAATAAATCTCTCAGCTTTCGGTTGGATTTGAAGAACGTCGTAACGAAGGTTTTCACAACCATCTGTTCCTCCTTGTCTGTCCTTTGGCTGTGAACTCTTTGGAATCGGTTTTTGTACTGCCTTTGTCTTGGCAGTAGTTGCTAGTGTAGTGCTTTCTACCGTTGGAAGCTATGCTAAAAACTGACAGCATGGATATCTCCTCAAAGAGCTGCAGATCTGCTAGACATCAATGGGAGAGGTTGTTGCAAAATGGTACATGTATAAGCTAAAGAATGACAGCTATTCTGCAATAGCGCTTATCTGGGAAACTTGTTCTAAGTTTTGTTCTGAACTAGGCTAAAACTCAAAGGCACTTGGTACAAAACAAGAGTTTTGGAGTCAGTGGGCACTAATCCATGTCTGGCTGCATCCCTGCAAGAGGTCTATGAGCAGCCTTGCAGGTAGGCTATATACTAAAGCATGGTGCTGTATGTGAGACACCATAACTGTTCTAAAGGGTTTGAATGTTTCTGGTTTTGTGAATGAATTACAGTGCATTTTTGCATGTATCAGTTTTTAAAAGGACAAACCTATTTTTTTTTTACTTCCTCACTTGCTAGGAAGTGGACGTTGTGGTAGCACCATGTCGTGGATTCCAGTCTGCTGAAGCCACCTTGGGAGAGTATGTGAACCAAGTCTTGCCTGTAGTCATCTTTGCCATCAGCGAGGCTGAACTTTCTTCATCAGATGAGAACGAACTGCGTGAAATCAAAGAGAAATTCTCTTTGCCCATTTTCTTCTTCAAAGTGCCAGAATTGGGGGTTGACCTGATCTCTCCCCAAAAAACTGATAATGAAAAGTCCTCTCTTTACTGCCAGCTGATGGACTTGGAGTACCTGAGTACCAGCCACTGCAGCTGTGGGGCACCTGGTCCTGATGCCGATGCCCAAAGCATGCTGGTGGAGCAGTTTGAGAAGCTCCGTCTCCTAAGCACTTTTTCCAGGCAGGTGCTTCAGAAGCATCTTGTGGAAGCAGCTACCAGTTTAAATGAGGTGCACTGCCGCTGCCTGAACATCTTCATCAATCAGGCTTTCGACATGCAGCGAGACCTGCAAATCACCCCCAAGAGGCTGGAGTATACCCGCAAGAAGGAGAATGAGCTCTATGAGTCTCTGATGAACATTGCCAACCGCAAACAAGAGGAGATGAAGGACATGATCATAGAGACTCTTAGCAATATGAAAGAGGAGCTCTTGGAGGATGCTGCTAATATGGAATTCAAAGGTAACTACTGGCAGGAGAGTAATAGGAACAAAGAGGTTAGGGTCTTTAAAGGAGAGTAGCGGAGTAATATTTGCCATCTGCTAAGGCACAGTTGAATGGCAGTCTAGACAAGTGACTGCAAGAAAATTCAGAACTAATACTACAGAAAAATCCTTCGTGTATCTCCTGGGTAAAAAGCACTGTCCTTAAATGAGAGGCCTGAACATATTAAGTCTTGGTTTCTTGCTGCACAGTTCTGGCTTAGGGTATTTTGCTTCTGTGCTTTACTTTCCTATTCTGCTGAAGGAGAAACTAACTCTTTCAACTTTGCCTCAGTGGATGTGTTGAGACTTGGGAATAAATCTGTCCTAAGAAAAAAAAGCTGTTTGAGTTTAGCAGTGAAGGCTTGATTTGTACTTTCTGCTTGATTTCTTTGAGAGAGGTTTTGCGTAAGACTTTTGGGTATAGAACCTCCTAAACTGAGATCCTTCTGGGTAGGTAAGGTTTTCCTTTTAAAATAAATCAACACAACATACTGTGCTCCTGAGGTCTACGCTTGGCATTTAGTGTGTGTTTTTTGGGAAATGTGAGAATTCTCACTACATCTAGTACCAGAACTTCCAGCAACACATAAGCTGGAAGCATACAGAATGATGTGTAGACTGAGAAGGGTGAGAGGCTATCCAAATTTTGTCTGCAGGAATATGTGGTCTGTCATAAACATCAAAGTGAAGATTTGTAGGTTGATACTCCACAGCTCTTTTCTCCTCTGCTTGCTAAGCAGAGGTTTAGTATAACAGTCATTTCTGTTCTAAGGAAATGCGGTTCACTGGGCTGATGGGGAAAGATTTTTCTATTTAAAATAAAATCAGGAATATCTCTAGGCTGTTGGTTTAGAAGAAATTATTTTTTGTGAATTGATGCTCTTCTGAGGCATGAGAGAGAGCCCAAAACTCTAGATAATTTTGTTTGTCTTGACTGACTTCGTCCCAGTTTCAAACTGGAGTGTTATCTCCAGGGACGAAGAGGAGGAATGATGGATTAGGTTTAATCCTGCAGGTTAGGATCTGGATCTTTTGGCTTCCACAGGTGGGAAGTGGATAAGATCTTTCCTGTTTCTTGAAATGTTTGCTTTGTAGTGCCCATATAAAATGTAGTCCTTATAAAGTGCTGCTTGTAATTGCAACATAACCTATTTACATGCTGCAAAAAAACCCCAACAAACTAGCATACGCTAACAGTATAGCGTGCCTTAATTCTACCTGTTTAGGGCTGCTGTTGCTCCATTATCAGGACAGGTAATAATAATTCCTGTATTCTGTCTGTCCCATTGTTTACAGAGCTGGAGCACTGTAGTGCCTGAGTTCAGGATTCTGTATGAGCAGGAATATGTTTAGGGGCAGCACAAGATAAAATACGTGTAGTAAATATGTGTATATGTTTATTTGCACAACAAATACGACTTGAGTGTAGCATCTTGTTGGCTATCAGTATTTGAAGTAATATCCTAAAAGAAGGCAGGTGTTATTTTGAGGAGCTAATGCCATCTGTCGATCACTGGATTTGTTTTAAGTAGGCTAGACTGTTGTTGGCCAAAATCCAGAGACAAGGTCTTCCGCTCCTGGTAGTAATGTAGTATTGCTCAGAGTGGTTACAGTGCGTGAGCAGTGATTGCTCAGTGCTTGTTTAAAAATACCAAGTGGTAATCAACCTTTTTCAAGGTACCGGGAAAAAATTTAATGTAACCAGTGTGGCTGTTATATCACTTTCTTCATAACATTCAACATCCAGCAGTGCTTATGGTTTGCAGCGTGGCCTGGAAGAATTTCCTGATCTGTACTTCTTTAGATAGAAAGACAGCTTTGTGCTTCTGCCCTTCAGTTTTTGAGATGATGGTTGACTTGTCATCACTGTACCACTGTAAGCCTGTAGTAGCTACAGAATGCTTGTATAGAGTCTATCAGGTGTTAGAGTTGAGTATCCTGTGAATTCAAACACCAGTGAATGGAAGCAAACATCACAGTATTTTCTACCTTGGTCAGATGTGATTTTTTTTTTTTAGCTTCCCTGAAATGGAGTAACCAGGTGTGTATTTGTGGAGCTACTCTAATGCTTTAGTACTTTCTATCAGAGAATACCAAATTACTCAAGGACTGGGTTTGGGACCTCATGTAAAACTGGCATTGTAGCATTAGACACGCAGACTGGCAAAAACTTAATCCTTTGCAATAGTCAGTATATGTGTTGTTCTGTTGCTTGTGAGTTTTTTTGTATGACTTGGAAACACTGTTGGCTTCACTTTATATCATCTGGGTCTAAAGTAATGAACCTCTGAAGGAGCAAGACAGCAAAAGAGCGTTTGGAGCAGAAGCTGGCTGGACTGGGGCTGTGCCATAGCTCCTTTGCAAAACATGCAAAGTAGCTCTCAGGTAGCCATTGTTGCAACAATGATACATTGAATACAAAAGATGCCTCTTTCTTTTCTTTTGTGCAGATATCATCATTCCTGAGAATGGGGAACCTGTTAGTTCCAAGGACATAAAGTGTTGTATTAAGCAAATTCAGGAACTGATTATTTCTCGGTTAAACCAAGCAGTTGCCAACAAGTTAATTAGTTCAGTGGACTATCTGCGAGAGAGCTTTGTAGGGACGCTGGAGAGATGTCTGAAGAGCCTGGAGGAGTCTTGGGAGGTTTCAGTACATCCTGCAAGGAGTTTGGAGAAGTCAAAGGATGTTTCTGTACACATCACAAGCAATTATCTCAAACAGGTATGGTGGCTTAAATGGCTGTCTAGAATATTCTTAATAGTTGTCTTTATCCCGATCCAGCAAGGGTGGTAGGAGACTGAGATGCTTAGTCAAATTAGAGGAACACAGCTCTGGAGTATGTGTGGGTCTGGTGTCATTAAAGGAGGTGCTAAAACTGGGGAACAGTCACTTTAAGGCCTAGTACTTACCTTTCCTAAATCTGTATATAGTAATCAGATTACAGCCTAGAAAACACCTATGAGCTTAATACAAGAAATGAATTGAACCAAGTGAATCATGGAGTATCCCATGTAGTGTCCATGTTTTCATTTTCAGAGGGTCTTGCAAACTTTGTAGTGACTATAGCTTGCAAAGTTCCCATACTTTCATCTTTCCCCTGCTTTCCAGATACTCAATGCAGCCTATCATGTTGAAGTCACTTTCCACTCTGGCTCAACAGTAACCAGAATGCTGTGGGAACAGATCAAACAGGTATGGGCATCTTTATAATTTATTTCTGGTATGTGTCACTGTATAGTGAAATGCTTTTGGAGCAAGGAATAATGTGAATACTCACAGCTGCTCTCTAAATTTTGACTCTGGGCACATGCATTGGAAAGCTGTTGCTTCCCCATTCAGCACTAAGGCTGTGTGTATAGTTTATCCCTGGGGATGCTATTATTTAATTTAAAGCAAACACCTCTTTAGTGTTTTCTTCCTGTTCTGAAACAGCAAAGGAATGATGATCAGCATTTTGAAACTCCTGCTGTTTATGTTTTGGGTAACTAGATGTTTATTTGGGTTTGGGGGTTTCTCCTGGGTTTTTTGTTTGGTTTGCAATGTATCTTGATTCAGGTCAATTCACTCTTCTCCCTCCAGAGCAGACCAAATTTCCTCAGGTCTTTGTTTTAAATTTCTCTCTATTAAAGCATTCATCTTTCTGAAGTTCCTGCTCTGAGCTGTTGATGACCTTTACTGCCTTCTCCCTCTTGAGATTCCTTGTATGGATGGGTGAGAGGAATATGAGCTTTTCCCAAATAGGTGCAGTGCAGACTGAGTAGTAACAAACCTTCAGATTCCTCCTTCAGCCTGGGAGAAGGATCCCGACTGGGTGTGCAGCAGCTGGATTTCTGTGGCTTCTAATAAAGGGTGGGGCAGGGCATCTTAATCACCCAGCAATTTAAGGGAAGTGCATACTGACACCTAGGATTTCCACACCTTGACAGTGTGTCTGTCCAACAAAAAGCTGCTTCACTGTAGCTTTCACCAGTTTAGGAACACCTCTTCCTGAGTCTCTGGGTTACTGCTTATGCTGCCTGTTCTTTCAGCCTACAAGCTGCACCACAACTGTGTGGCTTTCCACGTGGTGGCTGTCTAGCTGGTCAGATGTGAAAGGATGGTTGGCTTGTAGGAATGAACTGAGCAGATATTCAGAAAAATCAAATCTCTTTAATGTGCATGTGCAACAATGTTGTGATCAATACCTCTAAATTGTTAGTAGTTACTGTAAGGTAATTATTTAGTGCAATTCTATGTGCAGATGACTGTTCATTATTACAAGGTAGCTAAGCAGTCTGAGTAAATTGACTGACCCTTTGCTTTTTTTGTGCTAGTGCCTTAATTCTGTTTCCTGTTTTACTAGATAATCCAGCGGATTACATGGGTCAGCCCACCTGCTATCACCAGTGACTGGAAGAGGAAAGTTGCTCAGGATGCTATCGAGAGCCTCAGTGCATCCAAGTTAGCCAAGAGCATTTGCAGCCAATTCCGGACCAGGCTAAACAGTTCCCATGAGGCTTTTGCAGCTTCTCTGCGACAGGTGAGTGTATGGAGCTGTTCAGAGGGGGGTCTTGTTTTGTACATTGCCCCTTATGGAAAGAGGATTTTTAATTGCAGAGATAGCTAAAAGAGCAGCTCGTGCAGTTAATGCTGTCATTCTGCAGGTAGAAGTGGCAGAGCTGATGCAAGTGCCTTAATACAAGGTCCTATTTTTAAATTAGGCATGCTTTAAGTAGGATCTCCACTCAGTTGTGCTATGACCTTCAACCTTGTTACACTAGGGCTTCAAACTAGGCAGGATTACAGTGTATACGTGATAATCTCTTGTAGTTAGAAGACGGCCATTCTGGCAGGCTGGAGAAAACAGAAGACCTGTGGCTGAAGGTGCGGAAGGATCACGCTCCTCGGCTGGCACGACTCTCGCTGGAGAGCAGGTCCCTCCAGGATGTGCTGTTACACGGTGAGCATTGTGCTTGATGTTCTCTGTATTATCTTCTGCTCCCTCCTTCTGAAGCAGTCAGTGGGTGTAAAGGAGTAGGAGTGTTTTGCTTTTCGCTCAACTACTTCAGTGAACCTCCATCTGACACATACTGAGTACCTTGAATTGTGCAGCTGCTGGCCCATTTAAAACTCTGGGCTGCCAGCCTGATAGTGTATGGGAAGAAATAAACATGTTTTAATGTCTGTCTAAATGGATGTTGTGCCTTACAGGCAAACCAAAGTTGGGCCGTGAGCTAGGCCGAGGACAGTATGGCGTGGTCTATCTGTGTGACAGCTGGGGAGGGCATTTCCCATGTGCACTGAAATCTGTTGTTCCTCCAGATGAGAAGCACTGGAATGACCTTGCACTTGAGTTTCACTATATGAGGTGTGTATTGTAAGTGTTTTTCTCATTCCACATGGATCTCCTTAACTTCATTGCTGCAAACAAATTCTATTTGCATTTGCATAGGCAGAACCTTGCTTGCTATAGTTCTACTCTGCAATCAGTGACTTGACCTCATGAAATGCTAAGCTGCCATTTCTAGCAAAGGCAAGACAGGTTGCCATTGCCACTGTAAAAATATAACAGGCAGGCAGACATGCTCCTTCCTGTCTTGATCTGGTTCTCTGGTGTCTACACTCTTTGAATGCTTGCTATTTTGCAGAGTAAATTAGAATTAATAGAGTATGATAGCAAACAGTTCTTCTCCACTGATTTTTGGTGTTGAATCATGCCTCCTTTCCCAATCTGTCTTTGTCCTCTCTGAACTCATGAAAGAAAATGATGGGTCTACACTGCAGAAAACCGAGCTCCTTTTCAGTAAACAGCTGCAGGCAGGCGCTGCAGTACAGACAGCTGAAATAATACAGTATTTCTTTGGTACTATAACCTTTAATAGGCTTTCTTGAGTTTAATTGGATCAGACAGCTGTATATTATTATGGTCCTCGGAACTGTGGGGTGCTGTGAATTTTTATGGTACAGCACATGGTATAGGTATATCTTACTGTTGTACTAAAGCTGCAGCTATTGGGCATTTTTCCTTTACAAAGTGAGGCTTGGCTTGGGGTGGAGGGAAGGATATAAAATTACCAACTTTCTGTGCTGAACTTTCTCTAGGTCTCTACAGACGCATGAGCGGCTCGTACATCTCCATGGTTCTGTAATAGATTATGGCTACGGAGGAGGCTCCAGCATTGCTGTCTTACTGATAATGGAACGGTTGCACAGAGACCTCTATACAGGACTAAAGGTAACAACAATCTGTGTGTGTGTGAATACTTTTTTTTATATATATATACATTAAAATCCACACCTAAATACCTATTAATCTGTAAAACAAAGCTAGAATTGCTTAGTTTTCAGTGGTTTTGGCAAATAAGAGTAAGCAACAGTAACTTCCACTTGAGGAATTAAATCCGTGTTTGTTTATTCTTCAGGCTGGGCTAGAATTAGAAACACGATTACAGATTGCCTTGGATGTAGTTGAAGGAATCCGTTATCTTCACAGTCAGGGACTTGTGCACCGGGATATCAAACTTAAAAATGTCTTGGTAAGGACAACTTTTGTATCTGGCTAATCCTGAAGTCTTATGAGGCCCTTTCAGTGGGAGGGAGAAGCATAATATAAGTGAAGTAGTAGCTTTCTTCATACAGGATCTTTTAACTTGTGGTATTGTTAGCCACAACTAGGCTTGCAGTGAGGTTTCCCCAACTCATTTTTGGGCAGAAAGCCTAGGGGAAAAGGAGCAGTAGAGTGACTTCTCTCGAAGGTAGAGAGCTTGAGCTACAAGTAGGACTTCCAGTTCCTGGTTCTATTAAATCCAAACCACACCCTCTATGTAGAAGACAAGTGAAGGCATGTCTTGTTACTGGGCTTAGCTAGGTAAATGTCTAAGAGCAGCCAAGTAATCAGAGAAGCTTACTTAAGAACAAATGCCCAACCCTTCAACTGTAAACGTAGTTTAAAACCTTAATATTAAAAAGCAATACTAAAACTGAGAAGTATGGTTATCAGCTGCCTGTGTGTGAATTCTTCTACAGCTTGACAAAAAGAATCGAGCCAAAATCACTGACTTGGGGTTCTGCAAACCAGAAGCCATGATGTCTGGCAGTATTGTAGGCACACCCATTCATATGGCTCCTGAGCTCTTTACAGGTATGCTCGTTGATTGAATCCACTACTGTCCTGCTCTGGGTTGAATTTTGAAGGCCATTACTTTGAATTAATATCTCAGGTTGCTTATGAGGGAAAAATAATTAAAAAAAAAAACCAACAAACCCAAACCAAAAACAAAACCCAGAAGACTATCTGTTCACAATGCGTGCTATGTATTTTTTTCCTGTATTTTAAGTGTCAGTCTTAAATTTTTGCTTACTTGAACGAGAACTATGGGATTTATAAGCTTTGCTGAAGTGATTAATACTCTTGCAATTGGAAAGCTAAATTACTAGTTATTAGGAAGCTGGAAATACTTGGCTTTCATAGGCAAGTACTTCAGAAACAATCCCCTGTAAGGAGTTTCCAAGGTGTTACTAACATGTGGAGTGTGTTCAAATTCACTATGCGTTGGGCTTCTGGCAGGCGCTCTTTCTAAGGTTTTTTTTTGTGAGCACTCTTACCATAGCACTTAGAGGTCCATACCACACTTAGCAGAATCCTTTTGGTCTATCTGAGATGCTGTCCCTGCTTTGACAAGATTGCAATCAAATTGGAGCAACCCTATTTGTGTTTAATTTAGAAAATATTATTCAGGTCATTAGTACTACTAACAGTGAAATACTCATGACTAGCAGGCTAGACCTTGACCTTACGGAGGTGAGCATTGGCTTAGCCCTTACACACTTACTGTGCTCAATCTTTTCTTGTTCAGTGGGTGAACTTGCTATAAATGAGTAGTTGCCAAACTTCTGGATTGAGAAGCTGATGTCAGCTCCAACGGACGCCTGGGCTAGCAGCAGAGCCAGGCAGAACTGATAGTCTTAAAAAATGTTGGTGTTTAAATCTGAAATACACTGAGCACCTGTACCTGCAGCGGTCCGTGAACCTCAGCTTGGGAACTGCTGGTACAGGTTAAGCGTATAAATCCTCCAAGAATTGGAAGGTCTTAACTTATTATCCCTCCACCTTTGGCAATGACTCCTGATGTGTTACCAGGCTTCACACGAGTCTTGCCTTCTGGCAATAAAGTTGTGGTTTTAATTTGAGGAAGTGAAACACTGAAATAGTTCTTGGACTCTTCAGTTTCCAGTGATGAAGATGTTGTTTGCCCTGCTGATCAAATGTATTTTTGTCATAGGAAAGTACGATAACTCAGTGGATGTTTACGCATTTGGCATTCTGTTTTGGTACATTTGTTCGGGACATGTGAAGTTACCAGAGGCTTTCGAGAGATGTGCAAGCAAAGATCACCTTTGGAACAATGTTAGAAGAGGTATAAATGGTTTATTTGAACTCCATTGGTTGATAATTTATGCTTGAGTAAAATTTGAGCAGATGAGGAAATCCATTTTTATCCTCTTGTAACTGAAAGGTAAAAATACAAATTGTATTGCTTCACTGACAGTCTAAAGAGTAACACTTGTCTAGTTAAACTTGGACATATTCTACTGAAAGTCTAACTCAAATTAGCAGGAATAAAGAAAGGCTTTCAGTTAACCACCTCTTTGCCAGTGTCATAGGAACTGTGCTAGCACACTGCTTAAACCAGGTGAAGTAGTACAACACTTATGATGTAAACCAGACCCCAGAATCAGCCAGGCATGATCCCCTAAAGAATGTTTAATCCCTTGCAATTTCTGGAATCTGCAGTGATCTGTACATTCAAATGCTTAATATGCAGCATGCTGAGGAAGCTGGATGTTGAGTAAAACACACTGTGATAGTTGTTCCCCAAAATATAAACTTACTCTTACGCTTGTGTAGGTTTAGAGTAGTACTATGTTTTGTGGTAGCTTAATCCTTCATGCTGCGTCATGGTATCAGAATGCTTTACTACGTTGTGACCTTAGTTCCTGTGCATATAATCTCTCCCCTTCTCATGTGAAAAAGATTAACTCAGATGAGTGAGTCTTGTATTTGGTCAGAAGGCTGCACTCACTGCTTGTTCTCATGTTGAACTTGCTCCCAAAGGCACCATATGAGCAGGTGGGGTGGCAGGACTTGTTTTCTAATAGGGGAGGGTATTAATTTTGCTCCCAAATAGTCGCAAAGGGGAGGCTCTAGTGAAACTACATGTGTTGGCCATCCTCTGGAAGCGTGCATGATCTCCTGAGTGATTTCAGCAATTCTCCCAAAGATGTCTCAGCAGCACTGCTGAAATGTAAGCCTTTATCAGGAGCATTAGACCCTAGACAGTCCACTTTGGTCACTTCAGCCTGCACCAGAGCAATGAGCATCAGGCAAAGCTTCTCTCAGATTTAAGGTGTACTGATGGTAACCAGGTACCTCTCCATTTTCCAGGAGTTCGCCCGGAGCGTCTTCCAGTGTTTGATGAGGAATGCTGGCAGCTGATGGAAGCCTGCTGGGATGGAGACTCCTCCCAGCGCCCTCTCTTGGGGATTGTTCAACCTATGCTGCAGGGGATCATGGACAGGCTCTGCAAGTCAAGCTCTGAGCACCCAAACAAAGGGTTGGATGACTCTACTTGAAAAGGAAGCACAGAAGAATTCTTAACTGTGGGAGAATTCTGAACCCCTAACTCTGCTGATGGCTTCTTCAGATGTAGCTCTTTGTAGCTAACATGAGTGGGACAGGTAATAGCAACCAGAAGATTGCTCATAGAGGTGAGACCTTGGGGATGTTCCATCTTGAATAGCAGCCAGAGAACTCTCCCCCGGTACACCCCCATTGATGCTAGTTACCCTGCTGCAGCTTTTATTATGGAGTTGTGCAAATAAGATAGAAAATCCACGCCCTTGAACTAAAAGGGATTTTTGCCAATCCCACACAAACACCAATCAAAGAAAAGCATCCTGTGTGTTTCAGGTAGCGTCTGTGTTGCCAGGAGTTGATCACAACAGTCTTTACTCAGTAAAGTAAAAACGCTTCCCGTTAACTGATGGTCCTAGGTGGCCTTCGGTCTACACGTAACTATCCCAATCACTTATGGATTGGCACCAATTGCAGTGCGGTTGGAGAGGAAGGAGAAAGCAGAAGCTCTAGGCTATAAAGTGTTTAGAAGCTAAGAGCATCTATCTATATTAGCTTCTTGCAGCACTCAAAATGTTTACATTGACAGGAGCAAAGCTTCCGTGTTTTACCTAAGGGGGTTTATCTACTGTTCCACTGCAGTGCAAATACCCCATGTTATAAGCTATTTATCTCTTATGTACCCTTCACCTCTTACTTCTGTAAACAAGCTCTCTTCCTGGTAATTTTGCTTCATAATAGTTATTTGAATGTCTGAAGAAACCTGACCTTTCTTTTACAGTCTTCTGGTAAAATGGAAGACTGCTCAGAGATTACATATTGTAATTCTGAAACAAAGTCATTACAACTAATGACTGTCCATGGGGAAAATGCCAATTCATTTTAATTAAGTTTGGGGTTTGAATTAGTTGTAAAGGCAATGACAGTTTTAAATTGTGCTAACTATGACAGACATATTTTTAAAAATAAGGTTTCTTCAGCGTTTTTAAAGTCACATGCTTGGTGAGAGCATGCTTGAGGGAAAACAGGTCATTCATTCTTCTTCAGTAGCTGTGTATTGTGGCTGTGTCCGTTCATCTATCGTTTCACTCTGGGATCTCTAATTTGGCTGTATTGAAAAGAATAAAAAATCAGGGGGGAGGGGAATCCTTCACAAGGAAGGTATGGGCTGGGGTGGTCCTGCTGCCCTTCCCAAGAAGGCTGCTTCTGAAAATAACATCCTTGCCTTTTGCATTTCTGGGCCAAGATTGGCTGATCTTAATGTAAAATACTTACAGGGTGGAGGGTGAAATAGAAAATGCACCTTGTTTACTACATGAGGAAATACTGAGTTGGCAAGTTCTCCCTGGGTTTACTGTTCCTCCCAGCTGCAGAGGATGAGCATGCAATGGCTTTGTTTCCCAGGAAAGTGAGCATGCTGCATCCAAAGTAGTGTAGGCATGTGGCATTACTGCACTTTGTTGCTGGAATTTATTGGCTAGTATACAGCAAAATTACAACTGATAGCCTGCCTGTTAAACAGCTTGAACAAAGGAAAGGGATACATAACCCTGCAGTATTAGTTCAGTTTAAATCTTCCTTTCTTTGTGCAATAAACAGAATTAATGCGCTTTTTTATATAAAAAAAACCCTTTTTTTACTTACCTGCACATGTGGGCATTTTTCTGGTCTGTGATGGCATTAACAGTATGGTTCTATACAGATACAGACTTGCCAGCTGCTCCAGCTGAAAGTGCAGCAACCAAGAACCACATGCGCAGAAGAACGAATACTTTTCCAAAGTAGAATCGTTAGGCGTTTCACTGCCTTGGTGCACACTGATGCCACCTATGACACTAACAGTATTAACTCTGTTCTGCTGTGTGTCGTGGTTAGTAACCTTATTTAAAACTAGAAGAGTCAAGGTCAGTCTCTGGCAATGAGTAAAGGTAGCTTGTGTAAATAATAAATGTATGAATAAAATTTGAATCTCTGTATATGCAATTCCAGAAATGTCTTGTATAGCTTTTCCTGTGTAGTCATCTCCAGACACTTATCTGATGCCTTTTTATTGTTATTTGTAGCTACCTTAATGTCTTGTTTCCATTTGGTTTGTCTTTTTGCATGTGCGGCATTGTAGATCTGCAGCTCTTCCCAAACTCAGTACAGCTACTTCTCTGCATTTTTTCTTTTCCATTGGGTAAAAAGTCTGCCTGATTTCGCATACCCTGTTTGTCTTCAAAACTAGTATTCCTGCCCCCCATCAGAGCAAGGAAAACAAGGTGAATAATTACTTTATTAAAAGATTCCACAGACTGTAAATTCAAAGTGGTACCAAACTCAAAGACCTCTGAGCCTGGTGCAGTGAGACTGAGCTGAGCAGGTATTCTTCTCCCAGATAAGGCTACCTTTATCGCCTCAATCTACTGAAGATGTTTGTTACAGTATGTTTTAATGTTGTGTTGTAAAAGGGTATTTATAACTTGTGCATTGTACAATGTACCACATGTAACCAGGTCGTGGACTGGCTTCTGTTGTATTCTGTTCTGTTCTGTGAACGGACACAAACCAGCGTGTGCCGTTCTAGCACTGTGATCTTTGCTACTTAAAACAAGCTCAATCCCAGAGGCTGAGGCTGACTTCTGTGAACAGTAAGGAGCAAATCTCCTCTCTTCCTTCCTCTAAGCCTGAAGTGGAGATCAGGCCTAAAATGACTTTTGGGGGAAAAAAACCCCCAAAACAAAAAGCCCCCAAGCTTTGTTTACAAAGGTCACTGCTGTGAGGTTTACATGCTGAAGAGTCGCTAGGTCAGTGCAAGGCTCAAGCACAGCAGGAACTTGCTCTGCCCTTCAGCCTCCCCAGCCCAGTTTTAAGCCTTTTCTTCACACCACACTTAGTGGGACGAGCTGGGGGAAAATGCACTCGCTCCATACGGGATGAGGAACGGTCTGGAGGGCTGCGGCAGCCTGATCCTGCTTTACTGTGTCTTGAAGCACCGGATACTTACCTTAATTCAGAGGATTGTTTCTTACACTAAATGCTTTCTTTTAGGGCTGAGAAGCAGGCGCAGTGTTTACCTGGAAGGGAGCTGGCTGGGCTCTCCCCACATCCCACCCTGGGAGGCTGGGCTGCACTGGTGTGGTGTTTGGGGAAGGGGACCGCTAAAAGTTACACAAGTAACTCTTTTTTTTTTTTTTTTCCTAAAGCATAACTGTCCTTTTCAGGAGAAAGCTGCCCTTTATCTGTTTCAACCTCCCGTGGGGCTTAAAAATAAAATAGCACTACATGTTCTTACAGCGGCTTCGCCTGCTTGGCTGGGTAGCAGGGCCCACCTGGCCCGTGTAACAGCGTTATAGGAAAATGTAACCACCTTACCGAGCGCGTACCAAAAAGTGCAATAACCGGAACGACCGAGCTCAACTGTTGTATTTTATCATTATTATTGTTGTCGGGTTTTATTTTAATTTTTTTTGTATCCGACCTGCGTTGTACTAACTCCTCTCCTTCCCCTGCGCTCCGTGTGTTGTCAGAGACGCGACTGTGAGTTCAGCCTTCGCCTACCGGGCGCTGCACAAAACAAAACAAAACAAAAAAAAACCCCAACAAACCAAAAACCGCTGTGAACGATCGTTCTCCGCCGCTTGTTCCGCCGCCCCCGGAACCTTCGGCTCTGCGGCCGCGGGACCCGCCCGGAACCTTCCGCGCGCAGGCGCCGGGCTGCCCTTGGCTCTGCCTGAACCCAGCCGCGCTACCGAGCCCCGCCGCCGCGGGGTGAGGGGGACGGCGCTGGGTCGGGCGATCGCGGTTCGGGTCGTCAACGGGTTGCGAGGTGCCGGTGGGTCGCGAGGCTGTAGGTGGAAGGGAGCGGGAGGGGGATTCGTTAAGGCGAACGCCCGGGCGGCGCAGCGCAAGCTTAGGCCCCCCCCCTTCCCCTCAGCGGGGTCCTTCGGCGACGGGGACGGAGGGAGCGGGACGGCGGCCGCGATGAACCTGGAGCTGCTCGGTGGGTCCGGGCTGCGGGGACCGGGCCGGGGGCGGAAAGCGGCGGCCGGGCCGGGCCGGGGGCGGAGAGGGGCGGCCGGGCCGGGCCGGGAGCCCGCCTGGGGGCGGGTATCGATCCGTCTCTCCCCGCCGACGGAGGAGCGTGAACGGGGCGCGTTCAGGCGGAGCGGGCCACGGGGTCGCCGGGCTCGCCTCACTCCTAAACACCGTCTTTACCTTTCGTTGCAGAGTCCTTCGGCCAGAACTACCCCGAGGTAAACGTCCTCCCCGCCCCGCGGGGCTACCCCCGTCCCGCCGGCTGCTGCGAGCGGCTCGGCGGCCGGGCGGGACGGCGGCGGCGGCGGCCTGACCCCCCCCTCCGCTGCCCTCTCCCCGCAGGAGGCCGATGGCACGCTGGACTGCATCAGCATGGCCCTGACCTGCACCTTCAATCGCTGGGGCACGCTGCTGGCCGTGGGCTGCAACGACGGGCGCATCGTCATCTGGGACTTCCTCACCAGGGGCATCGCCAAAATCATAAGCGCTCACATTCACCCCGTCTGCTCCTTATGGTGAGAAAACGCTCGGGGTTTTGTTGTTCTGTTTGGTTTTTTTTTTTGCTCGGGGTAACCGAATTCGACCTTTAGCGGTAACTGAGCTTGTAGCTTACGCACCAGGTGTGAAAGGCTGTTCTCGTCCTTGTTAGAGGTTGTCCGTGCCTGTGTTTGCTGAGCCTCGGGTGCGCTGATGCCCTGATGGCTCTTAACACCTGGGCATGTTGATCGCTGAAATGCCAGCCCGCTGTGGGGTACTCAGCTACGTTTCAGGATAGTTTCCTTTAAGAGAGTTTGGAAGCATGTTATGGCTATTAAGTTTTTGGATGTTAGGTTATTGTTCACGCTAACAGGTTTACACGTGAGTCTGATAATTTTAAGCTGTAGGCACGTCTTATGCATTTAAGGAGTAACTTTTACTTGAACTGCCTCTCGTTACTGTAGCTGGAGTCGAGATGGTCACAAACTGGTGAGTGCTTCGACCGATAACATTGTGTCGCAATGGGATGTGCTCTCTGGAGACTGCGACCAGAGATTTCGATTTCCTTCGCCTATCTTGAAAGTTCAGTACCACCCTCGAGACCAGTAAGTCCCGTGGAAAAAGGGTGGAATGCTCTTGTTTTGGTAGAACTGCTCTTATTTTGGTAGAACTAATGATTATTCAGATGCTTTTACTGCAGTTTGCAAAGTGATTTTTCCAAGTCAGATAGATGATTTTGGTGTATCGTCTTGTGATTAGGACCCTAACTGGATTTTTTGTGGCTCTTTTTGTTATGAAAATATCAGTGCGGGAGGAGAGGAAACAAGGGAATGATTCTTGGAAGCGTATGTAGAGATGTCTCATTGAGCTTACAGGTTACTGCGTAAACTTTGAGCAGCTTCCAGAGAAAGAAAGGAAGTTAAAGTACACACCAGTTTAATGTCATTTTGCGATTAAAGTAACAAAGACAAAATAAGATAATAAAAATAGAGCGGTATTCTGTATTTCTTGATATAGATTGGGATTTTTTTCTGCATCTAAATGTGGAAATTCTTTTCCAGAGAAGAAACTGCTACCTCTTATTTTTCTGCTTTGCAGAAACAGAGTTTTGGTTTGTCCCATGAAGTCGGCGCCAGTGATGCTAACGCTGTCAGACTCCAAACATGTTGTCCTACCTGTGGATGATGATTCTGATCTCAATGTTGTGGCCTCCTTTGACAGGCGAGGGGAATACATTTATACGGGCAATGCCAAGGGGAAGGTGAGACTTTAGCAGGCGGCACTGGATGCTATAGCTTAGATTGCTTCCTGCTTTTATCAAGATGCTTAACATTTCTGGGTTGCGTTCTTTGTTTTAGTATACATATTAAGCTTCCTGAATGTCTCTTGAATAATTGATATTGCATTGATATGATCTTCTGAATAAAGCATCGCATTTTATCTTTGAAGATCTCTAGACTGTAATCTTTGTCTGAATTAGGTCTTTGTGTTGCTGTTGTCTTTGACCGTGTTTGTTGGATCCTTTTCCAGTGTAAATAAGCTAATGTTTATGTCGCAGAACTGTCACAGAAACTGTAGTAGAACTACAGTTGCAGAATCCTAACTATTCCTGTGTAGACTGCTGAAGCTTCTGTTGTCAGGGTTAGTAGTTGATGTTAAAGGTACCAAGAGGGGAATGAGTTATAATGAAGATGCTGATTGCTTTCTGTCTCCTCAATCTTCAGATCTTGGTCTTAAAAACAGACACTCAGGATCTTGTTGCTTCCTTCAGAGTGACAACTGGAACCAGCAACACCACAGCTATTAAATCGATTGAATTTGCTCGGAAAGGAAGGTGAGCTACTTCATCTATCAAGTGGTATCTTTAAGGAAATAAAAAGAATCAGAATATGTTCCGTGAAAGAACCGTGGGGGTTTTTCAGACCTTGTAAGCTCTGTCAATCTACCCTATAGTTTTCAATTAATCTTTAGTCTTTTAATGCAATGCATGTTCTGTGCCCTCCTTTCTACAGCTGCTTTTTAATAAACACAGCGGACCGGATAATCAGGGTCTACGATGGCCGTGAAATTCTAACTTGTGGACGAGATGGGGAGCCTGAACCGATGCAGAAGCTGCAGGATTTAGTGAACCGGTAAGAGGCAGTAGAATGGCTGGTCAGCCTCACTTGAAAAGGTGAGGTTTATGTGCTTGGCACTAATGGGACTCTCTGGATGAAGGGTAGTTTGGTATCTTACTCAGTGTAATGGACAGATATTTTAATTTGAAACCTGTCTGTCACAATTTGATTTGAAGTTTAACTATTATTTGTGGTTGGGAGTATGTAAGACCTCAGTCTGAAGAACAAGCCCACTCCGCAGTCCTCCGACATCCATGCTCTGCTGTTGTTTAACCGTTTAACTTGTGATGCTGTCTTTGCACGCAGGACACCATGGAAGAAGTGCTGTTTCTCTGGTGATGGTGAATATATAGTGGCAGGTTCAGCACGACAGCATGCTCTGTACATTTGGGAGAAGAGTATTGGAAACCTAGTGAAAATCCTCCACGGGACCAGAGGAGAGCTACTCTTGGATGTAGCAGTAAGAAAACTGTCTGCTATTACTATGTTTCTTGTTGTTTTGAAAACTAACCTTTCTTAATTCCATTTACCAATGAAGTTCCTCCTCTTTTCTCTTTCAAATAAATCTAGTGGCATCCTGTCCGACCGATCATAGCTTCTATTTCAAGTGGTGTTGTATCAATATGGGCTCAGAATCAAGTGGTAAGTGTTTTAGATGGTTTCCTTAAGAGGATTCCCCAGTGGTCTCCATCCTAGTAGACTGTATGGTTGCATGTTGAAATCCTTTATTAAATCCCCATTCAACAAGCTTTTTAGGTTCACCTGCCTAACTTGACATATGTTTACCATCTTGTTGAATGTGAGGAGGGTACTCATACTTCAGCCGCTGAACTAGTTAAGCTTTGCATTAATTCTTAAATATCATCACAGGGACATTTTATGTGGGAATGGTGTCCTGAATGTGGTGTTTAAGCACAGGAAATCTGAGTGAGCGAGCGAGCCAAAACTGAAGTGGCTAGATGTGAACACACAGCTTTGTTTTATGATGTACGTTGCAATGTTTAAGGAATATTACAATGTTGTATTTTCAGTAGGAACTAACTTGCGCAATTCCTAATTTGCCGTATGTCTGTGGACCTAAACGAGGCTTGATTTCTTTTTTTTTTTTTTTTTTTTTGTGATCTTGTGTGTGGCTTCCGGGATTTTAATGCAGAATGAGATTTTAATTTCACGAGTCCTCACTACAGCTGCTGTTCCTTTGCATAAGGTAAAAATTGTTCTGAATTTGTGGTTTAGGAAAACTGGAGTGCCTTTGCACCTGACTTCAAAGAGCTGGATGAAAATGTAGAATATGAAGAGAGAGAGTCAGAATTTGACATTGAAGATGAAGATAAGAGTGAACCAGAACAGACAGGTACTGCTTAAAGCGGGTTTCTATGTAGCAAATAGTTGGTAGTCTGACTACATGACCATAGTAAAAATTAAAACTAGTGGTCATGGTAGTATACATGGGTATTAAATGACAAAACAGGAAGGGATAAATGAAGATGTATGAACTAACACAATCAATATGATTCCTGCCAATTGATGTGCAACATTTTTTAGAAATGTCTCCCCTCTCCAATGCATGTTTGAGCAGAAAGCAGCAGCAAATAGACAGCTAACTCTCAACAGCGGCAGTGCTGAATTTGAATCAGTAGCAGTGCAACCTGGCCACTTGGTGGTGCCAAAAAATTGTGTACTGTGAAAGGCTATGGTTAAGCTATGGAAAGAAAGAAGGATTATTCCCACCATACCACAGAGCTCTCCTCATTACCAGGCTTTGCAGCACTTCTCATATTTAGATTAATTGTTGTTTAGCAGTTTCTAATATTCAAGTGTAATGTTGGCTTGTGGGAATTAAGCATTAAAATAAATTTAATCAGATTCAGAACTAGTTTAGTGAAAACAACAAAACATTTAGAAGATTCTAAATCTTTTATCTAGCTTTATTACTGGTGTTTTATAACAATAGGTCTATATGAGAACATAGAAAAATAAGAACCTGATGGATTTAAGAGGAGATACTTTAGGTTTGTTTTCTGCTTTAATTCTCACTTCTGCATGCTTAGACATTTAAGCAGTCAGTCCCATTCTTTCTAAGTAATTTGGTCTTTTCCTTACTGTCTTTAATTTGTCTCTTTTCTCTGGTTCTCAGGTGCTGATGCTGCAGAAGATGAAGAAGTGGATGTAACTAGTGTGGATCCCATTGCTGCCTTCTGTAGCAGGTGAAAGAATATTTTGTTTAAAGTATGAATACAAAATGTATTGCTAATATTCCCTGTATAATATGTTATAATAACCCCTACTTTTAAATGAAAGCAAATTTTTTTCCTTCACAGTGATGAAGAACTGGAGGACTCCAAGGCTTTGCTTTACTTACCCATTGCTCCTGAAGTTGAAGATCCAGAAGAAAACCCCTATGGACCTCCACCAGATGCGGTTCAGAGTTCTTTAACTGATGAGGGAATAGGATCCGAGAAGAAGAGGCAGTCCTCCTCTGATGGACCTCAGGCACCAAAGAAGAAGCCCAAAACCACCAACATTGAACTACAAGGAGTACCTAATGATGGTGCGTAGAAGCTGCCATTGTTTTAGTGCCTATTCTGCATCTGAGATGGTTTTTAGCTTTGCCTTAACTTTGTCTGAAGACCAGAAGTTCAGAAGGTCACTCCCTAATTTTCTCCTTCCTTTGAAGTTACTTCTTACAACAGTTATTAATAGCGACCAACTCTGCAAATCTGCTGGCATTTTGCAAGCTAGGAATGAGAAAAGGCATCCTGAAACTGTAATTTTTAATGCTGTTTGTATTTAACACTAAGGGCTGTATGTGCTGATACAAGCATCTTAAGGGATAACTCACTTTGGTAACACGTTACCTCTCCACAGAAGTCCATCCGCTGCTGGGTGTGAAGGGAGATGGTAAATCCAAGAAGAAGCAAGCAGGCAGGCCTAAAGGATCAAAAGGTAAAGACAAAGATTCTCCATTTAAACCGAAACTCTACAAAGGGGACAGAGGTGCTTTACCTCTGGAAGGAGCAGCGAAGGGTAAAGTGCAGGCGGAGCTGGGACAGCCTTTGACAGGTAAGGAACCCAGCGTGAGCGTCGTTGGCTTGCTTGGTGGCCTTGCTTTGTACAGACCCTGACTTAATATAGTCATAGCATTTTATCTTCCCAAATGGCACTTGCTTACTAAATGTTTAGCTGCTGTCAAGGATAGGCAAAATTTTACATTTTTTTTAAGTGGGAGCGCTTTCAATATTTGTAATAAAACTGATATCCATGCCTGTGTTATTGCATATAAAGAGCATGTAGGGTTTTTAATAGCGATTGAGCACCATTTCAAAAGCAAAATGTCTTTTCATAACTTGAATCTTTTCAATAACTTCTATCAATTCTTACATAAACAGTAACAATGTTTGGTTTTGGTGGGTCGATTTTGAGGGGGGGAAATGTGAATAGTGAAGGATTCTGAAGCTGAAATTGATACTTTGTGCCATCAATACTAGGCAGTGATGAAGAACAGAAAAGTTCTGTAGGCAGAATTAGGAAATGGAGCATTGATAATGGTCCACTTGATAAATGACCCCTGAGATAAAATTCAGGGGCTGAGTTTTCTATTCTTAGCTATACAGCAGCCTTTGTTAAATTCCAGAAAGTACAGTTGCTGTAAATGAGGATAGGTTTTGGTGGACTTTTCTTCTCCCCCCGCCTTTTCTTTTTTTGGTCATATTTTGTTGGTTGTGTACTAAAACAGGACTGTTGCAGTCAGCTTTGTCCGGGTCTAGACTTAGTCTCAGAGGGACCAAGTGTTTCCCATCTGTCTCATTTGCTATTTCAGCTTCTTATTTGGGAAAAGTTCATTCAAGCACAGTAAAGAAAGCACATGATTGGATTAAGTGATGTGAACTCCTTTTTTTTTTTTTTTTTTTAGATTGTAATGAAGGACCCAGGGTTGATATATAAACAGTTTCAAAGACACAATGTAATTATCTATCAAATTTTGCATTTCCTTGAATCAGCAGCTGCTGCTGTGGATTTTAGACTGTACGGAAGTGATTTTATTCCCGCCCCCCCCCGCTTCCTTCCCTCACTGCTGGTCTTATGCTACCCACCTTGCTCATTGTCCTTCCTGCTCAGCTCCTGTTACGTTGCTTGTACTAGTACTGATAATTGCTATTTGCTGAAAAAGGGAATGGGATAAAGGAAACTTAGTCTATACATGGAAAAACATGGTGGATGTTTTCTGGGCTTCTATTTAATCCTTTCACGCTGCACCTTGCAAAATCTAGAAATTAAACAGATACACAAGAATATCCTTAGATCTTGTTTGTAGCCTGGGAGGTACTGCTTAGCTTCTAGTGTCAGATTTGCTAGACAGGCTGATTCTCTTTTGACTTTTCAAGTCATTAGGGGGCATCCAGTATGTTTTAACGTACGATAGTAAGGAATTACCGGATTGTGTGGATCCTCAGGTGTCTTTGCTGGCATCTGTTACACATCCTGACTGCTCTGTTGTACCATGCTGGATGGACAAGACTGGTTTGAAGACCAAATGAGCATAACCGTTAGTTTTATCAGCAGGCCTGTTGATTGCTTTCTTTTATTGTGCTGCTAATTAACATGACCGTATGCAAAAGGATATAAATGAGAAAGGATCGTGCACTGGAAACTTAACAATGTGGCTTCCAAAACAAATTTCAGTCATCACTTGCTTCAAAAAAAAAAAGCTGGATATTTTGACTTTTCCATGTTTAAGTGGCTGTATAAGCAGTCTGTTTTCAGAGGAGTAGTTTTAATAGCAAGTATTTTTGTTCAACTTTTTCAAGGTATGTTTATGGAACTTTATCAACTTGTTTTACTAATTTGCTTGATCTACATTTGCAGACAGATGTCAGTGTACTTTCTTCTTGCAGCTTGTGATCACTATTGCATTGGTCTGTTCTGAGAGCTGGGAAAATAATACTCCCATTTCCTCTAACATGTTTCAAATGAAGCAACATTCTAGACAGACTCCTTTCTTGTTTTTTTTACACATCCTTGCAAAACCGTATTTGGGAGGATTTTTGTGTGGTTTTGTTTCTAATGCTTTCATGCAGTTGTTATAGCCTGACTTGCTATAAAAGACAACAGTGGAATTTTACTGCTGCTAAGCTTGGGATGTGCATACCTGTGCCAGTACAGTTAGCTTTGGTTTTTGGACACTGTAGAATGGAAATTTTCTTTTCTTACAAACAAATGGGTTTAGACCCAAGTTCCCTACTTACTTTGCCCACCTATCAGAGATGGTAGAGCTTTCTAAAATTTACTTTTAGTTTTTGCTGCCTGTAAGCACTTTAAGGTGTTTTTCCATGGTGGAATTCTTTAGCTTGATTGAGATACAGGCAAATAATCAATATTGCTATGATGGACTGCTATCTCTCATTAGGACCTGTTATTGGGCTCCCTTCTACAGTACTGTTGACTTAAGAGGATCTAATAAGATCCATGCAGTAGATCTCAGTAGTCAGTGTTGGAAGTGTCTATATGAGTCATGTTATGAGAAGAACAGATTGTGCACTGAAGAAACTGTCACTTGGATCTTTCCAAACTCACAGTAGTCTTTTACTCCATGAAATTCATGTCTGTCTTCCTTTGTTCTCTTTACGGCTTGCACTTAGAATCCTATTTTGGGCAGCCAGTTTTTTCTTGGGGTTGCTGGTGTTCCACCACACCGCAAATACACACTTCCAAATTCAAATGGCCACCTGCCTGGGATCCTGGAGCCAGACTGCCTTTTCTGTCTCTTGTGCTTGAAGCTGTTAACTCTGCTAGTTTCTTGTGCTGTTGCTTTCTGAAGTAACTAACCAGTCGCTAAAACAGTCACACAGCAAGCATTTCTCCTCTGGAAACTGTTTGCTGATATGCCATAATACAGTGTCTTTCTGCATGCTGCATGGCTGGAACTTGGAGCCTGGCGCAAGTGCGTCTGTGTCACTGTACTGTGCAGTCTGGCAGTAAATGTCTTATTCTTAAAGCTATGTCAAAATCAGGTTTCAGTATAAACAAACTGAGAAGCTCGATCCATTTTATAGTTTTAGAATAAAATCTTACAGCAATCTGGTTTAACCCAGACTTAGGTGGAACTTGTTGTTTTCAGTTGTCCTTTGCTCTGAGATTTTGGGGATTGATGAATCAAAAAGTTGCACACCAGGTAAGTTTGCTTGCAACTTTTTGGAGTAAAGGCTCAGAGTTCCTTAGCCACCTTGTCTATGCCTGTGCACGTGATCTCAAATACAAATGCAGAAATACTGTAGATCTTAATTTGTCGTAGATAGTATCTTGTTGATTATATCTCATTCTGAAAAGAATGGCTTTATCTAGAAAATCTTGTCCTCTTTCATTTTTTTTCTGGAAATGCTACCGTATTTGGTGGTCTCTGCTTTCTGGTAACATCTGTTTGAGTCTGGTTACTTACTTTTCACCTGTCTTTGATCTCTTTAGCAGGTGGTGCAATCTCAGAATTGTTATGAAGACATTCTTCTCTATCTTCCTGTATTCTTTCCTATATTGACACCATAATGTGGAAAATAGATGAAATGCTCAGTCAGAGTGGACTGACTAATACAGCAGACTGATTGTTCATGGATTCAGGGAGTGACTTTTGTAAGAAATGAATATGGAAGAGGAAACGGCCTTCATTCCTCCTTAACTGCCTCTTCATCGAACAGTGTAAGATGCTGACTCTCAGGTCATGTGATTTGCAAAGAGACTAATTGGACTGCCTTTGTGTTGACATATATAACTATTTCTAAAGTGAGCTGGTACCCAACACTCTGCCACTCCAGATCTTATCAGCCGTTGTCTTTTAAATATTTTTTTGTTTTGTTCCTGGATTGAAGAACACCCAAAGTGTGTATTTTTATTCCTGATGCCGTATGACTGTGTATCCTGCAAACTTCCCTTTCTTTGCTGTTAATTTTCATTTTGGTGAGTTGTAAGTCCTTCTATGCCAGCTGTATTACCTTATCAGCTTTTCTGTTAGCTCAGTGTGATGTCTTCTATGCTGACATGCTTAGTGAAACACTGCTGCTGATTATGTGCCAGGTTTGATTTCATCTCAAGTGGATAGAGCTCTAATGTGAAGAATCAAGACCCCCTCTGAAGTCTGCAAAGAATGAATCTTCGTATTGTGAATATTTTAGACATGAAGGATGACTCAGCTTATGGAGGGAGAAGGAAAAAGTGAAAGTAGCTCTAGATAAAATACTCAGTGGATATGCTTTCTTCTAGCCTGTGATGTGAAAAGCTGTGTTGGCAGTTTCTTTCTGTCCTTGCAAGTGTTTTTATTCTTTCTCTTTCCTGTGAGGTTCCCTACCAGAAACAATTGGTTTCTTCCTTAGCTGGTAGGTACTGGCAGTTAGAGAAAAAACAGAACCAATATTTCTCCAAACTGAAACAGTAGTTTTTCAGCTTTTTGTCCCCCCACCCCTCCAAACTTCTGGATCAAGAATGGAAGAAAGATGAATGCTAACAGCTCATTCCCAGCCATGCTTTAACCTTTTATTCCTTGAAGATGGTTGTGATATTTTCCTAGTGGGAATGGCAAGAGGCTCTTTCTCTATCTGATACCTACAGCCTGACACCTCTCTGTGCTAGACCAACTGCCTGTTAAAAGAAAGTTTTCATTCCTAATGCCCCTTGTTTTATAGACTTTTATAGGTCCTGTGCAATTACTTCAGTTTTTCCCCAGATGTAATTATTGAGATTATCACTACGTATTTAATTTTCAAAGTATCCTGCAGACATTAAAAACCAAGAAGAGGAGTCATAAAGAGATTTATTAATTTACAGTCGGAAGTATGCAGTAGTTGCATGAGATAGAAGCATGGGAGGAGAGGAGACATTTCAAATCGGGTTTTTTGAAACTGGTATTTTCATTTCCTGCTTTGGTACAGTGGCCTGCTTCATTTAATGAAATCCATTCCCTTGCGTACAGTTTTAGTTTTCTTTGTTCTTTCTGCCTGTAGGATGACTCGCATCTTTCCTGGAACGTTGTTACGTCAAATCCACCCATATGTGGTGTGGCTGATCCCACAAGCTTTAAAAGATGCAAAGGCAATGGTTCTCTATATTGTTTTAAAGCATATGATTTGCCACAGACTCCAGCCTTCGTTTCTGTTAAAACTTCTCTGTACAGTGTATATGTCCTTGGTTTATTTTCTTCCATCTCTTATTTTATTTTCTGGTATCTGTAGTTTTGTACAATATTTGTCAGATACTGGCTTGATGGTAGTATATAGCAGTGATGTTAGTTTTTGTGTTTGTAAATAAAGAGGTATGTTTTATTTCCTAAAGTCAATGGGTAAGTCTTGGCTTTTCCATACAACCATCATTGTTTATATTGTGACAATGTTTAGGAATCCTACAACACAGCTCTGGTGCAAACACCAATATATTGTGCCTTCACCACAGCTGGTGTGTTGTTGGTTGGTTTCTTTGTGTGGCACTTGGTTGATGATCTCTTTTCAAGAGAGAAGTAAATTTGTAGTCTAATAAAACCCCCGTGTACCCGAGTGCAGCCTCGGCACTCTGAGGCAGACACACGAAAGGGGAGCTGAACACAAAGCATGCTGGGTGTAGAGTGCACCTCCAGGGAAATTGAATGTGGAAAATACATATACTAGATCTTCAGAAGTCTTAATTTTAAGAAATTAAGGATTGTTAGGAAGAGAAATGTGGATATTCGTTAGCAGAGCTGTTGAAGAACATGGCAATCCAAATCCTTTCTGCAATCCGTAATTCAGTTGCTGGTAAGGAGACACTCTTTATTGAACTGCCTTGACCATAGTTCAATTACTCCATCAAAAATAAGTAACTTTGATTTTTTTTTTTTTCACAAAGAACTTTTTTAGTAGTGCATTATTTTTTTGGAATGCTTGAGCACTAAGTGAATTACACTGGGATGTCTCCTTTTCAAGCGTTTTGCTGCAATGGCAGCATACGAGTGGTTTCTGTTTTACAGATGCATCGGTTGAATGTGGAGATTTTGGCTTATAACTCTCTTCGGAGTCGGTGGCTGTACGTGACACAGAGCACGAGGCTTAGGCTTGCAGCTCCTCTGAGTGATGCTGTGAGGCCAGTGCTGTTGAATACCTTCTGAGTCCCATAGTGGATGTCAGGAGCCTAATACGATGCTTTTATGCTGAGTCCTCATCTCGGAGGACTTGCTTTGGCTTCACACATAGGGGAGTTCTTTGTTCTCCCTCGGAAGGTTTGGGGCTGCGTTCTGACCCGGGCAGCTGGACTGTGATGTTGGCACTGCTCCCCTGGGAATGCAGGCTCGCGCAGATGTGAGTGACTCTGCTGAGCCCTGCATAGAGATGGGTATCATCAGTGATAAAATACAGTTCAGCTTCCTTTGGATGTCAGTGCCGTCAGACTCTAGAGGTTGAAATCGTGTTTTCGTGATCTTGGTAATTTGAGGAGTACTTTTGGGATACGTGCATATAAGACAGAACTGTGCAGGTGCTGCATAGGGAATTACGATTTCCGTATGCTCAACAGCATTATTTTAAGGGTTCCAGTAATGATTACTTACATTGCTTTATAGTTTGGTGGGAAAATTAAACTGGAACAGTACTTCTTTACAGTGGAAATTAATCTAAAACAGGACGTAAAATCTTACAGAGAAGGGAGGACTTAATCTTTTTTTAAATTGTCAAATAGATCCCATTTGCTGGAATATAGTGGATTAAAACATTCTGTTGCCTTGTTAAAAGAACTATTCACGTTCTGACTGACATAGTAATGTGTTGCATCTTCTTTAGCAGTGTTGTACTTCAAGCCTGTCTTGGAGGATTTTTCCTACTGGAAGGATTAGGTCCTGAAGATGATACTGGTGGGATTTCAGAAATACTAAGTCTGAAGATTTACAAAGAATGATTTTGTGTTTTTTTGACTACTGGATTTGCGTGGCTTTAGAAAGTAGCATGTCTGATTGATAACCCCAGTATGAAGACCTTGGGGAACAGCCACATCCTTGGGATATTACCTTGTGCTTTCTATCTGCCATTGGTAGTTTCCTTTGAAAAAGTTACCATCCCAGCAGAGCTGAAGTCAGTTGTAGCGAAAGTTGCAGTCAACACCACATCCTGCAGTGTCACCTGTGGGCTGGGCTTCAAACTGGAGGAGATGTGCGAGATCACTCCCGCCGGAGAGAGGAGGAATTGTACCTTGCACAGGTCCGACTGCCTGACCAGCTGGGTTTGTGGCTTACTCCACTTCACCATCCCCGTGGGCAAACCCTTCCAGCTCAGCTGCATGACCTCGGACGTAGTCGGCTTTAGTAGCCAAGCCTATAGCTATAGGTGGAGGCTTGCCCAAGGCCTTATCACGACAAATAATGTACTGTTCAAACCTTTCAAAAACCCCAATTCTGTCATCATCAGATTTTCCCCTGCTAGGGAGTCTGATGCAGGGACTTACCGATGCGATGTGCAGTTGTTGAAGACATTCAGAGTCATCAAGAGGGTCTACTTTGGGGTCAGAGTGATTCGAAGTGACTTAGTGGATCTGAACTTTCAAAAATCCTTGACTTGGGAACAGAAGTTAGCAGCAAATGAGGTGGAAGGAAACACAGAAAACAGCACTCATGAAGAAGTGCAAGAACAGCAGCACTTTTGGCAAGGAGAATTGTTTTATGAATGCTTGGTAGGAGTTGGAAGTGGAGTGATAGGGGGTATCTTGGTGAGCATGGCACTCTGCTTCTTGCAGAAGATTTTGAGAAGGAGAGCTGTGGAGTAATGAACCGAGATTTAATACAATTTCTTGTCTCTGTCTCTTTATTAGTATTGATGCAGTATTTCACAGCAAAGTTTGTTATTTTTTTTTCTGGCTGACACAGTTTATTACCAAATACTTTCTTAAGCTTTGGAGTCTGATAAGTTAGTACAGGACTGTAGAGACAGAGCTTGAGTCTTAATGGAATAGTGCAGACAGTAGCTCCAGATGAGGCAAGGGAGTTTGGCTCCACATTGTGTGAAAGGATGGTCTAGAATGGTCCAGACAGGAGGACACTGAGCCACAGAAAACTGCCCACTGCTCACTGCTAATTACCTTGCTCTGCTCCTCTAATAGGCCATATTTCACCTCTAGGTGTTTGGGGGTTTTTTATTTAGCTAATAACTTGCGATCCTTATTCCTGTCTTAATTCCTCGAATTTCTTCTGCCTTGCTGAGAACTCTGTGGTGATGTGAGCTGACACAGATCGCTGTTTGGTAGATGGTGTTTCTCCAGCACAAGGTGTATAGAAGTAAGGATGCTTTCGAGGTGGGCTTACAAACCAAGTTTCCTGGCTGGCTGGTGTCCTTTCCATCAGATCCAAGTGGTCTGGTCTCAGTAGCTGTGGGGCAGTGTGGGGTTGAGGGGTGGACCACTACTGTCTGCTTCCTCTAGAGAGATTTATCTCCTTCTACTAGAGCCTGCAAAACTGTGAAATATCTTCAAGTGATTGCTTGGAGCTTGCCCTGTTTCCTTTGTAGCGTAGAATAGCGAAGGAGGGAGCACTGGGTAGCACAAGCTAATCTTCAATTTGAGCACTGCTGCTTAGGAACATAACTGGGTGGTTTTTAATCATCACTCGGAGCTGAGCTCATTCCTAAAATCTTTAAAGGGGGAGGAAGTGAATAGTTCAGTGGGCTTATGGATCTTTCATTTTTCCTGGTTATTAACAAGTATAAAACATGCAGCAACTCCGTGGGGAGTATTGTTTCCCCCTTGGTAGCAGAATCCACAGAGGGACCTATTAAGTGGCTTCTCTTTCTACTTCTGTCTCTTATTTTACAGTAAACAACTATATTTACTAAGTCTGTTTCTTTTTTTTTTTTTTTTCCTGCTGTGAACTAAAGTACAGGAATGCATAGCACACTCAATTCTGTGGAAAATAATGATATGACTCTAATATTAAAGATTGAAGCATACTATTATTTTTTCTTTTTTACCAGAACAACAACAAAAAAGCTTTAATATAGAAAGAGCTGGATATGGAGATAAATACCTTATTTGCAGAGAATCCTGTACAAAAAAATTAGACTGAAATGCAGTGAGCCAAATCTTCATGTTCAGTGAAGTAGGCAATACGTATATCAGGACAATGATCCGTGGACCCTGGGGTCGTCTAGCTGTATTTGAGTGGAGAAGCAAGCCTGTCATCAGGCTTGAATTCCCAGTTTGTAGTTCTACTGCATTCCCTATTTCTGCAGGGAGACTTTAATGAGCACAATGACCAGCAGAAGTTTGGAAATATTGGAGGGAACCATTCTGCAGTGACAGAAGATGCCGTTGGGAAGATGCACTGTTCCTTCCTGGTGCCTGGGGTGACCCTCTGGGAAGGGACAGGAGGGTTGCTACACAGTTGTGACAGACAGCAAGGGACTGTATGTCCTTCTTCCATCTGGCGATCTGGTCCTGTGGCTCAGAAGCTCCTGAATGGTGATCCAGTTGTCCAAGATTTTTCTTGCTTCTGTTCTTCATCAGTTTCCTCTGACTCAGCTCCACGATACTGAAGTTTCTCCTGTGCTCAGTGCTGGCTTTGTCTTCGCTCAGCTGTTCCCTGTGGCTCTGCACTGCTTTTCTCTGTTTCTGTTCCTTGGCTGGGAGCATGTGCTGCTTTCTCTGAGCCTTATTCCAGTATTTCCCAGTCTTCATCTTGCGGAGGGTGTCCTCATCTGTGGTCAGTCTGCTTTGTTCTTCTGCAATTCTCAAGGCCCTGTCCTTTAGCAGCCAGTTCTTGTGTTGCTTCTTCAAGGACCGCTTGCTCCTTTCACATGCCAGCCTCCATCTGTTGCTGTTATCCCCTGCTCTGCCCTCTGGGCTTTCATTGCATCGCCTTGGTTTTGCTGACATTCTAGCCGGGTCACTTAGACACTCTGCAGCGGCCTTTTCCTGCAGCAAGCTCGTGTAGCTCCTGTAATGACGTGCATGATGAGGAATCGTAAGCTGTTTTGAGCTGGCAGCGATGTGTGGTGGTGGGCACACGTCTGTGGCCCGTGCTGATGGTTCGTTCTCACTGGCTTTATTTCTGTTCCCGCTTGCTGTGCTGTGCAGGCAGAGTTCGCCCCTATGCTGCAGCCCTTTGTCTCTTGGGATGCTATTTTCACCAATCTGAAGGCACTTAGGGAGCCACTGGTCCTGTTTGCATTGCTTGCAGCCCCCCTCCTGGCCTCCTGACCTGTGAGGCATTTCTTGTTCCCAGGAAATGGGTCTATATTTGCTGCATCTGCTTTCCAGGAGTTCTTGAAATCTTCTGCGCTCCTCTGCGCTTATGCTGCAGAAACTGGAATCGCTTAACTCGTCATAGGTGGGGAAGTCTGTAAGGAGTCCTCTCCGTGCAGATGTGCTGGCACAGAGATCTGCGCTGGGACCTTCCTGGCCACAGGCTGATGCTACTCCTGCATGGGGCCCTGAATTCTCACCTGGCTGAGTGCTGGTGTCAGTAAAGCCCAGGCCACTGTCCCACTTGGGATAGAGAAATGCCTGCTTTTCATCTTCGCCTTTACTGCTTTTGCTTTCTGCCTAAAAACAAACACCCACAAGCTGTTAGATATCTTTGGGGCTATCCTCCCTGGCTGAGCATGAGTCATCTCTCTGAGCATCCTCCAACCATAAACAACGGCAGGATTTCTCTCTTGTCTTAAGCTCTCCCTGCTACTGCTGTAAACAGCCTGAGATGTGGCCTTACCAAGCTCCCAGAGACACTGGAAAGAGCTGCAGGGATGGAGTAACAGCTGCTGAAACTCATCTTGATGAATAAGGGCTAATGCCTGAAAGAGAAATGCAACGAGAGCAGGGAACATGAAATCTGGTTTGGCAAACCTGATGATGTAAGCCTGAGGTGACTAAAAAAGATTTTTGGAAAGTATGGAGGCAAAATAGGATGGGATACCTTATAGTTCAACTCTTCTCTTCCTGTGGCACAGGGTGCAGAAAGTGGGTAATTAGATTCATTATTGCTGTTGCAATCTTGTGGCAGCAAGTAATCAAAGAAAGCCCTGTGGAGAAACCAAACAGAAACACAGGTCCCTCCCCAGCCGCGTGAGAGGGGCTGGCTCTGTGCTTTGGCATGCTGAGGGCCATATTTTTGTTATTGTCTGAATGGCCAAATCAAAGAGCCAGTGCTAGGCAGGAGCTAGGTTAGCCTGTTTTACTGTTAGTGGATGCAGCTGATTAGAAATCCAGCTTTGAGAGATGTTGGCTGATGTTGTGCTTCGCATGCTATGCTATTATTGCTTTCTAGGAGACATTTCTTTACCTTGAGCAACACATTGTACATACCCATCCAGGCAGCGATTTAAACACGATTTGCTGCAGTTCTCTTCCTTGCGGCGTTGCTCATTCCCTGCTCTGAAGTCCGTCTGAGTTGCAGCATCAGATGTTTGGGGAGGCTCGCGGGCAGACTTCTGTCTATGAACTTCCAGTGTAATCTGTTCCCCTGTGCTCTGGAGTACTTCTAGGATCTCCTGTAAGCTGGCTCTGGAGATATCTTTTCCATTAACCTGGTTAGAAGGGGAGCGGATTGCAAAATAGTCCATTCATACTTACTAATCACATGTTTTCTTACTGCAGAATTCCTTTGCCGTGCCAAAGAGCTCCCCTATCCCTGAAGCTGGTAGCTCTACTACAGAATTAACTGCTCAGAGGCTCAGCAGTATCTCCCCAAATTGGGGAAAGGGATCCATGTAGGTAGGGCTCTTAAATCGTTTCCTCATTTTGCTGCAGAGACGGGAGATGAAATCATATCTTTGTATCTCAAGTGTGCTTATAAAATCAGTATGAAAAGAAGTTGCAGTGAACTCCATGTTTTGCATTGGTTTACTGTTAATCTGTCCTGTTGATACCTGCATTAGGTTATCTGGCTTCTTTTATCTTAAAACCTATTGTAATCAACTTCACTAAAACCACAGTGAGCCTCTTCTAAGCAGGGTGAAGCATGTTGACTCAGCCTTTTGCCCAGATTTAACACCACGGTGAGCAAACTCTGCATACAATAAGCCCTAGAGTTCTGTCCTGTGAAACTCTTCTCACCCCCAGGAAATTCTCTTTCCACAGCCTATAAAAAGCAGCAGCAGCAGCACCGTGCAGTGTGCACCCATGTTTCAGCCTCCTCAGGATCCTGCTGCCTGCCTGCCTGCCTGCATTCAGCTGGTCTAGGTCTCTCCTGTCCATGGGTGTCTTTGTGGCGGGTGCCCGTAGCGTACATCCCAGTATGTGCAAAGAGCAGCCACTCTTTTTAATACATATAAGCAAAAATACAAATAGCTAATGAAAACTGAAATAGGCACTTTCTGCACGCCTGATTTACAGAGCTCTTTTTGCCTACTGAAATTGAAGAAATGGGCAATTGAACTTTGTAAATGAGAGATACCCAGCACAGGAGAGAGGAAGCTGTGTGCTGCTGCCTGCTCTCCTGTCCATTTTGCTGTGTGGGACAAGACCTCCTCTGGTCATGTTTGGGGCAGGCAATGGGATCCCCTGTGTGCTGAAGAACTCTCTGAATAGTGGGAACAGACATATGCTTGGTTTGGGAGCTAATGGTTAAAATCAACAAAGAGAAGCTGTCCCATCTGGAAGAGCCTCTCTGCTCTTTGTGATGTAAATGTAGAGGCTATCATCCTGTGGGCAGCTGTGTTTTAGAAATGCAGAAAGATTACATGAAAGACCCGGGACAATCCATTTTCTCACTGCTCAGCTGAGGAGGTCAGAGTGGGAGCCAAAAGGGCCCTTCATCTTTTTATTGTGTCCTCCCTTTTTTTTTTTTCCAAGGGGAGCCAGATGCCCGAAGCAGGAAAGATTAATATTTTTTTTTAATGCTTATTTTAAGATGGAGGGCTGTGATGGACAGTGTGGCTCCAGCTATCAGAAAGGATGGGACTGGGCCTCTTACTGGCATAGCTGCTGTTTGAAATAGTACTTGCCTTGTATGCTTTTTGAGTTTTGCAGCAATCTAAAGCATGTTGGCTGATGTTTACGTTAGCAGGTCTGCTGGGTGGTGGAGGGGAAGGAAGGGAGAGCACTCTGAACTGAGGGAAGGAAAGGTCACAAAAAGGGAATAGGGGAGGTCAGAGGTACAGGGAGGTCAGTGAAAGCGGCTGAAGCAAGAACCCTTCAAAACAGCATACTCTCCCCATCCCTACATTTCTTTCTGTCTCTTCCTGTAATATGCATGTCTTCTTAGTCACTGTCCCTGTTCTTCCCAACGTAACTGGCTGTATTGCAGAAGAAAGTGTCTCTGCTCTGAATTGGTAATATGGTGCCTAAACTTCTTTTTCCCACACGTGGCCAGTTTGTCTGCCTCACTTGGAGGAGAGGATGGCAAGGACTGCATGCAAACCCTGTGTGCTACCAGTTCCCATCTGGAGGGTTTTCTTGTGGTACAAACTTCTGCTGCCTGCTGATGATCCTAAGTATTAGGAAGCAATTAGTATTGTACATACTAAAGCCAGACAGATTGTGTGAGGGAGGAAGTCAATTTGCTAATGGCATTAGCACTTGGAAAGGAGGAGGTAATAACAGAATGGAGAGGCATAGGCAGCTGTTTAAATTGCTGATAGCTACTGAAGCTTATCTAAATTGAATGACTAGATTGCTTTAACTGCTGGAACTTGAATGGCAGCAAAGAGGAAAACAAACCCCATATGCTTCTTCTGCACCGAGATGGGGCTGTCAGACTCTTCCATCCTCTGCATGTTGATCTGTGTTAATTCTTTTACTTGTTCCTGCAGTTGCCTGCAGCAGTTCAGGGATCTGCTGGGATATATTGGAGCAGTGCAGCTCTCGGGCTGTTGTGTTCTTGTTCCCCCCTTCCCCACTCGCTGCTGCTTCCCACGTGCTGCTTTTCCTCTCCCTTTGGCTCCTTTATGCAGTATCTCGCTTACTGCAGGTGTTCCCTAAGCCTCATGCAGGATAAAGAAGATAACTGGAAATGTGGTGATTTTCTTTAATGACCTTTGGTTTCATAAAACGTCTTTCCTAGTCAGGTATTTCAGAGCATTTTACAAAATAGCAGTGAATCTGGTTCTGTGGAAGCAGTACCTGGACTGGTGAACGCACCAGTAACGCAGTCCCCATCCGTTGTGCTCAGGCTGCTTTGGAGGCCGATTACAGGACGGACATTTGCATACCTCCCATAGAGGTTTTTAGGAGGTGAAGAGTGAAATACTTTGCTTATGGCTAAGAAATGCATGTGAATGCAAAACTACTGGCTGGGTAATGCACCTCCTTTCCCAAGGACAGCATTGAATCTCTTCCACGCCGTCCTAGGAACTACTTTGCCAATGAACATTTTGGAAGTCCTTTTGGAATGACCCTTTTGAAAACTAGGGAAATTCAGAGTTCGCTCTCCCCTTTCCTTTTGCTGGCTTTCTCCCAGCACAGATACCTTGAGTAGCTATTGGGGTTTTGCCTGTGTTCTTCCCTGCACTTTTTCCAGGAAACTGCAGCTTTTTGGCAGTCATTTCTGCCACAGAATACTGCATAAATACGTTCATTTGTTGTCTGTCTCTGGTGATACCAGCATAGACCTATGGAATTCATGTACGAAGCAGCATACTTTGCTAAAGCATGCCGAGTACTGTGGGTTTAGTTCATGCATCATCTTGGGCTGAGGATAGAAAATCAAATTCACTATTGCAATGCTAATCCTAAGCAGGTGTGTTTTAGTTAACTCTAAATTAGTGTATGCTGAGTCAGACATAGACCATAGTAAGGGTTTTTTTGTGCTTAGTTCTGATGATATTTAATTTGATGCCATGATTTAATTTAATCAGAACCTTCAGACCAGAATTACTTAGCAGCATATAAAATAAATCTGCCCTCTCCTTTGACTGTTTTGAAGTTTCTTCTTTAGCAAGTTTTGGCTTTGGGTTTGGTGATGGTCAATAGATCAATATTATTGAACATCTATTGAGTGCCAGTAAGGGACAGTTTCTTTTTAGGCAGTAAAATAAGGTTTTAGGAGTTTTCAAGCATTATATGCTGAGTTCTTTTGAAAATCTGGCTTTCATGGTATGTAGTAAACCCCCAAAATCATAAGACAGAAGCAAATAATAGGAGGATATTGTTAAACGAAACTAACTGTAGCATAGATTTGCACAAAGCTTTTAAGATGCTGTCCCTCTGTGTCCCTGACAATATAAGCATTGATTTGTTTTGCACCCTGTTATCCACTGAGGTAAAAAGATCAACTGCTTATTTTTTGAGTAGGAATTTTATGAAAATGCTGAGTATGAAGCATCTTCAGAGTGGTAAGAACCATCTTTTACATCTGTTGGCTTTAAAGATTTACTCGCAGAGGTAATTTACTTGTACCTTGATTTGGTCCCAAAAGAGAGAAGAAAGATAATTTTCAAGCAGTTCCTCTTTCTTGGAGCACTCTTTATCAGTTTCCCAGGAACGAAGCAGGCTCTCCTGATGCTACAAGCCTAGCCTGACTTCTCTCTGCCCATCTGCCCCAGGCTTCTGAGCTCATTCCAACCAGCATCTGTCTGTCCCTTGCTTTTTCTGCATCCCTTACATTTAAAAAAGCTGCTCTTTATCTTCCTGAGGCAGAGGGGTCTTTCATTAACCCTGTTACTAATCCTAGGCTTGTTTGTCTAAACTTCTGTGCTCTTTGTGGAAACAGCCTTTTTCTTCCTGATGCTTTTTAATTTCCAAGAAAGGTCTACTTTTATTTGTCGCTTTATGTCTGTTCTGTGAGAGGAGGGCTGGATCAGTGTAAATCCTTTGCTTGCCCTTTTGGTATTTGCAAGTAAAGTTGTATAGAAAGCAATTAACGAAACCTCTTTGCAAGTGTCCAGGCTGGGGGGTCAGCGAGCAGTGTGCGGTGCTGTGTAGGCAGCAAACATGAGACCCAACAATGTAACACCTAGAAACAAGAAATCCTTTAAAATACCTGTGGGGAAGTAGTGAGGAGGATGTATTCTCAGGTGGGACACAAACCATTAGCTCTGGGGTGGATTCCTTTGAATTCTTGAAGTGTTTTGCTACCAGTTTTAAGGGATTTGCTTGAACTGTCTTTTTCTGTGACTTTAAACAGAGGAGCAGTAAACCAATTCAGCCACCCTACCCCTGCAGGAAAAACCCCAAACAACTCATACAAATTTGAACCTTAGGTGGAAATGCTTTAGGTTTCACAGAAAGTTATCTATTTCCCCTTGATACTTCTGTGTAGAAAAATACCTCTCTTGGGACCAGGCCTGCCAAAATACTGCAGAAGGGCTGTCCTCATAGTGGCTACAGCCTTAATGCCTGAAACCTGCGTAGGAGCTTTTGCTGGAAACACACAGACACTCCTAGATAAACTGTTTTTTGTTCTTAAATGCAGCTGAGCTCTTGTGAGGTTAGAGTGGTCAGCTGGTCCTGGCTTGCAGGGACTGATGGGCATAAGCGATGCCTCACAGCATCCTTCATCCAGTGTCCGCACAGCACGGCTTGCCAGCGTGCTCTCTCCGCAGGGCTGTGCTTGCGTTTCCAGTAGGACCCACCTGTTTGTCAGTGACGATACATTTGTCTCCTTGATTTATATCATGTGCAGTGGCATTTAATGATGGCTCTTGAGAAAGCAGGAGTGCCCTTGCCGGGGAGGAACTGGGGAGGGATTCATCTCAGTCTTGGCCGCTCCCTGCTGGTTTCTTTAATGATGCTGCCCTCACCTTTACAAAGCCCCTTTGCAGCATAAATCCCTGAGCTAATTACGGCCCCGGTGATGAGCATTCTCGCCTGCAGCTCTGTAGAGCGTGGGGCAGAGGGGCAGGAGCCTGCCTGGGGTCTGAGCACAGCTGAGCCCAGCCTCTTCGGGCCCTTTGTGGGGTCAGCTTTGCCATCCCAGAGGCCAGGGGCTGGGCAGGGTTATATGGCAACAAACTGCATTTGTCACCTCAAGCTGTGGGTGGCTGTAGCTTCTGGGAAGAGGAGGAGCAGCTGCTTCCCTCCATCCATCTCTCTGTCTATCCCTCTGTCCATCCCTCTGTCCTTAGAGGCTCAGAGCACGTCTTGGGAGCACATCTTGCTGCAGCCAGTGTCTGAGTCCCCCCTGGGCATCCCATCGTCAAGCATGGTATTTCTTTTAGGGGCTATATGAAAGTAAATGCATCCAGGATGGGCTGAGGGAAAGAGTTCGGGTGAGACTTCCCATGACCCAGTACTGCGGAGCCCAATTTCTCGTCTTTCTCATGACAGCGTCTGGCTTCAGCTTAATTCCAGTGGAGACCCTCAGGGCTGCACTGCGTACTGTTGCTTTAGCTGATCTCTTGACATTCTTCCCAAAGGTAGAAGGAAGCCAGTAGATTTTTTTTTAAGGCCAGAAGGAATGACTGTGATGAATTAATCTGACATAACATAGATGAGGTGATTTCATGCAGTGCTTCCTGCAATGAAGGAAATTATTTTCTATAATGTAAGTGAACCTTTGCAAGCCTGCTAGCTTGTGGCTAATCTAGTGGATATCTTTCCTGGAAGACTTCCAATCTTAGTTTAAAGGCTGTGATTGATGATGAAGCTTTTTGGCAAGCTTTTCCAACAATCAGTTACCCTTTCTGCTAATAAGGTGCATGAAATTTTTGACTTTGAGTTTTCTAGCATTACTTCCTAGCCATTGGAATACCAGCCAGAGAGAGCACATTAACATCTCTAACCAGACCCTCAACACCTGCAATTCCTTGCTCCATGAACAGTCTCTCCTCTTTTGGTTGGTTATCACTGTCATGGGATAGAATTTCTGTTTACTACATCTTAATTGACTTAACTTTTGCTGAAGGGTCCAGCTCCGTGCAGATGGAGTCTCATGGGGCTTCTTGTTTGTATTAGTATGCGCAGTTGGCAGTCAGGAAAAATATAGTCCTGGGCTGGGGGGACTCCTGAGCAAGCAAGGTACTAATTGCATTTAAAGCTGGACAGAAGTACTCCAGACTCCAGTAGTTGTCTAAAGTCTCTGAATATCTTTATTTATGAACTGCGTGCTACTGTAGCCAATAAATAACCATAATTACAGTAAGTACAGTATGCTTACAATGTTTCCCATTTGGTTTTCTTAAAAAAATAGCGTACAACAAAGTTACTGAGAAGAAAACTGCCCTGTTTGTGTGTAGTGAATCTGGATTAAAATATTCACAGCAGAGGGTTTCTGTGGTTGGGGGATAGCTTTGCAGGTTTAGAGCAGATGGGATTTAGACCCCCCCAGGCATTAGCTAAATGTGATGCCTGTGTTATCCAACTGACTCGTTGGGCAAAGATACTAGTGTCTTCCATTCAGGGCACAACACTTAATCGGCCCTGCTGCAAATGTGAGCTGTTATGGATGCAAACTCGTATAGCTGAGTGCTGAATTTAGCCCAGACAGCCTAAAACTAGAAGTGCAGTCTTCAGTCTGTAAGTTCAGTAGTACCAGGTAGAAGATTATTTTATGTTAAGTATGAATAAATCAGAACTGTAAAGCTCCTCTTATTTGGGAGTCTCAAAACATTTCAGCCTTGTTGCATACTCCTTACAGCACCCTTGTCAGGTTGATTTTTACTACTGACAAGTAAGATGGACCCTGTGAAATTAGATGACTTTCCTTAGCAAGTCATTACAGCGCTGAGAACAAAACCCACGGCACTTAACTCATCCCTGTAAGTTAATCTCTAAAGCAAATGCTCAGAGCAATTAAATTTAGGGGATTCTTAATGAGACAGGAAATTGATTTGCAACTTAATGCAATAGTGTAAAGCCAGTAAATTCTGTTAAGATGTTGAAATGTAGGTTTTCTCTCCCAGCTCTGAACACCTTTCCTTTTAACCCCTGTGCTGCATTTTAGAAAGCTCTAACTGGCTTTACAGTAGGCTTCTTCCACATCTTTTTCTCCTGTTGGTGGCTCTGGCTAGGCTTTATATGTAGGTTTTTTTATAGCCTGGATAAAGTTTAACTAGGTACAAATGCTGCATTTGCACGTGCAAATCCTTTTCTGTGGATCACCTAACCCCCTGATAAATCAAATGGCAGAACAGACTGCCTAAGACAAGGCAGTCTTTGTCTTAACCTGGCTTGTGCGTACGTACAAAAACTGAGCTGTCTTGTCTGGAGCAGGGTTTAGCTTGCAGCTGTCTGGGCCTGAACTTGACCTTTCTCATCCACCAGTGTTGCAAGTGGAAAGTCTTTTCTGTCCCCTTTCCTCCCCAATGTGCCCTGTCCTTCACCTGAGGTGTTTCCCTGTGCTCACCTGTAGCGTTTCATAACGTGCCATTATCTTTTCCGCCCTGCAGCTTTGGAGTATCAACAAATTCCCCCAAAATTTCAAAAAAAAACCATGGGGGAGAGACTGCCTGTTTATCATGTGCGTTTTTCAGAGTTTCTTTATGCTAATGCTCAGGAAACATTGATGTCAGCTGAGCTGTGGCTGGCCGAGTTAGGTAGGGACTAGGTAGCAGAGACAGCACAGGTACAAGGACAGGTTTGCCACCAAGGACTCAGACAGTGACTAATCAGCCTTGCTGAAGCGTGTTCTGCTGCGGGTACACAGCTCTTGGTGGCCGAGCTAGGTAGTTTGAGTCAGCTCTGATACCCAACGTGAGCTGCAGTCACGCCTTTGACAGCAGTGTGAATACGCAGATACTTTCAAACTGCAAAGAACTTGCAAACACACAATGACATGCTTGTGCCTCACTTTTCAGGAAGGGAAACTGAGGCAGCATGTGGTGAAATAATTGCTTGGAGCCATAGATGGAGTCAGTGTCTGAGCTGGGATTAGAGCAAGTGGTTGGAAGGCCGTTGTGGTTATCACTAGGTCATACCTCTCTGCTGCTATGTGTAATCCTTAAAATGTTGCAAAAGCTCAGCAGTGTTTTGGTTTAAAATGCATACTGATGAAACTGTATGTACTGATGATTTACTCTCTTAAAAAAGAGGCGTAGCTTGAATTCAGATTGAAGACATTTAACTTTCAAGGGGATCTACTTGTCATTTGAAGGCTTTCGAAAATACTATCCCATCAGTTTTACAAATGAGAATGTATTCAGCCCATTTGCAATGCAGAGCAGTGCAAACTGGAACATTTGCAATCCAACTCATGTAGTTTTTCACTTCTTACATAAAATGTGTCTGTGATCTAGTTTAACAAAGAAATGTATGGAAAATGTATTAATCTTCCCAGGGAAATGTTGCAGGTGGCTGCTATTTAAAAACCAGTGTCATTGCAGCATTTAGATACTGTTTTCACCATGCTATAAAGCATCTTGCTTTCCAACACTGTAAAGTTCCATAAAACAGACAGAGCCACCAGTGTTGCCAGACACATTTGGAAGCATCTGTTGAGACCAAGTTTCTGCAAGAGACATTGCATAGCCTTTGTGGTCAGACCTAGACTGATGCTGAACCTCAGCCCTTGAATTTCACAGGAGTACCTTGCTTTGCTTTGCTCGCTTGTGAGCGTTCATCCAACGTGTGGTCCATCAAAGCATGTTCTTCAGCCCTGGAGGTGTCTAGTGTACCCCTCTTGAAGGGAATTAGCCGTGTCCATGGGCATGCAGGCATAGCAGCCCATTGGGAGAGGAGACATTTTGGCTGCCCTGGATGGGACTGGTGATGCATGATGGGGTGAAAATAGCTGGCCTCATGCAGAGTCTGTGCCTGAAACCAGTACAAACCTCGTGACTGCGGCTAGGCTGTGCACTGAAGCAGCTCCCTCCTACTCAGCGATTCCTCCCGAGGAGTGCAGCAGACTTCTTCAGTATGAGGGATTTCTGTTCTGGTCCCACCCTGCAGAGTTTTGGCTACTCGACAGGATCGGATGTGAGGTGCCTTCAGCATCTGCATCTCCATTCGGTGAACGCTCTTTGGGCATGTCATTTAACCTTGTTGCTTTTGTTTGCTCCTCTCCTGAATTGGGCCCATGCTTCTGCAGGGCTGCATTGGGCATCATTCAGCAGTGGTCTGAAGCTCTGTAGGTCCAGTTAGTTTATGCCTCCTAAATATTGTCATTATGGCTACTGCTAGTTCTGCATATCGATCAGGTAGCTGTTGCCCAAGCCCTAATTTCCTTTGCTTTTGAGCTAACACTGAATTCCTAATTTTCCTTTCACCCCATCTTTTGTGGGAGAAAGGTTGAAGGCCCAGCAAGATGGAGGTGATAACAAAAATGATGAATTAACAACATAAAATATTTTGCCAAATAAAGCTTCCAAACATCAATAAAAATATTTTAAAATCTTCAAGAACATAAATCATACAAAAATATAATTTATATTTAGCTGTTGTCCTTCTGAAGGAAGTGTTTCAGCCTGCTGGAGGGACCAACGGGGTAATTCATGGAGAGCTGCAGAGGGACCTGGAGGAAGCTCAGGACAGGGTCCGGGGCTGAGGGTTCTCTGCCTTTGCTGCCTGCTTCAGTCTGCTATCTGTCAGTGGGAGCTGTTGTCTTCTTTTTTCCACTTTATCCCAGGTGTTATTTGTAATGGAAACAGTGAGGTACCCTTTCTTTTCGCTGCAGCTGTGCTCTAAATGTTTAGACTCTTTCATTAAGTTTATTTTTCTTTGCCTGATTCTTAAAAACATTTATCTTGTTTGCTAAACATATAGGAGCCCTTCTTCCTCAGCCTGGAGCCTTGCTGTTTGCATCGCATGGTGTGAATCTACTGGTGCCTTTACCTTCTTGCTTCCAGAGTAGGCCAGATGCTGAAAAATTTGTGATGGGATGCTATGGATATATACAGTAGGCATAACTTCGGGAGGCCAGGGATTTATGCATGTAATCTCTCAAATGCTCACTAAGGCCTAGGACACGGTAGTTTTAAAATGATTAGCAAGGGCAAGGAATTGGCATCTAGTGTAGAAACTGGATGTCAGTCCCTTGCCATCACACAGTCCTGCAAGTGTAGCCCTTTGTCAGGTAATTCTGGAACTAAGATTGCTAGGTCAGCAGTATTGTCCGCTGGGAAGGAGGAAGGTACAGGCAGGTAAAGGTCCCTAAAAGTGTGCTTGGGATCTAACCAGCAAGCTATGTCAATCAGCTTCTCGTTAACTTTGGTCAATTGCTTTGCCAGGAGACAGATTTTAATGTGCAACATCTATTCCCAACTATTTTAGCTAATGGTACACCTCAACATCGCTGTACTTGTTTGGGGTATCAGCCCTCCCATTTACATTAGCTGTATGAGCCTTGGTCCTGAAAACCAGACTGACTTATTGGTTGGATCTCAATCTTGCAGTCCTGAGTTGAGACTGGTATTTTGGCTGGACAGAACTATTTGTGTAGGGTGATGAATCCGAGTCCAGATTTTCCTTGTTGCTCCAGTGATGGCTTCCTTGAGCCTCCAGTTCTTGGTTAAATTATGTAATATTCCTTTTTCTTCCCCCCTTAAGACCCTCTGTCTATTGAAATTGGATACGTTGACATCTCCGTTATTAGGCAGAACTGCCTCTCCAAATTAGTGGATACTAGAAAAGTATCTCCTTTTTGCTTACCCCTTCTCCTCCCCATACAAAAGGAAAGAGCAAACAGTATAACAAAAACACCCCAAAAGCATGTGGGATATGGATAACATTGAACATTGCACCTCACAGCATAACAGTTGATACAAACAATAGGCTGGGGTTGCAAGTTAACACCAGTGTTGTAAAAAAGCTTTTCACAATCTAAACTCTGTTATCACCCATCTTCAGGATGGGGCAGAGATCAATCTCTCTTGTGGCTTTATCTCCTTGGGCTGGTTGCTGCAGAATTTGGCTCATATTGGGGGGGGGCAGGGGGCACGGAAATCCTGTCCCACAATTCATTAGAGATGGCTGTGACTGGGATTGGTATGGAACATGCTGATCACTGTGAAATCCTCAGTCCCCGTCCTCCCCTTACCCCCCCAAAATTCACTGTACATATTTTAAAAAGTCAAATTTAGCAGTCTGGTTATTTTAGTACATGGCTTCATAAGGCAGAAAACCTACTGGATACAGTGTGTGGGGCAGTTGGCTGTCAGAATTCATGTAGAATTCTTCTTTGTTTTACTCGTTTCTTTAAAAAAATTTTAATTGGTTAAAGACCCATGTCTTGTATGAAAGCTTATATTCTTCCAAAACAACAAAAAAAAAGAAGCTGTTTCTTTCTTCCTCCCTTAAAACAATGTTGTCAAATCCTTTCTCTGTAGTGCTGCTGTGGTACAAACTTGAAGTTGCAGCAGCCAAGTATTAAGTAGTTCCCCACTGGCTTGGGAGGAAGCGTGTCCGGGAGTCCTCTGCTGCGCTAGCCATCGTCAGAGCTCCAGGTAGCTGATCAGGGCCACCATTACTAGAGAGTTAGTTGTAATAATGACAGCATGTGGCACTGGCCTCATCACAGAGTCTTCCACCATCATACTTGTCCCTGAAAGAAAGGGAATGGGGAAGGAGCAACTGTCTAGTTGCACGGACACAACTGGATGTCTTAAGGAAACAGTTGGGAGGGTTGGCAAAATGTTAGTCCTGGGGTTCTGTGTGCTCGTATTGTGATTGTCACTGATGAACCTCCCAGGAACACTTGTATTTGAAACAAGAATTTGGAGGTGGGCCCCGAGTACTTACCCCCTGAATCAAGAGAACCTGCTGGAGTTGGGGTCGGGGCCCCACAAGCAGAGTCAGGATTTCACTCTTAGTGAATGTAAGTTGGGCTTGCGTGGGGCCTCGAGGGCTTTAGCTGCAAATAATAAAGCTGGGTTCAGACTAGACTGAAAGTTGCTCAGAATCTGGGGAGAGGTTGGCTGATGGAGGGCTGGAGAGGAATGCTTCACTTCGTTTAAGTGAACAGCACAAGGGAGTCAAAGACCAGTTCCACAGTCTCAGCCTAAAACACTGGGGTAGGACATTCCCCCGTGTTCCTGGAAGGGCGAGTGGGATTTTAAAACATAATAGCATTTATTGTTGTTATGCTGTGCTGTAGCCCGGTAGTGGAGGAGGTGTGACTAAGTCATTACTTATCAAAGAACAGTGGTAGCGAATGACATGCAAGTAATGCTGCAGATTAACTCCTCTCTCTGAGCTCATTTTCCAGTGGTCTGTGAAGCACCCTGTAAATGAGTGTTTGTGCATGGAGTGTGTATAGGCAGAGGAGTATACGTACCACTATTTCGGAGGATGTGAACTTCTGCTGGGATTCCATCTCCCCCAGGGCCTGTCACTCTGATCTGTACAAAGGCGTGAGTGAAGTCTTCAGGTACAGGGATGTCAATCCGGCTCTTGCTGGCCAGGTATAGTGTGGGAGCAGAGTGGGAATCCTGCCTGTAGAGCATCTGTTGGAAGAGGCAAGTTTGAGTTTACGTTCACTGTGATTTCCTTAGGGTCACCTGTAAGAGAAGGCCAGCTACATGCTGCCTGTACCTTGTACCCTGTAACTGCAGATTCATCTGCCTTTGCCACCACTGGGTCCCACTTGATGCTGACTGTAGACCCAGAAAAAGTCCAGGAGATGTTGCCAGGTGGCCTCTTTGGTGCTAAGAGATGCAAAACAAGACAGAGATTCAGTAAGTCATGGACCGATGAGAAGGTTGTGCTGGTTACAACTGTTTCCTGAGACTCTACAACTAGTCGACAGTGAGGGCACCACTGTGGTTGGTTTAAAGGGAAGTATCCCAGCAAACATTACTCTGAGCACAGAGCTCAGATAAATGATACGCAGACCACAAGGCTGATCTGAGGAAATTCAGGGAACTGTTTTATGGACTACTTAAAATGGCGTTAGAGCACCAAGATAAAAAAGCTAATCAGTTAGCTGATCATTGGGAGTCCTCGGGAGGAAGCAGCAGCCCCAGGGAGTACAATGTTCAAAGCAGAGGTGGTCAGGGCTCACTCACGCGGTTTTGTTGTCGTGACATTGGTAGAGGGACTGGGAGGGCCGGTTCCAGCCCGATTGTAAGCTCTGACTGACACGTGGTATTTCGTGTTGGGGTTTAGGCCAGTTACATGAGCCGATGTGACCAGCCCCGCTGTTCTCACTCTGTCAGCTGCCTCCTCTTTATCACCATCCTTCCAGTACCGGATCTGAATAGAAAAGGATATGATGGGTTTAGTAAGAATAGAGGCATCTGCAAATACTAGACTCAGTCCATCCACAGCCGGTGCTGGAGACCCTTTGGTATTTGTTTCTGTGTATTTTGCTTAGTATGTGCCTGGGAATAAGGTTACAGCCTGTGTGGAAAGGCAAGCAGAAAAAGAAAGGGTGTTTCTCTCTTACTCATCTCTCTTCTGAGCAGTAGTACTGGCCCCATTAGAGCCTCGTGCTGTCCATTAATTATCCTTCATCTGTGGAAACAAAATGCTGTTTCCTTTCACCTCACTTAGTCTGGGGGAATCTTCTTTGCTGGACTCTCCAATCTCAATTTCAGTGTCTCTCATTCCCATGGCAGGCTCGTACCTCATAGCCCAAAAGCACTCCAGTCATGTCTCCCTGCTCAACGGGCTCCCAGGACACATCCATTTCTGAGGACAGAACAGCCTTGGCCATAACTCTGAAAGGAGCCAATTTCGGTTCTGAAAAACACAACAAAAGGGAATAAAATCCTTTTCCTAGCATAATCACCATACTGAAACGAAGGGCTCTCCTGCAGCACCATTACTGTGCAGCCAGACAGCTGGTATTATGTGTACGGAGCAAAACAAGGGGAAGGGATTTAGGGACTTAGTAGGACAAGCAGGGCCACAGCTGTGTGCTGTGAGGATCTGTGTCTGCTCTAAAGCTCGGGGTGTACAGTCATGGCTGGGCTTAGGGAAATATCTATCTGTGTATTTGAAGTAGAAGATAAATGTTATGCTGAAATCACTGTCAGCTGTTCTTTGAATAGAAGAAACCTCTCCTATCATTATGCTCCCAGACTGACACAGCTCTGCAAGGAGCTGATTGAGGACACGTTGGTTGGTTGGACAAAACATTGTGAATTCAGAGTCTCTGCAGTCCCTCTTTACCTTCTTCTGCAGAGTACACGATGGCAGTGAGGCTCTCTGGTCCCTCTCCTTTCCTGTTGTATGCTTTGATCTTCACTTCGAAGGGGGTGTAGGGACTGATGCTCTCATTGCGGTAGACATAGTGCAGCGATTCTGCGTGTGGCACCCTTGCTGTCAACCATTCCTGGGTGCCTTTCTTGCGAAATGACAAGATGTAGCCAAAGCCATCTCCGTTCTGATAGTCCCGCAGTGTCGGCTGTGAGGGGGGGTGGAAAGAGAGAAGAGCCTTGGTCCGTTCAAATGAGCAAGACTTTGGACTAAGCACAGTGTTTGGCTCAACCACATATCAAAATTGTAATTGCAGCACTGATTTCCGAAAAGAAATGGCATGTGCTCCTCCCCTTGGCCCTCTCCCAGCATCCACGGCTGGTGCCGTGCTGCTGACTTACTGTCCAGTTGATGATCAGCTCGTTGGGAGCCCCTCCGCCTCCGCTGAGCCCAGATGGTGCCACAGTAGGTGCTGTCGGGTCCCCAAACAAAAGCAGACAGCACAGGTTGGGTTAAGGAAACAATAGTGATGAAAATGAGCACAGACACCGCGCGGTCTGGGAGTAGCCAGGCTTTGACAGCTTGTATGAAAGTGCTTGTCTCTATGTTTTCAGCTGTGTTTCAGATTTTTGTGAAAATTGGGTCTAGAATACTGGCTAGTACCTGACGAGCTTATTTGGAGGCAGCATGTCTCTGAGGGGACAAGAATCAAGCTCAAAAGCAGGGATATGGAGGAGAGTTTTTAGTAGAAAGGAGTTAATATGCATTTGGTATGTTGAGAGCAGTTCTGGTCTTATTACATCCCTTCTGCTTGCACGTTCAAGCAGCAGAAGATAGAATGAACATTCACAGCCATTTGCTGGGAAATTTACCTTGTCTTTGCAGAGTTGTGCTCTCTGATATAATAGGTCTCTTTCCCCTTTCTAAGCCTTACTGCCCAGAAGGTACAGGATTTGAAGCTAGAATTTATAATGGTTTAATATACTGTATCTAATGCTGGTGAAGTTGGCTGCCAGCTCTAGTACTGCTTTGTCTTTGACGTGTAAATGGGCAAAAAGGCAGAAGATTTTGTGATGGCATCACCTCTAGAAGCACTCAAGGAGATGACTAATTGTTTGGGACCAAGGCATGCTGCAATCCAGCCTTCCCCCTCCAGCATGTAGGAGCAGGTACCTGTGATTCCCCTTTCTACCTCTGAGTGTATCTGCACATACCTGCTTCTTTGGTACGGATTTTGCTGGAGGGTAAACTCGGCTCTCCAACTCCAAGAATGTTACTCGCTAAGACCCGAAACTCATAATCCATCCAAGGAATGAGGTTCACCACCTGGGCTGTCTCTGCATTGCCTTCAATATTTACAGGATCTATATAATCCAATAACATGAGAGAAGAACAAATAGAGCGAGTGGCAGCTGGTGTACGAGCACAGAGCAAGAACTTGTCAGTGAGCTGGTGCCCTGCAGCCAGCACGGGCCATGCCACCGCCGCTGCCCTCAAGACACTTACTGGTACGCATTTGCTTCCATTTGCTGGAGAGGAGGGTCCGCGCCTCGATGATATACCTGGCAATAGGGCTGTGGTTATCAAAGCCACGGCTCCAGCTCAGCTGGACGGTGGTGTCACTGATGTCTCTCACCACCACGCCCCCGGGGGGGCCTGGAGGTCCTGGGATGACGAGAGACAGACGGACATATTACTAAGATGAAAGATTTGGAGGCTTACTGCTCTTGATATTGTGTAAGTCATAAATTAAAATCAGGCCTTTCTTCTCTGGAAGCTAGGAAGCCCCACCTCCAATTTTGGCCTCCAGAAAAGCTCATAAGCCTATCCCATCCAGTTCAAATATTAGATGGTGAGGTGGTAGCAAGGGAAGAGCGAGCTGATCCCTTGCAAGGATTGTGCTGTTACTTCGGGCTTGTAAGGAGCAGGGGACCTTATGACAGAGAAATTACCTCTGACAGTCAGTGTGGCTGACTCTGAAGCACTGTCCACAACTGTCTGGGCTGTACATGTGTACCGCCCCGAGTGCTTTAGCTGGGTATTGAAGATGCTGAGGTCCCCAATAGCTTCCTTCTGTGTGGGGAAGAGAAAAGACAGTGGGGAGAGCATTAGAACATGCCTGATCACAGTCCAGCATTCAACATTGGATTGGGTTTGCGTGGCAAGGTTTTGGTAGCGGGAGGGCTACAGGGGTGGCTTCTGTGAGAAGCTGCTAGAAGCTTCCCCCATGTCCAACAGAACCAGTGCCAATCGGCTCCAAGACAGACCCGCTGCTGGCCAAGGCCGAGCCCATCAGTGGCAGTGGTAGTGCCTCTGCAATAATGTATGTAAGAAGGGGAAAAAAAAAACCTGCGCAGCTGCAGCTGGAGAAGGGAGTGAGAACATGTAAGAGGAACAACCCTGCAAACACCAAGGTCAGTACAGAAGGAAGGGGAGATGCTCCAGGCACTGGAGCAGAGATTCCCCTGCAGCCCATGGGGAAGACCATGGTGAGGCAGGCTGTCCCCCTGCAGCCCATGGAGGCCCACAGTGGAGCAGATCTCCACCTGCAGCCCGGGGAGGACCCCACACTAGAGCAGGGGGATGCCCGAAGGAGGCTGTGACCGACCCCGTGGGAAGCCCGTGCTGGAGCAGGCTCCTGGCAGAACCTGTGGCCCCATGGAGAGAGCAGCCCACGCTGGAGCAGGTTTGCTGGCAGGACTTGTGACCCCGTGGAGGGCCCACGCTGGAGCAGTCTGTGCCTGAAGGACTGCAGCCCGGGGAAGGGACCCACACTGGAGCAGTTCATGAAGAACTGCAGCCTGTGGGAAGGACTCACTTTGGAGAAGTTTGTGGAGAACTGTCTCCTGTGGGAGGGACCCCATGCTGGAGCAGGGGAGGAGTCCTCTCAGGAGGAAGGAGCGGCAGAGACAACGTGTGATGAACTGACCCCAACCCCCATTCTCTGTCCCCCTGTGCCGCTCAGGGGGAAGAGGTAGAGAACTTGGGTGTAAAGTTGAGTCCAGGAAGAAGGGAGGGGTGGAGGAAAGGTGTTTTTAAGATTTGGTTTCATTTCTCATTGCCCTACTCTGATTTGATTGTTAATAAATTAAACTAATTTCCCCAAGTCCAGTCTGTTTTGCCGGTGACAGTAACGGGTGAGCGATCTATCCCTGTCCTTATCTTGACCCATAAGCCTTTCATTATGTTTTCTCTCCCCTGTCCAGTTGAGGAGGGGGAGTGACAGAGCAGCTTTGGTGGGCACCTGGTGTACAGCCAGGTAAACCCACCACAAACATGCAAACAAAGAGGCTGGTATTAGTTTTCTGTCCTTTTTGATGGTACATAATTGCCCTTTCTACTCACCACACTGGCTCGCCGGTAGTGCCCCTCAGACTTGTCAAAGTCAATGGGGAAATCATCTAGTGACCAGGTGAAGGTTAGGTCCATAGTTGGATCGTGGGATGCGTGACATTGTAGAGTAAGGTTTTCACCTACATTGATATCAGCACTAGATGGTGCCAATGTGATTTTGGTGGCATCTGCAGAGAAAGAGCAGGGAGGGCTGTTAGTTGCAAATGTCCATGTACCAGATATATATGAATGCTGCAGAGCATCCAAACCAACTAACACTTTCCAACTTGTCATCCTTCTCTAACAGCTGTAGTTTTACAGGAGGAAGATGAGGGATTGCAGTGGTTAGAAAATGGAAATGCTTTTCTCAAGGACCAGTTGTTGGTAGGTATGATTTGGTGGGTCAGGCAGAAGGTTTGCTGCTCCACAGGCTGAAATGTCTTTGATTCCCTGAATATAGCATTGACTTTGGGGAGTATAAGGAGAGGAGAAATATCACATCATGGCATTCTTAGTTGTTTCTTGCTCAATTGACCCCTAAATCAAGGCAAACATCTCTACCTCGAACAGAGAGGATTCCGGTACTGTTGGCTTTGCCCATGAAATTCTCAGCAAAGCAGGTATACTTTCCCTCATCAGATTTGCTGATATTCTGGAGGATCAAGGTGCCATCTGTGGTAATAGTCACCCTGGAAAGGAAGAAGAACCATACAAGAGGAAGGTTAAAATGTCTGTTCACTCTGTATACCTGACAATTTCCAGCACTTGCTGATTTTAGAGAAATTGGTGATAAAGACAGGACTGCAAAATATTATGTAGGCGTTTTCTATAGAAGAAACTAGAGGAATAACAAAGTGCTTATGTTCAGGGATGTAGCAGCACCCTTGGGTCATCAAGTCCAATCTCCTGGCAAGAAAAAAATGTGATTTTAGCTGTGGTTTCTAGGTAGAAGCTGACTCTGTGCTGCTACCTGCTACTGTTGATCAGAAGTTCAGTCCCTTTGGTCCAGAGCACAGTGGCTTTTGGTGCTGCTCTTGGTTGGCATGGAATGATGACCTTCCCACTTCGGGCTGCAGGTATCAGTCGCTTCACTGGGTTTAGTCTAAAATCTGGTGCTAAGGCTACAGGGGAAAAAAAGAGGATTAAGGAATGATTAGAAAACCCTGCTATGTGAGCATTTTCACTGCCATGTAACTAGGTATTGATTTGTTGTTAGATGACTCGGTAACAGAAGCATGGCAATATCTGGTGAGCAAGATGGAGTGATTCCTCTGCTGCTGGGTGGTGTCTAACACCTGCCAAGGCAGGTGTTACGTGACACACTTGTCATACGTAGCAATGGGATATGACCCTAACAAGTGCAAGGTCTTTGAGAGACACAAGAACAGCTGCTTTTGAAAATGTAGAGGATATTCTTTTCAATATCCTGACCAAAGTCACCAATGCAGGCATCCAGATTGCCTAAAACTCCTCCTGGAATTGCAGAGGTAGAATTAGATTTTATCTGTTGCCCTCGTGCATTGCAATGTGTTAACGTTGAATAGTTGAATAGTTGCTTAGGGCCTTTAATTTCTCTCTGGCATCTACTGACCACAAGGAGATAAGCTTTTAGACTAATGTGGAACAAGTTTGGCATCAGTCCAATTCCAGTCACCATCCATCAAAGCAGGCGGAATGGATACTGAGCTTTTTTCTTTGACCTCTGTCCTCCAAAAAAGAGGAAGGCTGTGTAGTGGAAGAGAGCTTGTAGTGCTGCTGCTGTGTCTCCTGTACACTTTCTGTAGCTAAACAGATGTCCTTGTTCTCTTACAGCATTACTGAATTTACACAAGGTTTAAATTTTAAAGGGTTGTAGAGTGTCTTGTTGAACCAGCAACTATATTTCAATGGTGAGTGAAGCAGTTTTTGTCTGCTCTTATCTTACTCTGAGATTGCAAGCATAGGATGTTAGGAAGAGATCTAAAATGCTTCAGTGTCCCATTGAAACCCAGAGCACTGGGAAATGAGAAATTACCTTGCACTGTTAATTCAGCACTTGCATATACTGTGCCATGCTTGTTCTCAGCCACACACTGATACATGCCAGAGTCCTCCAGGACTAGCTTGGAAAATCTCAGCTCTCCACCGCTCACTTCGATGCGGTTCTGTGCAAACAAGAGGATGAACCCATTAGATGAGAAAAACAAAAATGGAACTCAAGCCTTATGTGTTCAGGGTTGAGTTTCATTACAGACTCTTATGCCAGTTTGAAGCCAGCCTGGTTTTCCATGGGAGAAAACGCAGGACATTTTTTTCCATCTGTCCAGTCACTACCCCACATCACTGTGCTCTGTTTGCTGAGACTTCTGAGTGCCTGAGCCGCAACGTGCAGGTCATACAGAGACAGGTACAAGGTGCTATTTATCCGCCTTGATAACTGGCTATGAGGTCCTGTAGTTGCATGAAGCAATGGCTGGGATGGCAGTGACGGGAGAAGGAACTTGCTGTCGATAAGGACTGTGGCATTGCTTTGCAGCCTCATGGGGGCACATGGAATAGGGATGCGGGGTGATAAAACGGGGTTGAGATGCATTTGCAGCGAGGCAGTAGAGGGTCTAAGTCTGGAGTAGCAGGTTCAGTACTGCAAATTCTGGTGTGCACTGGCTGAGCTGCTCTCGCTGTCAGACCTGCACGGTGGTACCTGGGAGGTCAGCGGCTGCCCATCCCGAAGCCATCGGACTGCGGGCCTGGGTTTGCCAGCAGCCGCGCAGCTCCAGCGCAGGTCGGACCCAATGTCGGCTTCTGTGTCTGTGATCACCTTCAGCCACTCCGGCTGAGCTGCAAAGGAGCAAGAGAGGTGGCAGAGCCAAGAAGATCAGATGAGAGGTTTGTTGTGCCAGGCAGGCAGAAGGATGCTCATTGTGTCATCTCTGCTGGCAGATTTATTTATCGCAGCGTGTTTCACCATAGTAACAGCCTTCGCCTTTTGTGCAGCGATGCAAGCCTGAGTCCTCTATGGGTCTGGCTGCAGCTGTGCATGTGGACTGCACAAAATTATGGCAGAATCCAGATCTGAGGAAGAACGTTATGGTTTCTCTTCTTAAGACTAAATGCAGTCATTCCTGAACTTCAGAAAAGACTGGATTCAGACTAAGTTAAGTTTTGTAACTTGACTAGATCTGATTAATAGCTCCAAGCTTTATCCCTTGTGTAAGTACCCCAGGCTTGGAGAATATCTTGGTTGAGAGCCAAGTTTGATTTTTACCGCTATGCTTCCTTCCCTGGTTACCTCATTTTTGCTAGAATTTCTTTAGAGCAAGTTAGGAGCTGTCTACTTGCCATAGCCTAAATGTATCCACTGAGGAAAGGTATCAGTGATCACTGCAGGTCTTTGTTAGGGCTTTGCAATAGATTTAATTAGGGCTGATATGAGGCAGGATCAGAAGTGGTGGGTTTAGTCCCAAAGGCTCAGTCCATTGCCTGGGGCATCTTGCTCTGCTCTGGAAAGGCATGTGATTAAATGTGTTACCTTGAATGATGATGCGGCCCTGGTAGGTGTCTCTCCCTTTGATGTTTTCAGCCTCACACTCATAAGTGCCTTCATCCTCAAAGCCAACATCCTGGATCTGCAAGAGGGGCTCGCTGCCGATCCACTTGGAGGAGGACTGCGAGCCATCCAGCTTCCTCCACTTTATTCGAGGAACGGGGCTATGTAAGAGTAAATCTGGTGAAGGCCAGCTCTTGGGTACCCTGTGCTGCATTACAACGTAGTGTAACTCAATCCCCACTTAGCCACCCAGGTCCCATCCCAGCTGGGCCTTGGCCAGCAGGACAGATGGCTTTAGCCAGTTCCTCCCTCTTCCTATTACCCCTCCATCTCTGGTCTACAGTAGACCCGTTGAAGAGTGGGGTTGTGAAAGTTGCAGGTTCTGCGATACCCTCCCCATCCTGAGCCTGAGCGATACGGATACTGCACTCACTTTCCAAAGGCAAAACACTCCAAAGTCACCATCTGCCCAGCCAGAGCGTAGGTGTCTGCAGGAAACCTGGCTTTTATGCTGGGTGCATACTGCCTGGCATCTGTTAAAAGGAAAGCACTGTTGAGGAGTTCTGGATGAGTTTAAAATGGCACACGTGAGGTCTTAAAGGGCAGAGGTACCTGCAAGGTTACCCTACTTTCCAAAAGCTTTGTGCGTTTGGATAAGGCAACAGAGGCTAAGTTTCATTTTCTTTTTAAACCGGCTCTTACTAAAGTCTCTAAAAATCTCTACAGCATCTCAGGACTATTTCTCCTTAATTTCCTACCTGCTTAACAACCTTTGCCCTGCCCAAGAAGTATCTTTAGCTGCACCTCTGCAAGATCACCAGACGCACAGGAGAGTAGTTTCAGGGGTATGTGAGCCTGCACAGGCTGCACCTTGTGCCATGTCTCTCCTACAAACAGAGAAACCCCGCTGAGGGGTTTGTAGCTGCACAAGCAGCGAAGCCTGGAGAGAGGGCTGCTTCCCCCAGGTTCCAGCCAATTAATATTTTTGTAAGCTCTTAAGCTCCCCTGAGAGGCTGGTGGGTGATTGGTGCCCTGCTGGTATCCTGTGGAGGCTGAGTGCTTTGTGATGGCTTGTTAGTTTCGCATTTTGCCCAGTCCCCTTATGATAATCCAAGAGCACTGACCCTCTGCAGCAAGGCTGAGCCGGGAGAACTTGCTGAAAACACTCTTGGTGATGAAGTCGATGTGGCTGGTGGCAAAGCATGAATAGTTCCCCAGGTCAGAAGCCTCTGTCTTGGCAATGTAAAGGTTTCCTGTGGTCTGAGAGACGAAACGCCTTCCATCGGCTGGGATGAAATTGGGAAACTCATTCAGGAGCCATCGATAGGATAAGCCTGTGAGGAAAAGAAAAAGGAACAAACTGCACAAGTTGCCTGTGTCCTCTCAGGTGGGACTAAACCCAGCAGGCTGTCTCCTAGACCAGTCTAAGCTGAAGTTGGTCCTTGGATGGTACTTGTTTTTTCCATGTGCTAAGTCCTACCTCTGTTTTGTTGCTTTACAGAGTCTGAATTAGAAACAAATTTGCTTCCCTAAAATTCCCAAAGAAAAGCAAGGGGTGATTCACTTGTCTGGGAATCCCTTGCTCTGTTGCATCTCACCACCTGGCACCAGCAGTGCTGCTAATCCCTGCTAGTGGCGATGCTGAAATGCAAACCCTTACCTGGGTAATGGGGAGGAGGGCTGCAGGTGAACATCACTCCCCAGCCTTCTGTAATCTTCACGGGGTCTCGCTCTTCTGCGGAGAATTCCTGCAAAACTAAACATGCAAAGTGAAACCTGTCCATGGATGAAAAAAACAGCTGGAGGAATTACTGTATTTTATCTCTCCCTCCACAGGCTGGTCTTTTCAGCGGTTGTACAGAGGGAGATCCAAAAATATTACTGACTTTCTCTGTAGTGCATCAAATTTCTACTGCACCTCCATGTTAATGGAAAGCACCAGGAGCTTTCTCCAAGTGATGATGTTGGGTACCATGCATAGGAGAACTTCTCTCCAACCTTTATTAATGCGAGCAGGGGGGCTCAGTTTACCCCCAGCATAACTGTGGCTGCATTTCATTTACCTTGTGGAGGCAAACTTACAGCCAAAGCGGAGGGAGGCTTCCCTGCTGACCACCGTGCCCCTGGAATTAGATGCCACGCATTGGTAGGAGCCAGCATCCTTGGCTTTCACTGGGTTGCTTATCACTAGGTCACCTGCAACCAGCCTGTAACGGGAATCTGGGTCCATCTTTATCTCTGTGCCATTCATCTTCCACCTGTCAAGAGCAAGTGTAAAGAGTGAGAGGGGTAAATACTCACTGTAACACTCGTGGTGCCTCATAGGAGGCTGTGCTTGCTTCTTTTTCCAGCTGTGGTGTGTTGGGATTTGAGTTAGATTTAGATCTGGTCTGTGACCTGGGAGGGATGGCACATCATGTGTGGACGAGGAAGCTGATTCCCATGTTAGTGATTTTCTTTATGTGAAGAGAAAGCAAAATTTTTGATGGTTGTGTCCCAGTCCTTGGTACAGAGAGAGAGAGCAGGCGAGCTCACCTATAGGTCGCAGGAGGACTGGCCCTTGCGCGGCAAGCCAGCGTGACCTTCTCTTCTGTTGAGCCTTCAGGGAAGAGGGTGTGGACAGGCTGCTCTTCAAACACTGGCCCGTAGTTCCTTGTGCTACTCTGTGCTCGGCACCAAACTGCAAGAGAGGGAAAACCTGCTCAGCTCAATTTAGCTTTTTCTAAAAATTCTCATTTTTAGTTTTGTAGGGTGTCCCTGGCAGCGTCAGAACTGCATCTAGAATAAAAGAAGGAGCAACGTGAAAATCACAACCCATCTGTCACCACAGCCCAGCCCCAGCCATGGCTTTGGGCACGCTAGTGCATTTCCCACTGAGCATCTCACACCATCTCTGCTGTGCCAGAGGGACCAGACGTGCTTAAAGAAGTGCAGAGAAGGAGTACTGATACACGCCTCTTGGAAAGCCATGCACAGGTGAGACTGGAGCTGGGAACTCCTGGATGCCCTCTTTGTCCCTGGCAGTGAGGACGTGCTGCTTTCCTCCTCCGTCTGTACAAACTTCGGCTGGTTGGTTCCAACTAAGTCCTCTCCAGAACAACGGAGGAGAGAGGAGAACCTGGATCTTCGCAGCTCTGCCACTGCCTCCCTGCACATGCCTGGCTTCCCTCCATCCCTGCGTCTGCAACATCATCAGCTCTTGATGACTCAAACCTGCTGCTTGCTGGTGTGCAAACCAATGCTGCAGGTATCAGTTCTGCTATTCAACTAATGGAATGAGCTCGAAGCTTCCTTTGTAGTGTTCCGATACGGGTTTGATTCTGATCTTGCTGTCATGAGTATGGCACAGGCACAAGAGGAACCGTAAGAACCTGCCTGCCTTTTCCTATGCTATCTGGGCCACCCTTTGGCGTGCTGATGATGTTTCACTGGAAAGTGCCAGCTGTCTGCAGTGAGTGACTCTGTGTCTCAGATAAATGGCAAATGCTAGCAGATGCCCTTCCATGCAGGCTTTATGGAAATGGCAGTGCAAATAAGTAAGAGCAAAGCAGAAGCTGCCTGGAAATCTCTTAACTGCAGAAGTGGCTAGTGGGATAACGATCTCCAGCAAGTCTGTTCTCTCCCTGGCACCCTGAGAAATGTCCCTTAGCAGGGATGGAGCCACCTCAAGGCAGCGTGCTCCCAGCACAGTCCCCCTCTGCCTCTGCAGTGATAAGCTTGGAGATGCTTAGCTAGCCCCAGGATCCTTCCATGCTTTGTAATTGAATTAATAACTGTCTTAAAACTGCCATGCCAACCAGCAATCTGTTTCCTTCCCTACAGTACACAGCATGGTCACTAGTTAAATTAAGTGACTCCAGTAAGTGTGATGTTTTATGCAAGAGTAACTTCCAGCAGGGAATAGCCAGCTCAGCTCTCCTGGGCTCGGGAGAAGCAGTCCTTTACCTGTAGCTCCCGGGGTTCGTCTCATGTTCCGGCTGCTCTTGCATGAGGAGATGAGGGTGAGACGGGAGAGGGGCTCCACTAATTGGCTCAGTGGGTTCGGAGCAGCTGTCGGCTGCTCCTTGTGTCCGAGCAGCAGCCAATTACCTGGGCCCTCGGCTCCGGCAGTAGGGATGTGCTGCATGCGGGCAGGAGCCTGATGGTGTCACACAGGGGAGAGGGACTGTAAGCCTGTGTCTTATACTTTGGAATAAGAGAAAAGCAGCATTTTGAGGGTTGTATTCCCTCCGAATCATTGTAAGTGCCATTTTCCTTCTAGAATAGTTATATTCACATGGGAGAAGCTTGTGTAAGCTGGAAATCTTTTCTCAGTTGGGTCAGCAAAGGCTATGCTGAGGAACAATCAGCTGGAAATAACTGCTGACCAGTAGGTAAAATAATCATGAGACTTAATGGAGAATTAATAAGAAAGTAGCGTATTAATTGTGTTCTGATAGATGGTAGCAAATGGATTAAGGTTTAACAGCTTTACATTTTGAGATTAATAGGTAGCATATGGTAAATAATTTCTATTTATTTAACAAATAAAATATATACTATTAACACTCACATGCATGCCTTTTCGCATGGGATGCTCTTTCCCAATCAAGCCAAATTACGCTAATCATCCCTTCTGATTCACCCGGAGTCTGCACCCCGTTGCTATCTGCTGCTGTCCCTTATTCTCTGCCAAGGTTATGGACTACAACTGTCAGCCATTGATTTTCTCAAATGTAATCAATGCCAGAAGTTCGGATGAGTTTTTATCTACAGTTCCAAGGTGTCTGGTTGATGTTGGGGGTGAAATGCCTGGATCTCACTCATTAAGCAAAACAACAGTTAGATTAAAGTAATAATTAAACAGTTACAACATCGGGGTATGGTTAGAACTAAGAATTGAGAGCAAAGCAGAGTGGTAAATCTCAATACCTCTGAGACTGATCGTCTGGGTACTTCTGTCACCCCAGAACTCTCATTTTTAATGTTACCAAAGCAGGTACCTTCCTTGGGCTCTGTCATTTGGATAGCAGGGAGAAGACAAACACAAAATGAAGGTCTTCAAGCCTGCAGGCCAAATGTGCAAGAAGCAGAGTGACCCACTCAGAATTGGGCATGCCTTATGCAGCCCTACTTTCTGTGTTAAAATCCAGCTAGGAGAGCAGAAATTATGATAAAAATGCTGCTACGCCTCTCTAGAACAACATTCATTATTAGGAAAAATAAATATTAACACCAAAATAAATAGGAATAGATGAAACTGGAACATCTGAAAATTAAGATTTGGAAAAACAGCTGTAGAAATACTTGAAGATTTCACATAGTGCTCCAAGAGTGACTTGTGCTACTGTTTGGGAGAGAAAAATACTGTATTATGAAATACACCACCAAGGACATAGCAGTCTTTGTGTGTATAAAAAAATTCCCAAACTTGATACCAGATATTGCTGGAACAGACAAAACTCAAACCTTATCTCCTTTGCCACTTCCGTGAGCAGGGAGGTGACTGCCAGCGTCTCCCTTGTGCAGTGGTGCTGGCCCATTTCTGGCAGGGCGGTTTTGCATTATTACTAGTATTTGGAATATGCTGAAAGTCAGACCTGGAAAGCCCAGGTGTCCAGGAGGCAGAACACGTTCCCTTTGTGCTGAGCCCCACACTAGCTTTGGAGACCGGGAAATTATAAATGTCTCGGTTGAATGTTTTCCAAGAGGTATTCCAGTTTTTGAGGACATCAGCAGCAATCCTTTTATTGAGCACAGGCAGCATAGCTGTAGCTCTGGAGCACTGACCACGGCCTGAAGCCTTGGCTCGTGAGGGAGCTGAGCAATTAATTGGTTTTATAGGAAATCTGAACACACACATGTGCACAAAATCAAAGTGGTTATTTTTAAAGAGCAGCTCTCTGAGGAACAGAGGGTTATTTTTAACGAGAAGCTTTCTGAGGAACAAAGGGACAGTGCTTTGGCTAGCCTTAGATTTCAAGATTTTTTCATGGCTTTTACCGAATGAAGAAAGGCCAGAGAGATTTTTAGACTTTTCTGACAGCCTTGTTCATTAGAGAGTTGTCTCTGTGCACTTCATAGGCTTTAAACCTTTATGTATTGCTGGGAAGTCATCCTTTCAGTGATACAGCCGAGGGAGGGTTGACATTGCCAACCCAGCTTCCCAGGGCTGTAGCTGACAGCCGAGACATGGAGGCTTTGGGTCTTCACCCACTCTAGAGTGTTTCCTTGAGCCTCATCTATAGCTGGCATTTTTTTGTCCTTGGTCCCTTGCTCATGTTCCCACTGAGGATTTCTCCCTGTCCCAGCTGGCTCCTGAGATCCATTGCATCATCAGCCAAAGGTCAGGGGAAAATAACCCTCATAGGCTTTACAGTGAGTCATTTTTTGCGGGCTCAGCTTGGATGGGGAGCAAGTTGCATGAACTCAGCTGGTTAATGGGAGAGCCCAGCTCCATCTTGCTGCCTCTACCAGATTTGGGTCAGACCAATTTCCAAACAGGCTAATTGCCTCCCAATCTAGGGCATCCACCCCTCCCTCTGCCTCCTCGGGGATCCAGAGAACATTCAAAGGTAATTAGATATTTATAAGGACAGGCGAGCAGTCTCTGCCTGGGATGATGAATTAGCTTGAAGACATTATCTAATTCTCGGTTGTCTGAAATGAAATGTCTCCCTGCTGAAAAGGGACCTTCAGAGTGCAGCCTGAGACTCCCTGAGATCCAGAAATGGTCCCCGATGAATGGGGGATCTTTGCAGTCAGGGTATGGCCAAAAAGGCTTCCCTAGAAAAACCAGGAGGCGAAGTGGCTTTGCCATGAGCGGGTCCTGCTGGCGGGAGGAAATTCCTCTTTGTGCCAAGGCCGGGACAAGCCTGGGCAGCACGGGCTACAGAGGGGCACTGATCCTGCCAAGGCTTTGCCTGAGGATCTACATCTTCTGCATATCACTTAAATTTGAATTTATAAGGGGGGAGGCTTGTGTGTCAACAGTTCCTGTCCTCTTTCTTGAGTGGTACAAGGGAATTTGTACAAGACAACTTTCTTGAGTGGTACAAGACACATCCCCTGGCTGCATCAACCACCCAGGAGAATTGGGCTTCAGCATCGCTGCAGCCGCAGAACATGCAGAGGTGCGTCCCAGGTGAGCAACGCAACATATGCGTTGTCTACCCTGGGCGATGTCCCGCTTGGCACCTCCGACATCCCCTCTCGGCTGTCCCACAGAAACCTCCAGGCTGGAGAGGCGAGGGGCTGCTCTTACCCAGAAAAGTGACGACAGCCAAGGATGTGCGGACAAATCCAGCGGCACCTCCCATCCTGCGCCTCCGGCTGGGTTATGGTCTCCGCGGCTGAGCCTCTACGGGCGAGCGGGGACAGCAGCCCTGCCAGAGACAGAGAGAGAGAAGTTATCTGCAGCATTCCCGTGGCTCTGCTTGAGGGTCCAGCGTCCAGCTGCACGTCCCCGCTGGCCACGAGCCCGGGGTGAGAGTCACTTGGGAGCAAACATCCAGCTGCTCGGTGAGGAACACACAGGGGTTTGAAGGAGCTTTTTCTTTCTGACATGGCAGATCTGGTTGGGAAATTGTTCCTTCTCCCTTACTATCTGCTATTTTTCCTCCCTCCTCCAAAAAGAGTGCTTCCTTCCTAGCATTTTTTATTAAAAAACGCAAAGCCAGAAGCACACAGGATATTGGTGGGGGGGAGGAGGCAGAAATAATTTGTTCTTGTTATTTTGTGAAAAAGGCATCTTTCATTGAAACTCTTCAGGCTGGGAGTGACTGCCTTTGGGTGCCATGCCGGCCCTGAGTCTGTTGTTCTGGAGAGGTTGGGGTGACCCAGCTCATCACTGTGCAGTGCACCCCAGCTTGCAGAGCATCCGTGCAGTGGGGAAAGCGAGCGGCACAAGGCGGCTGCACAGGGCTGGGTCATTTCCTGCTTTTCTTCTAAGCTAAATGCATTTGAATGGTTAATCAAGAGATAACAGAGCGCCAAGGCATCTCCTGATGCCGTAAGACACATTAGTAGGTGGAGCAGTGATTTCCAGTCCCCTCTGCAGACTCCTGACTTCCAAGATCTCAAAAATAAACCCAAACAAAACACCGAGCTGTTTGTGCAGACCCTGGTCCCTGTGCTCTCCTGGCTAAACCCACCACGGGACCAGCTTCAGCACACGCACCTCTGTCCTTGTAACTCCGGCAGGGATGTTGGGCTGGGTTTTTTTTCCCTCTTTGTTAACAAATGCTTTTGAAATCATGCATCGAGGAACCCTGCCGCCTGGCAGAGCCTCGAGTTCCCCGGTGCTCTCCCAAACGCACACCCCAGTGAGCTGCTGCTGAAGGCACTGCCAAGAGCCGGGCTGCTCGTGGGCTGCGAGTGCTGCTTATCCCTCTGCTCCAGCTGGTGCCGCTTCCACTCCTCTCCCTGCCCATCTGTCTACCCGAGCAGGCAGTACTGCTCCTAAGCTCCTCCGAGCAGGGATTAGCTTTCTGTCCCATGGGATGCAGCCCCCTGTGCATTGCTGCTTTAAAAAACCCAGTGTCCCGCTCATTAAGAGCAGCCCTTGAAATGCACCTGAGCAAACAGTGATAGTCCCGTGTTTGCTTCACGTCCTGCCTCCGGAGACCCTGGCTGGGGGGAAAAGCCACCTGGCCTCTTTGTGTCCTCACCCAAAAGAGAAGATTTTGCTACCAACACTTGGAAGGGAGGAGACCTCATCCCAAATCCTCCACAATTCTTATCTTGCTTGGGTTGGAGGGCTGGATTCCAGCCTCCTGGTCCAGCGCTGAGAGCAGAGCCCAGCCTGCCTGCCCTTAGCTAGCTCATGCTTCGGTTAAACATTTTTTATATGGCAGGCCTCTAAATGAGGCTGGTGCTTAATTGTACTGCGCGGCCGGGGAAGGAGGGACCCCTGCCATAAAGAAATGATGGCGTGCAGTGGGAGAGGGCCGAGCTGTGCTACAGACAGGCTATTCGGGGACAAAGCGGAGAAGGGCGTGAGACTCATTGACATGAAAGCTGCTCCACGCAGTTTGTTCCAGCAGCCCTGAAGTGAGTCAGTCACATGAAATCACTTGATGTCAACGAGAATCATGCCCCAAATGGTGTCCTGAACCCACGGCCTTTCAGCTAACACTGCCTCTTTGTTCCCCTGCCTTCACCCTCTGCCTGCTTCTCTCTCATGTGTCTTGCGCTCACGTCGTAAGCACTTTGGGACAAGGACCAGCTTTTAGCTCGATCTGTTTTGCAGGCAGCCCTGCGATGTGGGCTTGCAGGCAATGCCAGCACTGCACTAATTAATAAGTTGACTTTTCCAGGTCTCTGCAGTATGGTTTCTTCACCAGCGTGATCCAATGCCCAGGGTTTGTGAAAGGCAGCGAGCGTCGAAGCTGTTCCTACACCCAGCGGCAGCAAATTAAAGTGAGAGAGTCTTGCTCCATCGCTGCCAGCCCTGTTTTCTGAGGCTGAGAGTCCTCTGCCTGTGCCTTGGGAGCTGCCCGCGAAGGCAGCTCTCTTCTATTCGTTTTTCCTCTCACTTTTAAAACAAATAGGAAAGTGTGTGGGAAAGTTGGATTTTGTTACTTTTAATAAAGAGCAGGCAGCGTGAGGAGGTTGGGGAGTGCGGTCTTGGCTGTCCTTCCTTCTGGGACGCTGGAGGCTCTGCCACTTTTCTGGTTTTATCAGCACTTCCCGCTTTCTGCTGTATGAAATGGAGATGTTGCATTGGAGTGAGAGCAAATTGCATCCTGCCTCTCCTGGGTGCTTTTGCCTAAACCAGCAGTGGTCCCAAGGGCTGAGCTGCGATCTGGTCAGGAGGGAGAGGAGGGTGAGCTGCAATGCCCTTCTGTGGGAATACTTCTACCAGCATCCCCCTTCGGCTTCCTTCCCTGCGGCCAGGCAAAGCTGGTATCTTGTAAAAATTAAGGTGATTTGAATTATTTAATTAGTTTTCAATTCATTATTTATGTTGTAAACTATGGCTTTGATCCCCAGTTCTGCTGCTGGCTGCGGCTCTGCAGCTTCCCTCTTTCTGTCCCGACCCTCCCCATCTGCTCTGATCCCAAATGCTCACATCATTTTCTCTTCTCACTTCCTTGTGTCCATCCCTCCATTTCTCCAGAATCCCCCTCACACACACAGACGTGTATTTGGTCCTGAAACACTCAGGGCCCTTTCCAAAGGCGAGACGTGCTGTGCTGGTGTTCTGCAGGCTGAGGTGGGGCACGGGGATGCTCTTGCCGAGGAGGCATGGGGAGATGCTGCTGGTTCGCTCTTTTGAATCCAGCCTCAGCCCAGCCTGTGCTTTAACTACTTTGTAAAAAATTAGGAACGTGACAGACAGGGAGAGCTCCAGGTACGGTCCACATCAAACGAACACGTAAGAGAGTAACAGTAATTTCTACAAGTGCTGATGCTGTATTCGTTCGCAGTTAGAGACTGGATGAAGTAATCTTCTCAGATGCTGTTTTGTGTGTTCCTGATTGTTTTATTGCCTAAGTGACGTGATCAAATTGTGCCCGAGGCCCTGACGCTGCGAGAGCACACCTGGGGCTGCGCTGGCACCCTGGAGGCATCTTAAAGCCATGACCCTGAGCCATGGACCCTGCATCTGACTCTCAACTTCTCCAAAGTGTGGGTGTGTGCTTTGCATCTGATATTTAGACCTGCTCTCCATCTTTAATTAAAGAGGGCCCATGGGGACCTGTTCTTTCCCCTCTTCATAGGATATTTTGACAGTCACTCGAGAGCCTTCTGTTGTACTGAAAGGGGATCTGTCATCCTTGCTAATGGAAGCTGTCATTAATACTTCCAGCAGCAAGGGAGGCATGGGCACACTCAAAAACACGCGCATTAGCCCTTTCCTCTGGAGCCCCTGGGACCTGGGAGTGATCCATTATCGTGGAGGCAGAGTTAAAGAGCTACAGAGAGATTTTGAGTCCTCCTGAGCCCCTGGGAGAGGAGATGCTGCCTGGTCCAGCACCCAGAGCTCCAGTTCTGACTGTGGAGCAGCATCCTTTGGAGGAGGCAACTCCAGCAGGACTCTGGGCGTGGGAGGGCCAGAAATGGCTTTTGGTAGGAGATGGGCTTTAACAAGAGATGACATGGCCAGCACAGGCAAAGTGCTATCTGTTACTGGGATAAATGAGTGTAATGCAATCTCCTGTGGTTAGGTGATGAGATGAGCATTTGTGTGTAAGTGGGGCAGCTCCTTCTGCAGCAGCATTCCGCAGGGAAGGATTGCTCCTGAGGGTGGGTGATGCAGGAATTTGTCCTGTGCTGTGAGTGTCCCTTTTACTAAGGATCATCGCTAAGGCTGGAAAGGGCACACTTTTGATCTTTGCTGGATTTTGGCTTGCAAACCCTTTCAAGGTTAGGTACCATCTCCAGAACAGCATGTTTCAATGAACTGCAAATGGTTTTATTGTAATGTATCTGTCCCCTTGTAAAACTGCCTGTGCTCAGGAGAGGTTGATTTAGATGCAAACTTTGGATTCAGCCTTTCCTGAGCTTTTTTGGGTTCACATCTGTTGGTGGCTCCAGGACCTGTAGCAGCTGCTGCTGCTGCAGAAATCTTGGGCCACCCAAACCCTATCCTAAGCACTGAAGTCTCCCAAGGTCCAAATGAGGACCAAAAGTACCTTCAGAGGGATTCAGAGACTTGTGGTGGAGTTCAGCCCTCCCTAGGCTCATCGGTCATCCCATAAGAGACTCCAAACCCTGTCTGCAGTCACTAAGGGAACGTTGCTCCCTGGTGCAGGTCAGGACCTGATGTAGAGGAGTGCTGCGGGCACCGCTCGCTCGCTTTGATACCTGTCCCCAGCTCCAGCAGAGATGTGTCCCAGACACACTTCCAGCAATAGCTGGCCAGTCCTGTGTGCCCTCTCTCCTGCCGAGGTGGGTTTGGATTACTCTTGGCGTGTTAGAAAAGTCCCAAAGGCTCTGCCTCTGCACAGGTCTTCTCTGCTGTGCAAGCTGATGGAGAGCAGCGGCGTGAGCTGCCCTCCATGGGGAGGCTCCTGGCCATCAGCTAGCTACACCTTGCTGTCCCCATCCCACCCTGTCACCCTCGCGCAGGGCAGAGGGACTGTGCAACGGGCACCTTCGCCTGCCCTGGGCTCGGTGCTCCCTGTCTGCACCCCGACATCGCTCTGAGGAGCTGGGCAGTGGGACAGGAGGGGACAGAGCGGGGACTTGGAGGAGGAGAGCTTTCCCCCCGGCTGTGCTTGCACAGGAGGAGCTGAGGCTGGTGCAGAAGGCTCGGAGCCCCCAGCCCGAGGCTGCGGGAGCAGATGGTGCTCACAGCCCGGCCTCCTTCCCCGCCAGCAGCTCCCTGCCGGGCCGTGGCGATGCCACCCGCAGCCAAGGCTGGAGCTGGGGCTTTGCTGTCCGGATGCATTTGTTATTGCCTGATGGGCTGAGGCGTTAGCACAAAGAGGGGGGACGTGTTCTGCACACCGCAGTGCCCGGCACGGCACGTCCTGCCTGCGGGAGGGCTTTGCTGCGGTGCTGGGTGAAGGGGGCACCTGTGGACGGGGAGCTCGTGCCCAGGTGGGCTGGATTAAAGCAGGTGTTTTCAGTCTGTCTGTCTGTCTGCCTGGCCTGCCTGCCCTTGCTGCTGCTGCTTTTGCACCTGGGCCATGCAGGCAGCAGAAGTGCAGTGCCGTGGCTGGGATGGTCAGCGGCTCAGCTCGGGGACAAGGGAGATGGGGAGACGGTCCGTGGCAGAGGGTGTGAGCCCTGGGACAGGAGCAGAGCCACCAAGCAGGGAGCAAGGGGCTTTCCCAGGCCAGGCTGACCCCGAGCCCCCAGAGCCGGTGCCTCTGCCCTGGCCCCAGGTGTGAGCAATTACAACCAGCCCTCATTAGTATAATTGCAGGCAGGGCTGGGCTCTGCCCTCCCACTTCAGTGCAGAGACCAGAGAGTGTGATGGAGAGAGATAAGAGGAGAAAGAAGAGAGGCGAAGGTTTAATTTGGGAGTGTTTAAGCACCTAGAGGAGGAGGGTGGGCAGCTGCAGCATGGCAGGACCCTGTCAGGAGGAGGTTGTTGCAGGGGTTTACGCTTTAGTGTGGCTGGGAAAGGCACCCTGAGCTCCCTCGGAGCTGGTATGGCTGGGTGCTGGCACTGTGCATTTGCTCTGGTTCTCTGTGTGGTCCGTAGTCCTGACTGGTTTGTGCTGCTGTGTTGCAAGCTTGGTGACTGCTGCCAGTTTGGGGTGCCCTGCCCCGGCTGTGCTGTGGTCTTAATCCCCAGTATGGCCTTTTCAGCCCTGTCCCTTCCCTAGCAAGAGCTTCCAGCATCCTGCCTGCCCCTGGGAGCTGTTGGCTGAAATATATTGTACTTGTAGAAATGAAGTCAAGCAGCAAAATACCAGTCCAGGGATAGCATACCATGCAAACTTGCTTTGCTTGCTGCTAGAAAAAAAAGTCGCGTTTGCCGGGGCACCTCCAAAACTCAGGGGTGGGATTTTATTTGGGCTGGGGTTTGCTTTGGATCTGGCTTTGGTCCTGTTGCTTTCCACTGAATGGGCTCGGTGCTGTGGTCCTGCCTTGCGGGGCTGGGCAGGAATGCTGCAGGTCTCCTCGCAGTGCACTGCAAACGAATTTACATCTGGAGCAATTCTGAATCACCATATCCATGGAAACTAATGTGCTTCTCCTTTTGACACAGAGCATCCAGAGCGATGCCATTCCCGCTCCCTGTGCAGAGCAGGCCTCGTAGGGCCAGGGCCCACGGTGTGTGCATGGGCCCTAATTAATTTTGTCGGAGAAAGCATCAGGCTGTAGGATTTGGTGTGTGAAATGGGTGGAGGGGCAGAGCCTCGTGTGTAGAAGGGTGCCTAAACCACCCGGGGCTGCGCGGTCTGTGGGGCTGAACCCGCTGGCTGGCACGTGTATGTCTCGACACGTGGGGTACCCACGCGTGGGCTTGTCCATGCACAGGTACATGTGCACAGGATAAAGCGACACTGGTGCATGGTCAGTAGTGACTCCAGGGCTGCTGGGTGTATTTAATACCCCGGTGCATTGGTGTGCAGGAGGCTGTGCGCTGCCTGCCTGGAGGAGGAAAGGCTCTGGGCATCCCTTTCCCAGGGCTGAGAAACCAGCTGGGACAGATCCTCTTGCCCTGCCCCAGCTCTTTGGCTGTGCTGCTGTGTCTTATTGATCACTGATTAATTGAATCGTAATGGAACTGGCTTGATAAGGATCAATAGTTGATCAGTGGTTCCTGTGCTTTCCTCCTGAGGTGGGTAAAGGCAGGGGAGCGGCTCAGAGTGGCAGGGGGGGGTCGAGAGAGAGAGGGG